>NC_135315.1:95193165-95510518 GCF_048772815.1 Callospermophilus lateralis | reverse complement strand
TCCTATCTCATACCATATTACATAAAATGTCTTGGATAAAAGAATGATGACTTAAACATTGGCTTTAGAACCATAAAACTCCTACAAGACAGGATAGGTTAAATCTTCATGATATTAGGTTCAGCAGTGAATTTTTCAGATGAAACGCCAAAATACCAATCCATTAAAGATAATAGATAAAATGGACTTCATGAAAATTAAAAGTCTGTCTGCTTCATAGAACAAAATGCCATGCACAGGGCTACCATAACAATTATCATGGACTGGTGGTGAAGGCGATCCCCCACTCACTGTCTATACAGGGTCACGGTGAGAAAAGTGTTGGCAAAGCCGCTCTCCCACTCTCTTGACAGGGTCACAGTGAGGATGTATGCTGGCAAAGCCACGCTGGTTGGTGGGTAACCGAAACCATGAGACCCTTTTTTATGTAATTGGGACTTTGCATTTTTATGCTTATGTTTCTCACAGGAGGCATGAGTATGTTAAATGCCAAACAAATTAAATTTCAGATGGCTAAAACATAACAGGTAGTTCATGCCTTGGAGACTGTTCTACTACCCCTCAGCATATCTAGGACAAAGTAAAAGGCTATTCTTCTATCTTAGTACATTGTAGACAAACCTAATTACGGACAACAATCATCCTCTGATAAGTCATGAGAACTAGTGCACCTTGACTGAGAAACAAACTCTTTGAGAATTAGTGTACCTTGACTGAGAAACAAACACTTTGAGAACTAGTGTACCTTGACTGAGAAACAAAGAAACTCTTTGAGAAAGCAGCTCAACCAGTTTTATGAGAATAAATTTAGGAATTAATTAAAATAGCTTTATAAGACACAGTTTAAGAATAATGTTAGAAATATTATTTCATTTAGATTCTTAAGTTTAGAAATTCTTAAGTCTTTAGTTGTATAGGTATCTGATATGTTTTAAGCATGATTCATAAACTTTAGGATATTTTAAATATAAGATTTAAAGGGACTTTTTTAGATGGGAATTTTTAATTAGAAATAAAGTACAAGTGTACTTTAGGTTAATGATTGGTTAAGAGACTTAGAGTCTGGTTACTTAGTTTGGCATTAGTTAAAAAGAAAATAACATACCTTGGAAAAAATAGTAAATCTTGGGAAAATTTGAAGAATGTAAATTGGTGAAATGTTTTTTTGATGATTCTGTACTTTGATGATTGTATGGCTGGGGGTCATATTCTGGAAGAATGTAGATCGGTGTGCTCTCAATCATGGTTAAGGAAATGTCATGTCTTGGCAAAGTTTTAAATTATATAATCAATGACGTTTGTGAATCTATAATGATGAGAAAAATTGTAATAAAAAGGGGACCCAGAGAAAGCAGCTTTAGCTCTCTCTCTCTGAAGATTGCTCAAATGGAACGACTCCTGTCTCATCATTTCGCCGACGCCACTCCTCCTTCAGGACTCCCTGAACCCCACTGGGGCTGGACCCCAGCAGACTGGGTCACTTCAACCAGAGTTTAGTTTCTCGTAGTTCTGGAAGCAGAAAGCCCAATATCAAAATGTTTGAAGGTTTGGTTTCTCCTGAGGTTTCTGTCCTTGGCTGGCAGATGGATGACTTCTTCTATGTTCTCACATGGCCTTTCCTGTGTGTATAATTTTATGTTGTCCCTTCTTTTTAAGAACTTTGGCTCTATAAATAAGTGCCAAACTTTATGAAAGCTTTTAATCTTTCTTATGTCTTTAATGTCCTTAACTTCAAACATAGGCACATTGGTTCATATATATATATAATTTTTTTTTTCCACTTAGCATATGAAAAGATGTCCAATGTCAATAATCATATGGCAAATGCACACCAAAATCACAAGGATATATTACCCTTATATGTTCTGAGGCAGATATAATTCTTTAAAATTGAAAATAAACATTGATGTACATCTGGAGAAATTGAAGAATTCATAAATTTCTGGAAAGAATATGATACATTTTTTTCTTCAAAAAACAAATTTCTGTTGAAAAAAGCAATTTAAAGTTTCTTAAGAAGTTAAGCATACAAGAAACTACATGATCCCACGATTCTGCTCCTGGTATTTGTAATAAGTACTAAAACAAGCACAGGTACACATGCCCCTAAGAGCATTGAAAAACCAGCCTCCACCTCAGAGCAAAGCCTCTCCAAGGAAGGAATGACCTTTGTCCTTGGAAAGACCTACAGAGCACTCCTGGGCACATTCCCACCCTGCTAAGTTGTTTATCTATAAATAACAGGAGAGATCTGATGAGCCATGTGTCCCTGACTCAGTCAGGCTAGCAACCCCCTAGCAGCCACCAATCAGCATGAGACAGGGAAATACCTGGGATGCCAGATGACCCTCCAAGTAGTTTATGGTGTTGAGAAACCATGTAGTTCTGCATGAACACCCCTCTTGGCTTAAACCAATCAGTTCAAATGAATCCCCCTCTTGCAGTAACCAATCACCCTGTTATGCTCGAATTCGGGACACCCAAAAGACCACCAGAGACCAAGATCTATGTAAACAGCAAAGAGGTGAACAAGTTGGGTAGGGATGATTTGTTACTACAAAAGGAGTATTCATTTGAACTGATTGGTTTAAGCCAAGAGGGGGTGTTCATTGCTGAATTACATGGTTTCCCAACATGTTATCAACCACCATAAACTACTGAGAGTGTCATCTGGCATACCAGGTATTTCCCTATCTCATGCTGATTGGTGGCTGCTAGGGGGTTGCTATGAATCCCCACCTAGCCTGACTGAGTCCAGGACACCTGGTGCAGCAGATCTCTCCTGTTATTTGTTGATAAACCACTTAGCAGGGTGGGAATGTGCCTAGGAGCACTCTGTGGGTCTTTCCAAGGACAAAGGTCATGTCCCTTCCTTGGACAGGCTTTGCTCTGAGGTAGAGGCTGGTTTTTCAACCCCTACCCAACTTATTCCTGCCAGTGAATGTGCTAATCATGTTTTAGAGTTGTTATTTGATTTTCCCGAGGTGTGTGATGATTTGCTAAGAGATGCTATGATTAATGTGAAGTCCCTGCCTTCTCCAAAGAATGTATAAAACTGCTGCAAACCCCGGGCTCGGGGCCTATCAGCATCACCAGTTGCTGTTTGTGCACGTGGAGGACCAAGCTAGCTCGAAATAAACACCTCTTCGATCTTGGTCTCTGGTGGTCTTTTGGGGGCATAACAATATCATTCACAATAGCCAAAGGTAGAAACAGTCCAAATGCCCATCAACAGATGAATCAATGAACAAATTGTGGTACACACACACACACACACACACACACAACCTCACACACACACCCTCACACAACATGTTACCATGTGAATATAGATATTGTACTGATACATGCTAATATATGTTGTACCATTAAAAAACTGTTAATTAAAAGAAATCAGGTATAAAAGGTCACATGTGTCTAACTATATTTACAGAACATATCCTAAAATCAGTAGAGAAAGAATGCAAATTAGGGTTGCAAGGAACTGAGTGTAAGAGCAATAATGAAAAATAACTTAATAGGTTTGGACATCTATTTGAATTGATGGGGTATTTTGAGAGTATATTGAGGTTGTAGTTTACAACATTGAAAATGTATTAAATTGTGCTAAATTTCTCACTTTGAAATGATTAAGTTTTTGTTATGCAAATTTCACTGAATAAATTATTAAATAAAGAAAGAAGGAGGGATTTTTCCCAATTAACTATATTTTGTAAAAAATAAGTGTTTAGAATAAAAGTCTTATGATAAATATCACTATGTACATACTGCTTCTGAATCTCTGGTCAAAACCAAGTAGTCTTATAAGTACTGAAAAGTAAAATGGGTGAATTGACATTCATAAAATGACTCAAACTCTTTAAAGAAATAACATTTATATCTCATTGTAAAAAAATCAATGCTTTTCAGAAATAAAAATGAGGAAATATCTCTAATCTCAGTGTAACAGGAGATTTGTATCATCATTCTCAATCAGAAAATATTCTCAGAAAGTAAAGGAGCTTATCTTCCATGTATTAGATGAAAATTGATTCTTAATCAATACTACAGTTGTGTATTTTTTATAAATGGGTCTCTTTGATACTGGAGAAAAGTGGCTCTTGGTATGATTTACCTGGAAAGTATACACATGATATGCTTGTGTGTATATCTTATCTATCTCTATTTATCTATATGTATATGGCTGATGAAAAAGTATAGTTTTAAAATTGGCTACACACACACACACACACACACACACACACACACATATGGTGAAAAGCACATTTTTTTAAATTAATTTTTATTGTAGGTTGTTCAAAACATTACATAGTTCTTGATATATCATATTTCACACTTTGATTCAAGTGGGATATGAGCTCCCATTTTTACCCCATATACAGATTGCAGAATCACATCAGTTGCACAACCATTGATTTACATATTGACATTCTGGTGTCTGTTGTATTCTGCTCCCTTTCCTATCCTCTACTATCCCCCCTCCCCCCTCCCCTACCCTCTTCTCTCTCTACCTCCTCTACTGTAATTCATTTCTCTCCCTTATATTTTTCCTCCTTTCCCCTCACTTCCTCTTGTATGTAATTTTGTATACCCCTGAGGGTCTCCTTCCATTTACATGCAATTTCCCTTCTCTCTCCCTTTCCCTCCCACCTCTCATCCCTGTTTGATGTTAATCTTCTTCTCATGCTCTTCGTCCCTACTCTGTTCTTAGTTACTCTCCTTATATCAAAGAAGACATTTGGCATTTGTTATTCAGGGATTGGCTAGCTTCACTTAGCCTAATCTGCTCTAATGCCATCCATTTCCCTCCAATTTCTATGATTTTGTCATTTCTTAATGCAGAGTAATACTCCATTGTGTATAAATGCCACATTTTTTGTATCCATTCGTCTATTGAAGGGCATCTAGGTTCGTTCCACAGTCTTGCTATTGTGAATTGTGCTGCTATGAACATGGATGTAGCAGTGTCCCTATAGTGTGCTCTTATTAGGTCTTTAGGGAATAGACCGAGTAGGGGAATAGCTGGATCAAATGGTGGTTCCATTCCGAGCTTTCCAAAAAATCTCCATACTGCTTTCCAAATTGGCCGCACCAATTTGCAGTCCCACCAGCAATGTACAAGAGTACCCTTTTCCCCACATCCTCGCCAGCACTTGTTGTTGTTTGACTTCCTAATGGCTGCCAATCTTACTGGAGTGAGATGGTATCTTAGGGTGGTTTTGATTTGCATTTCTCTGACTGAAAAAGTACATTTTTAAAGTTATTAGTTTAAACTTATAATCATTTACTAAAATAAATAGCTTATTTTTGTGCCTTCTAAAAACTAATCATTTCCTGTGTGTTAGCTTTCTGTCACTGTGACAAAATACTTGAAATATTCAACTTACAAAAGAGAAAAGGTGTATTTTTTTTCATAGTTTCAGAGATTTTAGAGCATGATTGGTTGGCCCCATTGCCTTCATGCTCATAGACAGGTAGACATCCTGCTGAGAATATACTAGTAATGAAGTCCTTTGCCTCATTGAGAGAGAAAAGCAAAAGGAAAGAGAAAAGGGTGAGGGATCTCAATATCCCCATTCAATGGCATGTCCCCAATGACCTAACTTTCAAGAGGCCCAACCCAGTTCCACAACTTTCAATAATTTTAAACTGAAGTTCAAACCTTTATCATATGGGTATTTGGAGAAAATTGCAGATTCCACACTATAGCAGCTATGATGTGTGTCTCTTCATAATCAGGCAAATAGAAATAAAGACATCTCATTTGTATTCTAATCATCTATATTTTGGAAAAAATCAGTGTTTAGAATAAAATGTCTTATGATAAATATCACTATGTACTTACTGCTTCTGAATCTCTGGTAAAAATCAAGTAGTCTTATAAGTACTGAAAAGTGAACTGGGTAAATTGGCATTCATAAAATGACTCAAACTCTTTACAGAAATAACATTTGTATCTCATTTTTAAAAAATCAATACTTTTCAGAAATAAAAATGAGGAAATATCTCTAATCTCAGTGTAACAGGAGATTAGAGGAATGTAAAAGGCATCGTTCAAGGACATTGTCTAAATGTTTTCACATAGATCACTGTTTATATCCCACTGGATATGGCGTGGATGCATAAATCTGTGTAGTGGTAAAGGAACCCTAGTAGTATTACTATTATCATATCATGTCCCTAAATGCCTAAGAAAAAGTCAGGTATACAAATGTAACTGGGTTGGCTTCAGAACAGGACTTTCTCATGGTACTGTGTTTATAAGTATATTCATGGGCTTCCCTCTTTCTGTGTATATCTTATTCACCACAGCCCCAAGTGAGGAATTCCTAATGTTACCATTGTTACTAATATTTATTTGTAGGTTTGAGAATTGTTACATACAATTCTCTTTACCAGACCAAATAAGAGTCCAAAGTCCATACACTTTTTTTTTTTAGAGAGAGAGGGAGTGAGGGAGAGAGAGAGAATTTTAATATTTATTTTTTAGCTATCGGTGGACACAACATCTTTGTTTTGTATGTGGTGCTGAGGATCGAACCCAGGCCGCACGCATGCCAGGCGAGCGTGCTACCTCTTGAGCCACATCCCCAGCCCCCATACACTTTTTAAAACCTACAAAATGAAACACTAGATACTTGTACTACATATTTTCCATATAATTATGACCTAATACTAGATATTTCATTAAGAGTAAAAACATAGGAAATGGTTTAGCTTATAATAATTACAAATAGTAAACAATGTTAAATATGAAAAATAAAGAAAATAACTCTGATAGTAGAGCAAGTTTTCTTTCTAGTCCACTCTCTAAGTTCTTGATTCTTCTCTCTAGGATGACATTCTTTCTCCATTGTGTATCATGACCCCTGACATGCAGGGGGAGGAGACAGTTGGATTCTTACTCCTTAGCTTTCCATGGTCATATATCAGATAAACATTAGAAAGTTTGACTTTTCTGAGATTGGTAGAGATTTCATAGCCCATTCCACATTGTTACAGTTTGGGCTTGGTGGTAGCTTTAAAATAAGCCAATTTACGACATTTTTGGCAATAACTTTTCCTAAAAAGCATATTCAAATTGTATATGATTTTAGTCTGTTGTAATATTTGTAAATAAATACAATGAAAGCTTTCATCTAGACAGATTTTTTTCATTTTATTTCTTTTTAGTTATACATGAAAGTACAATCTATTTTGACATATTTATGCAAACATGCAATATATCTTATTCTAATAAGGATCCCAGTCTTGTGGATGTACAGTCACTGTGTTATAATCACATATAAACTTAGCAATCTTATGTTAGATTCATTCCACTTTCTTTCCTATTCCTATTCCCATGCCTTTTTTTATTCTCCTTTGTCTAATCCACAGAACTTCTATTCTCCTCACACTTATTGTGAGTTAGCACATATCAGAGTAAACATTTGATGTTTGGTTTGGGGGGACTGATTAAAAAATATGGAACACTTCATCAATTTGAGTGTCATTCTTGTGAAGGGACCATGTTAATCTTCTATATAGTTCAAATTTTAGTATATATGCTGCCAAAGTAAATGTTAGACAGATTTTTAAAATTTGTGTAATCTCTTTCTTCTTCTAGACTCTGTGCTCTATGTGTTTTCCTTTTGATATAGTGGTCATATTTGGTATCCAGGTCATAATCTTTATATAGAAATACATATCATTTAAGATTGTGGCTAGGCAGACTCTCTCTCCCTGGTTGCAATTTGAGATGAAGGTGAAGTTTCATAATTTCCACCATGAAAATTTTCACATATTTTGACAGTAGATTTCAGGATGAAAAGACTTGTTTACAAAGATGTGTGGTCTTTCTCTCTTTTATTCCATCTACCCTAGGCATAAAACTTGCTATTATTTGCAAGACTGTTATGAAAAGCTTAAAAAGTCAACATAAAGCACATTTTGAAAATAATTTGATCATTTTCCTTAATGTTACAAAGTTAACTGTGATATATCTTCTAGGGTAGAGCAAATGAACATTCACCAAAACCCACAGAAGCTCAATAGCTCTCCAGTCTGTGGTCCATATATTTCTACTTGTCTCCACTTTATCAATTCTAAAGTGCAGACTTACTTTAGAAGAGCACTCCTGCTACCATACTTCATATCTGTGAATTTTGTGTTTGAATATGCAATCCAGTGCCATAGAAATAGTGGTTTCAAATCTAAAATTTTATATTACTCTGACAGTAATAAGGACACGTAGGCAATCAACTCAGCAATCAGCCAAACTGTTCTCAATTTCTACTGCCTCATGTCCATTAAAGATCTCATCCCCATGGTCCAGAATAAAATGCCAGCCATCATGTTGGTTAATTTTGCAGCCATGTAGAACATGCAAAAATGCACATCATCTGCTCATTGGGAGGTTTCTTGGAAGAAGTTGTTATTTTGCAGTTCAGTTTTTGTTCTCTGGCATATGTCACTCTTTGAGTAAAAGTCAGATGACAGATATATTTTATTTCAGTTTGCTATAAGATCCACCAAAAATTAGGAGTTCCATATGAAAGTTAGGGAAATAGGGGAGACACTTAGCAGTCTCTACATGCATGATTTAATTATTCTTTAATTCCACCATATTTTACAATCACTTTAACCACTATTGACATAACCTTTACATGATATTAGGAAGCTGTATAGGGGCTTTGACCCTTTTGACTTGATGCTTCTTGGAATTTAGTTTTTTTGCTTGATAATTTTTATCCATCGTTGTGCCCTCTATTTTGTGATATTTCATGGATCTTACCTTAAATGAAAGAAGAATAAAAATAAGTTGTCTTGGTTATTTATTTGTCAGAAATTAAAGATAGATTGAATTGAAGAAAAACAAATTTTCCATGAACAAATGGAAACCAAACTACTTGACCAGATCTTTGCTGTTGAGGCATAAAATGTAAAAAAAAAAGCACAAACATATTGTGTGATATGTAACTTACTCCTCAGTTCATAAGAAATGGAAATTATTTTGATATACACAATTGCAAATGAATATTTTCTCAGAGTTCTTTAGAAAATAAATATATTTTGTGATCTATGGGAACACTGGCAGTTAAACCTAATGTTTCTCTTAGTTAAACAGTATTTATTTTGCATTTATACTGCTACAAATGCTGTATTATCCAGCAGACCTCATGATGGTCTATATGCTTATATGTTTGCTTCTTTGGGCCATTATACTTGTGGCTCAAGATGCAAGTTTTTCCTAGCTATTAGGGGAATTTAACACGTCTTTCCAAACCACAAATTTTGAGAAAAATCTGTTCAGAAATTTGTAAAACTGAAAACATTATTATAATTCTCCAACAGGAAATGCACCATACTAATCAGCCTAAAGAAGCACAAGGAATTCATAGGAATCAAATAGAAAGTGACAACAAAAAGCCTAACAGATAGTTCTAAGGGTTAGGCTCAACCTTTCCAAAGAGATGGAAAAGACATGCTCCAGGGAGGGCAGGAGGGAAGTCATGGTCTAGTCAGTTTTCTTTACATTCATTGTTAAACAGTGTGTCATAGCGACTAGACCATGACTTCCCTCCTGCCCTCCCTTTGGGTCTGCTAGGTATAGAATCATGTCATCTGCAAATAGTGATAATTTGAGTTCTTCTTTTCCTATTTTTATGCCTTTAATTTCTTTCGTCTGTCTAATTGCTCTGGCCAGTGATTCGAGAACTATGTTGAACAGAAGTGGTGAGAGAGGGCATCCCTGTCTTGTTCCAGATTTTAGAGGGAATGCCTTCAGTTTTTCTCCATTCAGAATGATGCTAGCCTGAGGCTTAGCATAGATTGCTTTTACAATATTGAGGTATGTTCCTGTTATCCCTAGTTTTTCTAGAGTTTTGAACATAAAGGGATGCTGTACTTTGTCGAATGCTTTTTCCGCATCTATCGAGATGATCATATGGTTCTTATTTTTAAGCCTATTGATGTGGTGAATAACATTTATTGATTTCCGTATATTGAACCAACCTTGCATCCCAGGGATAAATCCTACCTGATCATGGTGCACAATTTTTTTGATATGTTTATGTATCCGGTTCTCCAGAAGTTTATTGAGGTTTTTTGCATCTAGGTTCATTAGAGATATTGGTCGGTAGTTTTCTTTCTTTGAAGTGTCTTTGTCTGGTTTAGGAATCAGGGTGATGTTGGCCTCATAGAATGAATTTGGAAGTTGTCCCTCTTTTTCTATTTCCTGAAATAGCTTGAAAAGTATTGGTATTAGTTCCTCTTTAAAGGTTTTGTAAAACTCTGCTGTATACCCATCCGGTCCTGGGCTTTTCTTAGTTGGTAGTCTTTTGATGGTATCTTCTATTTCCTCAATTGATTTTGGTCTGTTTAAGTTATCAATATCCTCCTGACTCAATCTGGGCAAATCATATGACTTAAGAAATTTATCGATGCCTTCACTATCTTCTATTTTGTTGGAGTATAAGGATTCAAAATAATTTCTGATGATCTTCTGTATTTCTGAAGTGTCTGTTGTGATATTGACTTTTTCATCCCGTATCCTGGTAATTTGAGTTCTCTCTCTTCTTCTCTTTGTTAGCGTGGCTAAGGGTCTGTCGATTTTATTTATTTTTTCAAAGAAAGAACTTTTAGTTTTGTCAATTTTTTCTATTGTTTCTTTCGTTTAGATTTCATTAATTTCAGCTCTGATTTTAATTATTTCTTGTCTTCTACTTCTTTTGCTGTTGTTTTGCTCTTCTTTTTCTAGGATTTTGAGTTGAAGTATTAGATCATTTATTTGTTGTTTTTTTCTTTTTTTAAGGAATGAACTCCAAGCAATAAATTTTCATCTTAGAACTGCTTTCGATGTGTCCCATAGATTCCGATATGTTGTGTCTGTGTTTTCATTTATCTCTAAGAATTTTTTAATTTCCTCCTTGATGTCTTCTATAACCCATTGATCATTCAGTAACCTATTGTTCATTCTCCAAGTGATGCATGATTTTTCCTTACTTCTTTTATCGTTAATTTTCAATTTCATTCCATTATGATCCGATAAGATGCATGGTATTATCTCTACTCCTTTGTATTGTCTAAGAGTTGCCCTGTGACATAATATATGATCTATTTTTGAGAAGGATCCATGTGCTCCTGAGAAAAAAGTGTAACTGCTTGATGTTGGGTGGTATATTCTATATATGTAAATTAAGTCTAGGTTATTAATTGTGTTATTGAGCTCTATAGTTTCCTTATTCAACTATTGTTTGGAAGATCTGTCCAGTGGTGAGAGAGGTGTGTTGAAGTCTCCCATGATTATTGTATGGTGGTCTATTAGACTCTTGAACTTGAGAAGAGTTTGTTTGATGAACATAGCTGCACCATTGTTTGGGGCATATATATTTATGATTGTTATGTCTTGTTGGTGTATGGTTCCCTTGAGAAGTATGTAGTGTCCCTCTTCATCCCTTTTGATTAATTTTGGCTTGAAATCTCTTTTATTTGATATGAGTATGGACACTCCTGCTTGTTTCCGAAGTCCATATGAGTGATATGATTTTTCCCAACCTTTCACCTTCAGTCTATGTATGTCTTTTCCTATCAAATGCGTCTCCTGAAGGCAGCATATTGTTGGGTCTTGTTTTGTGATCCATTCTACTAGCCTATGTCTCTTAATTGGTGAGTTTAAGCCATTAACATTTAGGGTTATTATTGAGATATGGGTTGTTCTTCCAGCGATATTTGTTTATTTATGTTACTAAACATGGTTTGTTTTTCTCTTTGATTATTCCCACCCCTTTACTGTACTACCTCCTGCTGTTGGTTTTCATTGATATTTTCCATTTCATCTTCCTGTAATATTTTGCCGAGGATGTTTTGAAGAGATGGTTTTCTAGCTGCAAATTCTTTTAACTTTTGTTTATCATGGAAGGTTTTAATTTCATCTTCCATCCTGAAGCTTAATTTCGTGGGATACACAATTCTTGGTTGGAACCCATTTTCTTTCAGTGTATGAAATATGTTATTCCAGGATCTTCTAGCTTTCAGAGTCTGTGTTGAAAGATCAGCTGTTATCCTGATTGGTTTACCCCTAAATGTAATCTGCTTCCTTTCTCTTGTAGCTTTTAAAATTCTCTCCTTATTCTGTATGTTGGGCATCTTCATTATAATGTGTCTAGGTTTGGATCTCTTATGATTTTGCACATTCGGCGTCCTGTAGGCTTCTAGGATTTGGGATTCTGTCTCATTCTTCAAGTCTGGGAAGTTTTCTCGTATTATTTCGTTGAATAGATTGCTCATTCCTTTGGTTTGGACCTCAATACCTTCCTGTATCCCAATGACTCTTAAGTTTGGTCTCTTTATGTTATCCCATATTTCTTGAATGTTCTGCTCATGGTTTCTTAACAGCTTTGCTGAGCTGTCTATGTTCTTCGCCAGTTGAAATACTTTGTCTTCATTGTCTGATGTTCTATCTTCTAAGTGTTCTACTCTGCTGGTAGTATTCTCAATTGAGTTTTTAAGTTGGTTTGTTGTTTCCTGCATTTCCAGGATTTCTGTTTGTTTGTTTTTTATAACCTCTATCTCCCTGTATAATTGATCTTTTGCTTCTTGGATTTGTTTATGTAATTCATTGTCGAAGTGGTCGAAGTGGTCTTTCATTGTCTGATTTTGCTGTCTAATGTCTTCCTTGAGACTCCAGATCATCTGAAGCATGTATATCCTGAATTCTTTATCTGACATTCCATCTGCTGCAGATATTACCTCTTCTAAAGTTGAGTTGACCTGCATTGCTTGTGGTCCTTTCTTTCTTTGTCTTTTCATACTGATCGCGTTTCTTTCTGCTTGGTGTAACTGTTGCGTTATTGATTTTCCCCCCTATATATTTATATTGCTCTTGTATAGCTGCAAAGTCTCCCTTGCAGGCTTTGGCGGTGTTTCTGCCCCTCCTCCAATTGAGGCAATGTGCCTACCACGCCGGGAGGCCGCTGTGCCTGTACTTTCGATGGGCCTGTTCTTTCGGTGGTCACAGGTCCGCCTACCTTACAGGCGTGAGCAGTGGCTTTGCCCCTCCGCTGGCCGCTAGGCCTGTTCTGTCTGTCGGTTGCAGGTCTGTCTACCTAAAAGGCGCTGGTGGCGGCTCTGCCCCTCCCCCAACCGGGGCGGGGCGATGTGTCTGGCCGGCCGCTGGGCCTGTTCTGTTGGTGGTCACGGTTCAGCCTACCTAGCAGGCACGTGGGGCAGCTGTGCCCCTCCGCAGGTTTTTGGGCCTGACCTGCCGATGGGTCGCAGGTCTGCCTACCTTGTAGGCTCAGGGGGTGGCTCTGCCACTCTGTGGATTGCTGTGCCTGTTCTGCTGGTGGGTCGCGGGTCTGCCTACCTTGCAGGCACCCGGCGGCTCTGCCCCTCCCCCAACCGGAGCTATGTGTCTGCCTGTCCACTGGGCCTGTTTTGTCGGTGGTCACGGTTCCGTCTACCTTGCACACGTGTGGAGCAGCTGTGTCCCTCCGAGAGTTGCTGGGTCTGACCTGCCGGTGGGTGGCAAGTGCGCCTACCTTGCAGGCCCGGGGGTGGCTCTGCCACTCCGCGGGTTGCTGGGCCTGATATGCTGGTGAGACGCAGGTCTGCCTACCTTGCAGGCGCCCGGCGGCTCTGCCCCTCCCCCAACCGGGGCAGGGCGATGTGTCTGGCTGGCCTCTGGGCCTGTTCTGTCGGTGGTCAGGGTTCTGCCTACCTAGCAGGCTCGTGGGGCAGCTGTGCCCCTCCGCAGTTTGTTGGGCCTGACCTGCCGGTGGGTGGCAAGTACGCCTATCTTGCAGGCCCAGGGGTGGCTCTGCTGCTCCGCAGTTACTGGGCCTGATCTGCTGGTGATTCGCAGGTCTGCCTAACTTGCAGGCCTATAGTATTCTTTATACAAACCTGTTAGTAGTTTTCTAAGAAAAAAATTTCAGAAACAAGATGCGTCCATAATTAGGCAAGCCTGCATATGATTTGTGAAGGACTTAAACCCCATTAAAAGATACAAATATTACAATGACCAAATACTGTCCTAATTATTTTTTTGGCATTTTAAAGTACATGGATATTATCTGTAGACTACAACTTTTACAACTGTGTCCAACTTATTAAAATTTGAGTATCCATATTAATGAGGCTGAAGAATATTGAGCTAGTCAAGAAGATTCATAATTTTGAGATTCTCTGATAATTTGGGAAATCGTGTTTTTTTCTGTCAGAATTTCAAAGATAAATATCTGTCTAGATTTAGGGGTATCAGGAAAATTCCTTGCTCCATTAGACTGCATCCTTTAGAGTATAGTTATTATTTATTTTAGTTATTATTTTATTCGTAGAATCTCCTGTTTGTCCTTAATTGTAAAAATTTCATTTCCTGGATGAGGTATTTTGCATTCACTATTGCCCATGGTTCTCTGGGGACCAACAGTCATTCCTATGGCCCCAGGAACAAGAAACTTGACACAAGTTATTACCTTCATTCCTTTCTCTGGATTCTTGACATAGCAGGGAGATATGATGGACACACAGTCCAAAATATGGGTTAATCAAGGTTCTTCCAGAGCCAATACTGAACAAATTTAATGTAAACAAAAATTTAAAACTAGAGAAAGATGTAGGACTAATACACAGATTTTTTTTCCATTCTTAACAGATAACCATATAGTAACAAAGACTATATTGTGTTGTAGCTGTCACATTCACTCCAGTGCCATGAATGAGGACTTCTATACTGCACAAGCACCAGTGGCTTTTTGTTAATTGAGAAAATGATTGTAGGGACAATGGTAAAAAAAAATATATGCCTTTGGGGGCCTGGAGTTGTGATTCAGTGGTAGAGCACTTGCCTACCACACACAAAGTGCTGGGTTTGATCTTTAACACCACATAAAAATAAATAAATAAAATAAAGGTGTTGTGTCTATCTCTAACTAAAATAAAAATAAAAATTTAAAAAGTGCTTTGGGAAAATGCCTTACATACCTAGTTTATTTATAAGTTTGATATTATTATTATCTCTTCTTATGGTATGAAATAAAAATTTCCTCACACAAAGAAAATAAAATTTTGTCAGTACATAGATTCATTTTCCTGCAAATGAAATAAAATGCTCCAAAGGTTAACACTGAGGCTTAAGTCATACTTGTGTATATAAAGTTTTTCGCTGTTATCAGTGATTTCAAAAGTATGTTTGAATGATAAATATCCCTCATTTTCATCTGACTATACCAATAATAAAATCTTCTCACTAACCAAGTTTCCATTAATATATGTTCTTCTTGAAAGATGAAGGAATTAAATTGAATGTTATCAGTGAAAATTACTTTTGTCCATCTTGAATCATACATTGACAAAAATCAGTTAAATTCTTCATTTATATTATCATTCGTGTTTCATTAGCTATTTCTCTCCTGTAATCTTCACATATTTCATTAAAAGCAACAATGAGTTGAACTGTATAGCTTTAAAGATGAAAGTTAATCTTAACTTTTTTGGTTCTCATGTGTACTTAAGTGTTAGACTTTGTCATAAATTTCATCATTTACTGTCGTCTATAAATAGTAAACAACAGGCAAGTGCTAGATAAAAATTTAAACTAAAATGATGTGTACATGGGATACCTGATTAAATTCTTGTCAGCTAAATTACACCTTTTGCAATAAGGATAACTATAATGCCTCAACCATGTTTCAAATTTAGAAAAATAAGATTAAATAAATTGTTAGAGGGGCGTTATATATTTCAGTCATAGCAGCTTTATTATATTAGTCCTTTGCATTATACATCTCTCTTCTTTTTTTCTCTTTGTAGACAAAGATCTTTAAAGTAGCATCTGAAGCCCAACCTCACTGGATTCCAGGTTTCATCTTCATCTTACACATGGTGCCAAAGGACTCAGCCTGCCCTGGGATAGCTATTGTTTCTTGTATTTTACACCTTTTTTACTTTTTTCCTCTTTTTATCTTTCCAATTATGTTAAATTATTTGAAGACAATGATTATTATTTCTAAATATCTTTCCTTTCTTATATTAAAAATGAACATATATTAAAGTTAGATTTAAATGTGGGTTTTAAACATGTTGAAATAGGAAAAAAAAACCCACCATTTTTTAAAATTAAAAAACCCAGAAAGCTAAAGAGTATAATTATCATTACATTAATAATTTTGTCTATAAATAGCAAAGTCCTTTATTTGAAAATATCACTGATAATATTGGAAAAATACTTGCAATTTTGTAATAGAGAGGGTGACTTTCTCTTATATATTAAAATCTAAAAATAATTTTGAGAAAAAATATAGTAAATGGAAATTATTGAAGGATGTGAGTACTTTGGAAATAAAAGCACAAATGTTCTTCAGTACACAAAAAATGTGCCTGTGGGCACTGTTAATAACAGTGAACCTTAATCATTTATAAAAGATAAGGTTAACCTAGTGGCAGGATTTCTAAAGATTTTCTTGTCAATAGTGCTAATAAAATTTTGAACATTTCAATGAGCATGACTTTGAGGTAGAAAACAAATTCAACCATTCTATTTAATATTGCTGTGTTTCAAAACTGTTCTTTTCTTTCTAAATTAATATTAGAAAGTATAAATTAAAATTGATGTGGTTGGTAGGGAAGGTTTTGCAAGTTCATGTAATAGGTGATGTTCTCTTGTCACTAAGTTAAATCTTTATTGATTCAAAAGAAATTTAGAATTTTAGACCAAATTACCAAAACATTTATAACTTTGGAGCACATTGTCAATAAGAGCTATGGATAAAAGGAGCCAACACATGGGATTTTGGACTGTGAGGGTAATGTAGGAACTTTAAATAGTTTGGTCAAGATGCACAACATTGTGGTCTTTCATACAAAATACTCAGCATAAGGCCCACTAAGCTGTAAGAACTCAGTAAATGTTAACCGTTCACCATTTAAGAGATCATTCAATAGGATAATCATTTAAATTGCATTTGAAATTGACATAGTATGTATATTTCCAGATTAACAATGAAGCAATTTAAAATGACAATATCTTACTTTTATTTATTTTAACTTTTTCGGAGCATTCTTCTATGGTGATAGAGGCAAGGAAGGAATTTGAGGATAGAATAATACAGGAATAAACTGAGAATCCTTTGGACTCAGGGAATAATTTGCTTGCAAACAGCAAGGGTCCTCTTTCTGACACAATGCCTTTTGTATTCCTCTTCCCCTCTCTCAACTCTTTCTACATGTTATTCTTGTCTATTTTCAAAATCTTACCTACCAAATCTTCAAATAGGAAATTTAATTTCAAGAAAGGATTAGGAGCATAGGAATAAAATGCAGTAGCTCTATGTAAGATAGCTTTCTGTCTTCACAGTAGGACATAGGGAATGCAAATAAAGAACACTGGACCCCAGATATCTTTCAGAGGTCACCATTGTCAGTCTCCAAATCCCAATACCCTTACTGTAAGATCTGTAAGCTCTATTTGGCCATAGTGCAATGTAGGACCTAATTAACCTCAAACACACTTTTTATTGTTGATAACATTCCACATGCAAATACCAACATTTTCTCTTTGGAAAGCAAAGTATTAATACCATGTGTCTTTTTCATAAATTTTTCCTTGTCCTAATAATAAGAGTATTTCAGAAATAAAAGTAATCTAGCACATGAAATTACAGAAGGACGTAAGGGGAGTATCACCATGTCGGTTTCATTATTGTGCTCATTTCTTGGAGATGCAGCAATCTCTTCTACTGTAGTCATATCCTCATCAATGCACTGCTCCATACAAAAGCATGTTGCAGGGTTAACAATTTTTAAAGCAACTCATATTTTTATGCACATCTCTGCCATATTATTATAATCTGAATTCTGTTTAATGTTTAATTTTAAAAATAATTGCCTCTTATTGAAATACCCCACATTACATTATTGCTGGTCATGCAGAAAATTACTTTGCTGAAGGAAACAAAACCATCCAATATAATATGTTCTCCTTATAATGGAAGAGATAATTGTATTAATCACAAGTCAAAATCTGTGAAGTAGGATGCTTTCTTGGCTAAACTGAGCTATGCCTGTCATTTAGAGATGATAGATAATAGGGCATTATTGAGTTTGATAGTCATGTGAAACAAGTCACCATAATAAAGAGTATTTTTTTTAAATATTAGAAGGTATTAAATACCTATTGAATATGAAGAGAAGCTGCGTTAGCCCCCTTGGGGACCTGGCTGAGTTGTAAAGATATTATTGTATATTCATGTCCACTTATGCTGCTTGCTCCTCTGCTTACTTGACACTATTTTATAAATGTTGAAAACTCTTGACAAAGGTATCTCTCATTGTGAATCTCTCCATGACTGGACTGATTGCATGCCTTTTAGTATAAGAATGGATTATTAACCCTAATACTACACAATGATTGAATGCTCAGTGTTTCTCTTTGTGTCCTTAGGAATAATAGTTTTAAAATGTACATTAAAAATCAACACCTGTATGTAATTTAGAAATGCAATAAAATACAGATTTTAACAAGGATCTTAATTTGAGACTCTTTGGATATGTGTTATCTTGAAAATTTAGACAGAAAATAAATTTTAAATTACTTCTTATTATAGAGGAAGAAAATGAAGGTTGGAGGCACTACATTATCTGTAGAAACATCAGCAGTGAGAGTGTGAGGAGTATTCATGCTAGCCAATCCTCACTTAAAAACTAAGTAATAACCATAGTATGCATAATGACCATAAAATGAGTCACTCAGTGTATTTAGGCAATTATAGAAGTACTTTTAAAATTGATGTTCTTTTTAAATTTATGTGTAACATAGAGAAAAAAATGTCAAGTTTACTACACAAAACAAACATGTTCAGATGACTAGCACTTTGGTCAAGAAATGGAACTTCACCCGCATCCCATATAGAGTATCACCTTCACCTTACCTCCTGATCACTACTTCTCTCTCCATTCCAGTTTGAAGAACTGCTTAACTTATAAAGCCATGAGTTATCATTATGTAAAGTGTGCCATTTATGTTCTTGAATAATTTTCTCAAAAAGATGTTTCTGAGATTTATTAGTGTTTAAATGTATCGTTATAAAATTATATTTTATTTTTTAATGATTGTAGTCATTATATAAAGTATGCCTCAAAATATTCATTCTACTATTTATGTTTTTCTTATGATATTTTGATATTCTCACTAATTTGTTCATAAATATTTTCATACATATCTTTTGGTGCCATGATCATGTGTTTTAATTATGTCCCCAGGAGGCAATAAAAATGAGTATTTTCAAATAGTGTGGAGAATTTGAACTGGTTACCCAGTGTAATTATGCTAACTTGCAGTTGACAACAAATGTATGAAAGTTTCCATTCCTTCAATTAACTGATAAAAAACAACATTTTAGTCTTTTGAATTATAATTTTTCTACTATTATGTAATGCCTGAGTATCTGTTTAATATCATCCAGAATGTGTATCAAGTTAGACCACATTTGGAACATAAGTATGCATTAACAAATTTCAGTCAATAAAAATCATGCAATCTCTCAATCATTACTTTTAGATCACTCACATTTAATGTGATTATCATTATAGTTGGTTAGTATCTAACATTTCCATAACCGTTTTCTATTCATTCCAATCATTATTTGTTCCTTTTTTTGTTGCCTACTCTAATTTTAACAAAGGTTACTATCTGATTTTATTTTCTCCATTTTCATATAAATGATACTTTGAATAAGTTATTTGGTGGCTGCCTGGTTTTTATAATATGTATTCTTAACTAGCATTTTAAATAACTACTTTTTAAAATATCACTTCCATTGTAGTATAGACACTTCATAACAAGTATTTCAATTTCAGTTTTAGAAATTCCTAAGGATGTACTTTTAGTGCACTGGTTCTTTTGTCAGTCATATAAGTCAACTAATGAATTATGGAAGAGAACTTTTCTTTCTCTTGTTCCCTCACCACAGAAGTTCTTATCTTTAGATTTTTTTCATCTTTCATTTTACATTATTCAGCTGTTTTTTCCTATTAAAATTCTTAAAATATGATTCAGTTAGTTTAATTTCTCTGAAAAATGAATCTAAGGACTGTTTCATATCAGAACATAGTTCTGATTCTTGTTTTTCTCTTTAAAATTGGCATTTGGTGGGCTGGGTTTGTGGCTCAGTGGTAGAGCACTTGCCTGTCACACTTACTTCACTGTGTTTGAAACTCAGCACTACAGAAAAATAAATAAATAAATAGAAAAAAGATATTATTCTCATCTACAATTAAAAATCAAAATTGAAAAATATATGCATTTGTATTTTGGCATGCTTTGCATTTCTTTCTTCTTTTTTCTTTTTCTTTCTTTTTTTTTTGCTTATTTGTTTATTTATTTTTTGTTTTTGTCAAAAGCTGAATATATTGTATGGGACAGAAAGAACTGAGGTTAAGTGGTCTTTAGTGTAAGGATTTATGTTGGGCAATGTTTATTTGCTCTATTTGTAAGTTTCAAAGTATTCTAATTACTCTGTTGTCCTCTTGATTCTGTTTCCTGTTATACTATAAGTTCCCACAGTGAGAATCTATGTTGTCTCAAGCCATCCATGGGCAGTTCTATGCAGGGACAGGTCCGGCATTGCTCTCCTAGCTAATTGGGCTGTGCGCAATGCAAGAGCTCCTCTCCTCTCACTCTCCCTCTGCCTGTGATTCCACACAGCACCTGAGATTGGTGTGACTTGCCAAGTGTCAATCAATATGCTGACCACAAGCCATTAGGAAGCAAAATTCCACCTTTGAAACCTCATTCCCTGCCTTATTTGGGAAGAACATTCTATTGAACCTCCTTTGTTTGGCCCTCCTATAAAAATAAACAGATTCTGGGTGCACACTCCCTTTTTCTGGTGCCTTCCCGTGTGAAAGCTGACCCTTAAGGTTGCAGAGCAGTCCCACCCTCTATCTGAGAAACTCATGTCCCTGTGTTGCGTGATTTCTTCATCCTTTTCTTAGTTTACTACTGCAGCTAGCCCCTCTGAACCAGCTCATCTCATGAGCACAGGTTTTTGGAAAGACTGTGTTTTGTACCTTTTTAAACATTATCCATTATTACACTTTAGCTTTAATGGTGTGATACTAATATGTGACATGGATGGAATATTTTATGACCTTTGAAACACCTCCATGTTTTACTGGACCTACATGCTATGTCTGTAGCATGTCTTCCATTAGCACATTTTTATTCCACTTTCCTCCCAATATCTCCTATAGGTGCAATGTTTTTAATCTATGTCCTTAAAACCTTGACCCATGAAACAACAATTTTTTTCCCTTGATTGTACAGGAAGAGCTAGGGGAGATCAGAGAGGAAGAAATGCCTTCTCTGATCTCTGTTAAAGTCACTACCCCTGGAGAATTGGTCTTTCTTTTAGAGAAGGTGACAAGTGCATTTCAAAAATATTACTCTTGCCTTAACCTTGCCAGATTCCTAAGAGGTACTATGGAACAAATGGGGATCTTGCAGATAGGATCAATGAAAGTGTGCATCCCTTTTCCTAAGTCTGCAGTTCCCAGGAATATTTCACTGTCATACTAATCTAATCTCAATAAACAGCAATTCATCACAATTATCCTTTATGGCACCATATTGATTTACAGATCCAGCAGCTTCTTCTTAAGGGAAGCAGATCTGAATTTTGTATTTCTCAGGATGCCTCTATAACCAGGTTACTTAAAATGGTCTGAAACCTCACTTTTAAGTTAGACCAAGAAAAGTTAACAACAGTTAGCCTCTCCTTTTTTTTTTTCTTATTGTTGTATTGGGAATAATGACCTCCAAATACTTTATTTGCTGGAGCTCTAATGGAAATCTTCCAAAGTGTGTGTGTGTACACACACACACACACACACACACACACACACACACACACACATAATTCTTCAAAATTACTAAATTATACTAATAATACTTAGATGATTTTGCATTGTTAGTATAGAGGCAGCCATGTCTTTTGTAAGTAGGCAGAGTTCTCACATATCTATTTTGCATTTTCCATTACCCTAGGCTTCCATTATTTTACTGGTGAGAAATTTCAAAAGGTAAATTAGAAAACATTTAACTAGATAGAAAAAAAAAACTTGAAATTTATGGGGTGTAAGTAGAGAAGTTTTGTAAAATTCACAACTAGACAAAGAATTAAGAGTCAAAAAATGTGTTTGTATGTTATATAGAAGGGAGGGAACATAAAATTAAAGTAGGCATCTATGAAAAAAATATAAAACAACAATAAAAGAAACTAGCAAACCTAAAGTCTGCTATTTTAATGAAATTATTAAATTTAATTAAATAATAATGAGATTGCTCAAGGGAATCTAATAAAAGAGTAGACTCCATTACATATCTAACAAAGAGTGACTGCTAAAAAAATATAACTGAACAACTTTGTGCAAATAAATCTGGAAGCTTAAGTGAAATTGGCAAATGTCTTTAAAAAAACAATGTTAAAAATAATTCATGGCTGGACATGGTGGATCATTTCTGTAATCCCAGCCACTCAGAGGTAGAGGCAGGAAAATCTCAAATTTGACTCAATCTGCGCAACTTAATGAGACCATGTCTTAAAATACAATATTTTTATAAAAGGGCTGGGGATGTAGCTCAGGGGTAAAGAATCCAAGGCTTAAATACCCAGTATCAAAATAAATTCATAGGTAAATAAATAACTGATTGCAGAAGAAAGAGGAAAATTAAAGGCTTATACCTAGTAAAGGAACAAAATTGTTAATAAAACATTTTCTACCAAAAGAAAAAAAAATCACAGCCCAGATGGATTGACTTGTAAACACAATAAATATTTAACAAGTGAATAGTATATCCTACTTCACAAATAGAGGAAAATGTTTGTTTATGAGAAAAAAAATGGAAGTGTACTAAAATCAGAAAAAAATGGAAAAGATAGCAAAGATGAAAATATTGATGTACACATAGATGCAAAAATAGAACCAAAATGTCTTCAGAACAAAATTAGTGCAATATGTAAGTAATTACAGTTATGACCAAGTGATGGTTGGTTTAGAATGCAATATTTGTTTAATATTGCAATATCAATCATTGGAATTCTCTATGTGCATTAGGAAAAAGGATAAAGATGTGTAGATTACAAGTAAAGCAGTGAAACTCTATTTGCTTTGGACATATAGATGTTTAGAAAATCCAAAAGAATTCACACAAACACTGAATAATATGAGAATTTAGTGGGTTCACCAGAAACTTTGTCAGCATACAAATTTCTATTGCCTGTCCAAATACTACAACTAGACTTGATTAGAAAATAGAATAAAATATCAATTTATAACAGAATTCATTACAAAAACATTGAAAGATGCATTTAATGTAACATGTAAAAGTGCTAAACTGAAAATTATAACACAATCCTGTGAGAAATGAGAAGAAACCTAATATATAGTGCTATATACCATATTCATTGACTGTGAAACATTCTTGTCCAGACAGTATTGATCTAAAAATATAATAAAATCTGAGTCGGAGTCATAGGAAACTTTCTTACAGATTGCCAAGCAGATGCTAACATTTATGTGGAAATGCAAAGGACATAAATTATGCAAAATACTTGAAAAAAAGAACAGAGATATCTTTCACCTTTCATCTCAGTGATTCCATGCTGAGCTATAAGGTAAGGGTAACAACACAGGAGTATTAGTGTCAGGGCATAGATGTGAATAGAATGGCATAGCAAGTTCAAGAATAGGAGGTTCTTAGGTATTTGGTTAATTGACTTTCAATAAAGTTGTCAAAGTAATTCAAAGGAAGAGATAAATTCTTTTCAGCAAATAGTGCTGTGACAACTGGTTTCAGGGGAGGAGAAAATAAACCATGAAATTTAATTCAAAACATGCAAATTTACTAAAAATGATTCATAGACCAAAATGTGTAGGAAGTAAGAATAAAAAATTTTAAAAACAAACTTCTTTAAAAAGACAAAGTTATTTGTGGCTATAAATAAATATGTGTGAAATATAATTGTATAAATTTGGTTTTAAAAAACTGAATCATTGATTGTACTGCAAATTATAAGAAGAAAATAAATGTAAAGGGTTGAAGAAATTCTAATGAGACAGTGATGAAGCATCCCTGTCAGAAGTTTTAAATCAAGGCATGAACTACAAAGATAAAACCCAGTTGGAAAATAATAAAATAAAACAAGGTGAGTTTTGGAGCAAAAACTTAAAATAAATTTTAAAATATATGAGATGAAAAATGATGTGAAACATTGATTTAGCCCAGAAGTAAATTAAAGACATCCCTATCCTGTTTAAGAAACAAAACATGGGGCTGGGGATGTGGCTCAAGCGGTAGAGCGCCCGCCTGGCATGCGTGCGGCCCGGGTTCGATCCTCAGCACCACATACAAAGATGTTGTGTCCGCCGATAACTAAAAAATAAATAATAAAATTCTCTCTCTCTCTCTCTCTTTCTCTCTCTCTCTCTCACTCTCTCTCTCTCTCTCTTTCTTTCTAAGAAAATAAAAAATAAAAAAATAAAAAACAAAACAAAGTAAAACCAGCACACCTGAATCATTTGTGCAGTGAACCCCCCCCCCCATAAAATACTGCTTCTAAAGGAAAAAATTGAGCAAAGCAAGTTTATTCTAAACACAATGAGTTAGTGCTAGAGATGATACATTTTTAAAAATTTTACTTTTTATTGGTGCAACATCACTATATTTAATAGTAGGATTAATGGTTTGATAAATTATTTTTAGTTCAGCATTGTGTTTATAACAAATTACCTTATGATTTATGACCATGCCTCATGTGTGAATCTAAGAGGTCACACTACTAATTTGGATTGACAAACATAAAATACTACCCTGTTTTCAGGTTAGTGCAGGTCAGGCAAACTGATCTAAAAGCATATTCAATGGACAAGTATACAAATGAGGGAGGAAGCAATTTCCTACTATAGAGTTTTTTAGGGGCATACTGAAGCATGGTACCAGTGTTCCTTTTGAGGATATGGGGGGTGCACCTGGTAGTCAAGACAACCAGGTTACTCTTTTAACTGGAGACTTATTTTGCTTTTTAAAGATTGTTTGGTGGTTCTTTCAGGGGTAAAATTTCCAGAGAGCCAAAACACAGGCTGAAGTTCCATAAAGGAATTACTGTTTGCTTAATGTTGTTTTGGAACTGAATGAATGAATATTTTAGATGAAATGATTGGAAAGAGTAAACAAAATTGTAAACAGTGATAAATGGTATGGAAATATGAAAATGAATTTTAATTAAGTAACATTAGTAAATATTTATTTCTAGTTTTGAAAGTCTTGGAGGTGATATGAAGTAATCAACCTCATTGTCTCTTTTATAGCCTTGTGAGAAGTAGCAGCAAAGTGGTACTATCAAAGATCTTTATGTATTCATTATATGTGTAAATCTGAATAGTGAGCTTTTTGCAAATGTGTATTCGCTGGAAAACATGCTTAAGAAAATTTCCACAGGGTCCCACTCCCCTGAATATCTACTTCTTTACATTAATAATGATTAATCTAAATTTGTGGGAAACCCATTTTCATCAAATCAATTTCATGTTCACTATTCCATGGATATATCTTGGCTATTTTTTTTCCTCCTTACTTCACTGCACAGTTGGATATGAGAAAAAGCTTTTTTGTTTGTTTGGCTAAATTAACATTTCCATAAAATATTTTCCAATATTGAGATAAGTAAAATATACTTGAGATATCATGGTGTATTCATCATCTGACCAAAAAATTAATCAATTTATTTTTAAGATTTCCATTCTTATTTTTATTTAAATACTTTTTAGATGTAGATGGAGACAATACCTTTGCTTTATTTATTTGTTTTTATATGGTGCTGAGGATCAAACCTAGTGCTTCACACATGCTAAGCAAGTTCTGTAACACTGAGCTACAACCCCAGCCCTCCATTATTATCTTAAATTGTTGGGTTTTTTTTCTGCTGTTTTTCAATTACCTTTAAATTTTGAGAGAAATTTGTGACACAGATGTCATGTTTCAACACAGTGTATATCTGTATGTGCAACACTGTGGAAATTAATCATTTTTCAAGATGCATCTTTTTGGATTTAATCATTGATAAATAAGAGATATCCTTTTCTTTTTCTTTTTCTGTAATTTAATCGTGCTGAGTTTGGGGAAATATTTTGTACAAATCTAAATAGTATTTTTAGTGACTTAAGGTAAAGAGGCATATTTTTTCACTAAGAGTAACTTTTTTTTTTGTCATGGAACTCAAACAAATACAGAATTTTTCAAGTATTAGAGTTAATAAAAATTATAATTTGTGTTTTAACACCATGCTAATAAAAAGTCCATTTTATTACAAATTAGAAGTAAATATAAGTATTTTAGATCATATAAAGGAATCTCTTTTATATTTATTAATACTTGATATGTTTTATTGAAATTATAAAGTTACATACATTTATATACATGCAGAAATTCCTAGAAAAAAATTACTAAAATGCTTAAATGTTGAGGATGATTACTTATAAAATAAATTGCATCAAGAATTTAGAATAATAGTACTGTATTTTTTTGTCTGTTTGGCATTGAGGTCTTCTTAGAGTAGTTATGAACTCTAGTCTTTCCTGTCAGGCTGTCAGGGATTGGGGCCTTAAGTATTTACAATGTGCCTTTCATAGGATGCTGCTTTATCCTGTTGAGCTGGTTAACATGTAAGGGTTCAAACTTGACCAGGAGTCTTTCTCACAAGATAAGTATTTTTATTGGAAAATGGCCTTGTAGCACTTGACTGAAGTGGGTTCACTTTACTTCCGCCAGGGGAGCCATTCCCTGGGAGAGCTCTGAGCAGGAACAGATTAAATCTGACATGTCAGTCAAGTGAGGTGAGGAAAAGGCAACTCAACAAAGCATATGAGATAGAAATAAGAATTTAATTTAAAAAATGTGTTCTTTTTATATATACATGACAGTAGAGTATATTTTGTCATACATACATGGGTAAATCTTATTCTAATTAGGATCCCATTGTTGTAGTTGTACATGATGTGGAGTTTCACTGTGGTTTATTCATATATGAACAGTTTACTTTTCACTGATCCCAGAGACAAGAGGTGAGTAAACCCTGTAGAGCCAAAATAGAAGGGGGTAGCTTTCCCAGACTCTCATGTTCACCCAGTATATGGGGAACAAGAGAGGGAGAGACAAATTGGCTGAAGGTTTTAATGGGGTCTAGGATGTTACGCATGCAAATCACCCTTTGTGAGTTCTTCTTGATGGGTTCAGAGCAAGTCAAAGCACACTCTGTGGAGTCACTATGGCAACTCCGCTCAGTGCACATGGGGTGTGGGGGTCAGTGGAACAAGTTAGGTTCTTCATAGTTGTCCCATAGGAAGGATGTCACAAGGAGATAATTGAATAAGACAGATATCAGGGTTGACAAGCATTGAGCAATTGAGAAAAGTTGTAGAAATACAAACTTTCTCAAGAGGGACTAACCCAATGGATGTTGAAGCAAAGAAAACAAAAGGAAGTCACTATAATTCTTGTCAATAAAAGTTTCTTGTTCTTTTGGATGTACTGATTTTTTATATGTTTATTGTTCTATAAATGTAAGGTACTTTCCATCATTGCATAATATTCATTATAATCATATAATAATAACAACCAACATTATTACAATGTGCTTGAAATATCTCTTCAAATAACATTTCACATTTAATCCACCATTTCAGTTACCACAAGAAACAAGTGTAGTGGTTAATATAATTATCCATCTTTCTTGAAAAACCCTTAATAAGTTTGTGGTGAAAATGTAATCAGGCAGCCTGAGTCCTAGCCCTCTGCCCCAAATAGTTTACATGGTATTTTATGATGGAAGATTAATATCAAATGAATATACAAAAATGTTATGACACCTAAATCCCAAGTTGCACTGATAAAATCATTTGTGCAAATTCATCTAAATGATTCCTTTAATTTTTTTTTAATAACAGAATTTTCAACTTAATATATTCAACATCACACAATGTCATTTCTTCATTCCCCTAATTTCTTTAAGTGGGACATTTCCTGAACTCCTGGGGTGTTTTTCTCACTTCAAACTCTTGTCCAAGTGTGTTGCATGCATTGCCCACAATAGGAGTTAAATCTACTAAATTGTTTGAGTGTGAGGGAGTCAGATTCTTCCTCCTCTCACCCTCATTCCTTAAAGTAGTTGTAGTTTTCAACCTGTGTAAGTGGTTTTTCAGATAACAGATGGGATTTTCAAAATCCTAGAATGGCAAATGGGGAGATAAAGAGTTTGAAAAACCAATTTAGCCCACATATTAAATTATGTCTTCAGATTTAGCATTAGAGGTGAGAATTTTCACACAGAGCTCTTTTAGAACTTAGGTGATGGAATAATTTTGAATATGTTATCTTGTCTCCCAGCTCGGCCTGTAGAAAATAGTTCTAGGCAGGGAATGTAGGGATACTGCTCCAAATTCTACTTTTATGTTCTGAACTGTCTTCAAGATCAAGAGAATTTACTGTTCAAAGTTTCCAGAAATCACTGGGTTTATCATTTGCAAAATAAAGTGAGTTTGTGTTTTATTTCTTCAAGCACTTTAGTAGTGACTTCTTAGGAGAGAAAGGATTTTATTTTTCTATGCATACTGACTGCTTTGGGCTTTTAGGGATAGTGTTCTCTTTTTTTTCTCTAACTAGTGCTAGCCACGCAAAGTGTAAAGAACTGATCTCGCTTTTAAAATTTTGCTTCAGGAGAGTAGTCCAGATTTTTTTTCCACTTTGAGGGTGTATCTGTATCTAAAGATATATGCATTGTATTTCCTATGTAAAATGTTACTTGGCTGCCAAAGTTCAAGAACTTTTGACTGTAGATATTTCCCTTCCAAATTCTTTTGGGTTCTATATCATCCCCTTTTTATGCCTTAGCAAGAATTCTTATTGTTGGTAAATTAATGTTGAGCATGGCCAGAGCATGTTTTCCAACTTATTTTTCTCCAGTTCTTTAGAATATATGGTCTTGTGTAAGTTCAAGAATGTGCTTCAATGCTTCAAACAAGTCTTGTTTCAAAGCAGAAATGATGAGTGTAAGAACAGACTATTTGAGAAAATGAAACATATATGCAACCAAATATTAACTTTATAAATATCAAAAAGTTTTACCTGAAAGGATATTTACCCTCCTTCAAAAATTATTTCCTCTTGATTCTTAACAACAGCTTTCCTCTACCTAATGGCAATTCTTTGGCATAAAACAATCTGCTAATTTTTACATAAGGAATATTTCTATATGAACTCACCTCCTCAATTTCTAGGAGGAATCTTCTCTTCTATTCTTTGCATGCATAGATCACTCTGCTTCCACCCAAAAAATGCATTTATGACTCCTTTTTTTCTCCTATCCCTGTCTCAGTCTTCTGGGCTCTGCATATCTTGGGTTTTCCTCCAGGTTTTGTGCAGTCACCAACATGGACACAAATCTGCTTATAGGTTCAATACTAAAGTTGGGTATATATTTATTCTTGAAGAACATACTAAGTGAAGTCCACTAATTAATTTCATAAAGAGACATATGGAAATAATAATATTGTCACATTTTGTTTTCATATTTGCAGGTTAAGTAATGTCTTTGTTATGAATGTGATGCATGCTCTTTCTGTACCAGTGTAATTCTCTGGGCATTGTCATAGCTGAAAAATATGTAATTTAGGTTGTTCTGAGAATATTACTGCCACCACTGGAGGTCATTTTCTACCTCTAGCCTCAGAAGCTTTTTTGCCTTCTTTTTTTTTTTTTAAAAAATGATAATTTAGCATTTGAGTCCCATTGCTACAGAAAATTATTCATAAAAATATCCTGAAACTCTACAAATGAAACAAAGACAATACAAAATACAACTCCAGCTCTGTTTCTATATTTCTTTTTTATTCTTGTTAGAATTGCCTTTGCAGAATTTCCTGGCTGGGTGCCACTCCTATCTTAAGGCATTTCAAAATGTTCTTGACAATGCTGTTCATTCATTATGTGAATCCAAAAACAGTGAGCAAAAGAAGCCTGAAACTTAGCTCACTGATAATTGCTTCTTTATTTTCCAAAATGTTTCTTCACAAGTAGAGCCAAACTTCACATCCTGGTTTCTCTTTAGCTGCCTAAAATCTAGTGTTCTCTGAAAGTGTCTGTACAGCTGCACATAGAAAATGTTGAGTCTGCCACTTCAATCTCAATCTATTAGTATTGTGATCACTGGGTATTTTAATTGAATGTTTTTTTATTATGATTTGTAAGTTTTTACTTATGCATTCAAAAATTTCAATGAAACACTTCATGAATCTTCATAGAAAATGTATTTTTTAGGTTAAACTCCACTAAGTCAGTATAATTCCTTTTACAATTTTTGCGATAATTACTTTTTCTCTTTTATTCATATTTTATATATAAGCATTTTCACCATGTTACTGTAAACTATAGAATCATGTTTAATCCTTTCAATAGCTTCATTCTATTTCAAATTTTAACAGTTACTCTTAAGTAATTGAGAATTTGCTCTTCCTGACTGTACTGTAACCAAGGTTCATTATCTCTGATTAAAATAGACTTATTATTTATTGAAATATTGTATTATAACATCAGTTTCAAATAATAAACTCTTTAATGCAATTTTAAACATTTTTTTATGTTACTTTGGTATGACTACCTGTGTTATCACAGATAACCACCTCCCTCTGTAACATCAACACATTGCCATTTTCCAGTCATAATTTTCAATTTTTAAGAGTATCCCTTTCCTAAAGCATTCTGCAGCACTGATGAATTTTTGGCATTTCAAGGCAAGTGTGACTCCTATACAAATGTGCCTCTTGTTGCACTTGGTAATTGATAATTGTTATAGCTGGCATTTTTAGTGACTGATGATGTCATTTGTAGTGCTGTGATTCAGCATTATCCTTCACTATGGAATAGATGGCTAATGTGGCTTATGTCATATTTCATGTAATACTTGAGAAATATTTTCGCTTTTTCTTGTAATAAATCTAGGATATTTTAAAGTTAATTATTTAATATCCACCTAAGTCTTTAATTGGTTTGTGATTATTTTGTTCCATTTGTTTTAATTTCCATACAATTAACAGAAGAAAAATAAAAATCATTAGTGTCTAATGATAAAATATGCATGTCCTTTAGGTTGAAAGATAAATATTAAAATATTATTGTAATCTGAGACAATGAAATTCAGCATTACTAACAAAGTAGTACATTGCCTTAAGTGTTTTAATAGGGACACTTTAAAACAAAAGGACTTTCAAAAATTATTGAATATTTGTTGTATTTTTCCACTTTTAAGTGTTTCAAATATATATAAGAAATATATCAACTAAAATTTCTTCAAAAACTCTCTGGGACAATTATGAATTTAGATGCCATAAACTTTTCAGGACATACTACATCACAGCCAAAGAGTATTGGGGACTTGGATATCTGGTAATTTTTTTCCCTAGGAAAACTTCACTGAAATTTGTCAGTATATTTTGTCACATAAGACATCACAAATGTCTCCAAATATTTAATTCTGAGGAATTTTGTATATGTTCCAGTAAGAAAGAGAAAATGAAAATATATAGAGCTTGATGGTGTCCTTACAATATCTTTCTTCTATCCATAAGGAATAATGTTAGTTATTTAATATTTCTAATTTTAATAGGAAAAAATATTTCAGTGGTTTAAATAAGGAAAATGTAGTTACATGCTATCACTGTCTCTAATTTCTGCCCCAGTGGAATTGATTAAAAATAGAGCATTCTTTCATTAAAAGCTCACATCATATTAGGTTTCTCTACTGAGGATGGGGTCTGCTTTCAATGGACATCTTAACCCAAGTGTTAGAGCATAACATTCTTTTGTATCTGTTTTTCTTCTAGTTTTCGGATTATTATTATTTTTTTTTGGTTCCTAGCTAAATTTTCACAATTCCAATCCCTTGTTTTAGACACTTTTATATAAAACTACACATTTATAAATTATTCTGTTGTTTTACTCTCTTGATAGGAGCTTTCTTGATGCACTATCATGAAGTAAGAACTGAAATTAGAAGCAATGTTAAATAAATATTTGATACTAGGTCAGCAGTCTTCAAATATGGTTGCTATCAAATTCCTCCATTTTGTTATACACATTTGACTCCTCACTGAAAAATGAAAGTGCTTATCTTTCTTGATTTGGGACCAAATTGTGGCTATTTCTGATGAATAGGATGTGACAGCAAGGGCTTCAATTTTATAAAATGCAGGAGCTATGCTGTATGGCAACCAGACTAGACTATTAAATGATTAAAGATATATGACAAAGGCATCAGAAGTTGAAAGATGGCCTCCAGAAAAATCTGAGCTGAATGGAGTTATGTGACAGATCCAAATAAAACCAGCAGAATTTCAAAGCAGAGCCCCAGACAATTCCAGGCATCATGATAAACACAATGTTATTATGATGTTTGGCTTGTTAAAAAAAAGAAATGATAAAATAGCTTAGAAATCATAGCAAAAATTCACTATTATCTTTTTTCAGAGATTTGGGTAGTCAGGAAGAAATCATCAAACTTTCTCACTGCTCAGATGTTCTCCTTTCTTCTTACAGAAACATTTGTCGAAGGCAGAAGTTATTTAAAAGACTAATGAAATCCTTCTGAATTCAATAATGATTTCCATTACTTGCCATCTCTCCCACATTAGTTAACATATATTGCCAGTTTCTTTTGGGCACAGCAGGTGGCATGCTGATCTCATGGTTGTAAAGTTCAGTAAGATGTAGGGACCCTCTGGAAAAGAAAGAATTAGGAGCTTTAGAGGACCTCAATAAGGATGTCATACCATGGTAACATAGCACCCCAAGAGGTTTTGTGTCCAAAGATGAAAACAGTGCATAGTAAAAACCAGAAGATAACAGCCATTTTTTGAATTACCCTGCCAGAGAAAAACTTCTAAGATTCCTGACAGTTGTTGAAGAAAATCTGCAGGCTTATATCCATTGCCCTGATTAGATGATTAAATGTTCAATGAAGTGATTTACCTCTGACTGAAATTCAAATAAATTTGCTTTGGTAAACCTGTTCTACTTTTTTGGCAGTTTTCTCAGAAGGTCAAGCTAAAATTGGACAGGTTAACAGGAGCTAGATAATGAAAGACTTGCTCAACCAGCATGAAAATCAACTCCTCTGGATAGAGACAACTATCTTCTCAGAACTTGAGGAGCCCATAGTCTTTACCAAGGACACGTGGACACTTCTTGCAACTGCTGCTGTAGTGGATTTGCCAAGGGTGGATACCCTACCTGTATTGACAAGTACTCCTCCTGAGATCAAGAAGCTGTGTTAAGAGGAAAGAGAGGAAGTCACTATTACTTGATCTATGTCCTCCCCAAGATGATATTCTCCAAGTCCTAACCCAAAGTACCACAAAATAAGAACTTATTTAGAAATAGGTTCTTTGTTGATGCAATCAGTTAAGTGAAAATGAGATCATAATGCAGGGGGATGTGCCTTTAGTCCTATAAGACTGTTGTCCTTATGATAAGAATATTTTGTAAAGTTTGAGACACAGGCCATGAGAAGACTGAGGAGTGAAGTGATCTATCTATAAACCATTGAACACCAAAAGAGTTTCACCAAGCCACCAGAAGGTCAGTTCAGAAAGGATAGAATTTCCCTGAATTTCTTAGTGAATATAGTGCTGCACACACTTCAATTTCAGACTTGTAATATCCAGCACTGTAGAACAAACAAACAAAATAGGTGTTTGAAGCTTATAATACTTTGTTGTAATAGCCCTAGGAATCTTGTCATATGAAAATATGACAAGTCTGGCTAAGAATCGAAAACTGGAGATTCATTACAGTGTTTTTCTCCCTAAAGCTATACCTTGATTGGCATACCATGTGAAACAAGGATTTTCACTTTTTACTTACAATTTAGAATATTGTCCTTTATCATAAAATTTTTGGATAATAGATCAATTGCTATTATGTCTTGGAAACAAAAACACATTTTTGAATTATTTTCTCAAACTTATCTAAGATTGAGAAAAAGAAGCAAAACAGTGCTAGGAAAGTGAAGGATTGGCTGAAGCAGAGAAATCTTAATGCAGTGATGGTACTAAACTTAAAAGTTTATTGATGTAAAAGAAAGTCTATTAACTTTTAAAAATAAATAAAATGTATGAGGATAAAAGTTTTCCTTTCTTTCTTTTTTATTTTTTTTTTCAAATTGCAGAATGCCAGAAAATAAATTTAAAACAAAAGAGCCAAATCATGTAGAGCCTACTAATGCATAGTAATTTTGATTCTTCCAGGAAAATTAATTAAACATTGAAGGGTTTAAGCATGATACTGACATGATCCAAATTAATTTCTAGAATGTCTTTCTTACTATGCTATAGATAGTGAGTTCTAACTGGGTAAAGTTAAAGTTAGGACATTTTGGGAGACTTAAAGAAATAACCCAGGTAAAATGCAGTGATGATCTCAAGTAGGAATGGACTGGAGACATATTGAAGATAGAACTATCATAATTTAGAATATGTATTGATTTTGGAGGGATAAGAAAAATGAGAAATCAAGCACTATGATTCCCTCCCATCATGTGTTAGAGGAATGTTAAATGTTCCATTTTATTTCTGTAAATTTTGCTTTACTAAAGGGAATTTATAGAAATTGTTTAGCAAAAAATCAGCAATGAAAAAAGTGTTTTAAATTTCAAATGCCATATGTTATTTATATCTATCTATCGATTGATCTATATATCTATCCATAATACAGTCTTGAGGTATGTTTTAGTCAACTTTTTTATTGCTGTGACTAAAAGATATGAACAGAATAATTGTAAAGGAGTCAAAGTTTATTTGAGGGCTCACAGTTTAAGAAATCTTAGTCCAAAAGAGGCTGGATTCATTTCTTGGGGCTCAAGGTAGTTGAAGGAAATCATGGTGGAATTGTGTGGCAGAGGGAAGCAGCTCACATGTATAAATGTACACCCCAAAGCCACCCCCTAATTCCCACCTTCCCCAACCACATCCTACAAACTTCAGTTACCACTTAGTTAATCCCTATCAGGGGATTAATTTACTGATTTTGTTAAGACTCTTGCAACCCAATCATTTCTCCTCTGAACCTTCTTGAGTTGTCTCACATGTGAGATTTTTGGGGGCACCATATCTAAACCATAACCAGGTATGAAAGCAATGAGTTTGATTAGTTTGCTTAGATAAGTGAGTAGAGAAAAAATATAAAAGGATCAGAAATTAAATCACATAGGATGTCAATACGCATAAAGATATAGTGAAGGTCTCAAGATGTAATAGGTATCTAGAAATTTTGCAAAATGAGTTTTAGGGGGCTGAAGTATTGCTTAGTGGCAGTGCACTTTTTGGCATTCACAAGACCCTAAGTTTGATCTCTAGTATGCAAAAAGAAATCTATATCTATTCCCAAGCATATGTTAATTTTTCCTGTATAGACCACATAAAGATATAAATCCTTGGCTTCTGAATTTATTACAGAATTTATTTTCAGGAACAAGCTTGGAGACATTTTCTGTAAGTTTAGCATTTGTTTTAAAAAATGAAATTTTGGGGGGGTCTTGTGGGCTTAAGGTTATCCAGCTAAAGATGTGCATTCTCCCAAACATTTGATTTTATCCAAATTAGGATCAACTATTATCAAGTAGATCCATGGTGATAGTTACAATCCTTTTGCAATGCTATGGTAACACATGTGTATGTAATCTATATATAACATGGTTTCATTCAGGGCTACCAGATAAGTAGAAAATTCTGTCATTTTCCAATAAGTTTTCAATTTTTTTTCCCCTGCTGAGTCTGAAACATTCTGATAATAAGGACAATTTGTATTTAGAAAAGTTATGATTAATTATTTTAAATTTATAATTGAAAAATAAGAGTGTACATATTTATGATATATGGCATAATTTGAAAGATATGTTTTAGAATGGCTAAATCAAGCTTTAACAAACACATTACACCACAGTCTTGTTTATGATTTGAGACATAGCAGCAATCTTTCTGAAACAAAAGATGTAAACTTTAACTAGACAAACTAAATACTTCTAAGTATTTATGTAATATTAATAATTTTCCTAAAATGTAGGCTCTTATAAAAATGTGGCCCTAAGAAACTCAACTGTACAAGATAATTATAATTACAGGATAATTGTTTGCATCTTACATGGTCCTTTGGGATCATATTTTGTAAAATACAAAAATTTCTAACAGAGATTTCAAGGATACTGGTCAGTGGTTCTTTATCTATAAAGATCATACATATAGATCATACACATCATACATTTTTGCACATCATGCAAAATGTATGATGTGCACTTTGGATTACATCTGTTGCTCCTGTTTTCATAAAAGTCTTCCTGCTTATTAGAGAACCAATTTCTGTTGTCTTAATATGAAATTTTACAGGAGATTGCAAGAAAATATACATAGGAAACAAAGTTTAAATTTTGTGATATATTTCAGGGAAGTAATCCTAGAAGGGGTTGTCCCAATTTTTATAAGGCAAATGGCCTAAACAATTATACAGTCTTTTAGTCATTTGGTCAGAATATGCATCAATAAATAAACCTATTGGAATATATGGCACATGCTATGAAAGCTATTTTTCCCTTCAATTTTCCCTAATGAGTCCAACTCATCATTACACAAGACCTGGAAAGCAATGGTAGTAAAGCAAACTATGAGCTTGACAGCATCTCTGGGAGTTGATTACAAAGCCCTACAACACAAGTGGCAGCAACTGATGATACCCCCATGGGAGATCATATGGAGAGATTAGTCCAGGTCAGAATGCATGGTGCCAGGATATGGGTTCAGATTTCCTCATATCCTATATGCACCCCTCCTATTAATATGAAAGTTCTTGTTTGTGCTCATGACATTCTTTGCACGTTAGTCTTTCTGACCAAGGTAAAGTAAATGCTTAAAGGCTTTCTGGTCAGTGAAGCCATTCCTGACAATGCTGTATTAGGAATCCGTATCTATTATTACTTTTGCATCCATTACCTTGCTTTGTTATTCTTCTATAGTATTTTAACACTTTATGCTACACAACATGTTCCTAATTTTAAAAGAGGTTCCTCTACCTTTAAACTGAAATATAATGTTTGAATATGTGGTTTTAATTTTTTATTAGTATGACCTCAGTATTTAGAACATTTCCTGAATTTACTGTTTCATACTTGTTAAATTCCAAAAGGAAAAACAAGCTTTCCCTCTAAGATACCATATAGCTCATGACTGAAATTCATCTTGTCATATTTTATCAGTCTGAGGAAAAAGTCATAATCATACTAGAGGCAATATACACAGCTCCCAGGAATATAATGGACATTTTCTGTCTACATAGTAGGGTTTTTTTTTTTTGTTGTTCAAGATATTCAGTGAAAACAAAAACTATTTGTTCTTGAGCATATAACTTGTCTCATATAACAGGGATATTGCTCTTACAAATAATCATAATTCATTTTCATTTAATAATCCAATATTTTTTGCAATAAAATCATTAAAGAAATACAGAGCACCATATATTTCCTTCCATTGTTAATTACTGATAAATGGTACCATCACTAAAGTAACTTCAGTCTTTGAATTTTAAACCACCTGCTTAAAACCAAGCTTATTGAGTGATACCATGCCAGGCAATTTAAACATACAGGTGGCCAGGCAAAGAGTAAATAAAACTGCTGGCCCTGAAAGAAAAGAATCAAATTACTCTTAATATCCAGCATTAGCAGTGACTCATAAGACCACATAAGCCAAATCAATGGCTGTATACAAATTAGCCATAATTAAAATAATTTTTCAAGGTAGAAATATGGTCAGTCACAGTTCTCTTCTAGTTTCTGCAATTTTAAAATCTATAAATAATTCTATTTATGGTCTATAAATAACTTCCAGAATCCACTTGACTTCTGTGCTTGCCAAATTAAGACCATAATTGGGATAATGTTGGTATTGGACATAGCCTACCTCTCCAATTTCCATATTAAAATTAAAGCTTTATACATCATCTCTAAAATATGTCAATTATGATTCATATTTATGATTTCTTGTGGCTGAAAGACTTTGGGTACTTCCATTTTTCCTGTATAGTAAAAAAGTTGCTGCAGTATGTTTTTTTTTTCTTATGAGTTAAAAGATTTCCCAAGAATCACAAAGAATGAATCCCAGCACCGGTTGAAAACATAGGGAAAGCATCAAAATGAAATCACCTTCATAATTTATGTCCTACCTAAATACGTAGTAAAATTCTGCAGCTTCAAATTTTTTCTCTTTAATACACATTAACATAATCTCTTCTTCCAAAAACTACTACATGTTTTGTTTTTACTCTTAATATTTCTTAGAAATATTTGAACTTGAACAGACAGCTATGGTCTCTGCAGACAAATTCCTACAAGCTATTTACCTTCAGGGATTGACTAGGTTTAAATCCCTATGCTGCTGCTATTGCTAGTGTTCAGGTTTTGTTGGAGGCATGTGAGTTTGATGGGTGGGGTTGTGCTTTTTCATTTGCTCAGATATTCCATGACTAAGAATGTTTAAAGTGGAGCTAATATCATTTTAGAAGGGAGAGAGAGAGAGAGAGAGAGAGAGAGAGAGAGAGAGAGAGAGAAAGAGAGAGAGAGAGAGAGAGAGAATGAATCATGACTTTGACATTAAAATTGTTGAGTTAAAGATACTATTAGATATCAATTTGAAGTTGATAAATTTGTAAATTAGAAAACAGGGTTGAGGTGGAAAGTGAAATCCAGCATGGCAATGAGCATTTTTTGTTGTCTGGGCACTGTTATGATCTGACTGTAAGGTACCTCCCCCCCAAAAAAATATCTCCTGTGTTAAACTAGGGATTTTCAGACATGAAGTTATTGAATACTGAGAATTGTAACTTGGTCTATTATAGTGTGAATGGACTAAATAGGTGGTAAATATAAGCAGTATGGAGTAGTTGGTGGAGGTGAGTCACTGGAGGTATGCACTGGAAGTATTCAGCTTCCCTGTGGCTCCTTCCCTTTCCTTTCTCTGCTTCCTGGCTACAAGAATTCTCCTCCACTGTATCCTTTCTTCCATGATGTTTCCCTGACCCTGGGCCCAGGCCAATGGAATTGGCCCATCAAGGACTAAACCTCTGCCACCATGAACCAAAATAACTTCCTTCTCTAAGTTGTTCTTATCAGGTGTTTTGATCATAGCAACAAAAAACTGATAAACACAGGTTCTCTGGTGTCCTAAGTACTTTATATGCATTATTTCTCTAATCTCTCTTAATCTTTTAAATAATCTCCTGAACTAAGCCTATTATCCTGTTTAAATTGATTTTTTGGAGGAAAATAGATATAAAGAGTGCTTCCAAAAGTTTCCTCCAAAGTTACAAAGTTAAGTGCTAACTGGTAGAACATCAATTCAAGTCCAACTCCCACTTTCAAAACTCCTGTGTTCACACCTCTGGAGATGCACTGCTCAAATTCAGTAGCAAGAAGAAATGAAGAAGCCAAAACAGCTCTGGGAAACATCAACATATAAAATGAAGAAAGGGAAGCCTACAAAGAAGACAGAACTTTAAGAGAAAAACCAAGAGAGGAATCTCCAGAGAAAATGGAGCAGCAAACGTGCTGTTTTCAGCTTGATTTTGAAAAGAATAGAAAAGCAGAAAGAACAGATCACACAGGATGAAAACAATGACTAGCAAAGGCTGTGTCACAGGTTTGCAAAGAACTGGAGTCTTCAAGTTATGAGATAGAGTGGAATAAAAGATTATCAAAAATGTTTTGCCTTTCCAGTAAAGTTGAAAGTGTCCTCTGGCAAGAGCCAACTGTCATCAAAGTGAGAACAGCAAGTGCTGGATGGGCTGCCTTCCTATTCAACGATCTGAGAAGGCAAGTTCCTAGCAGTGATGGAATTCTACATTTTTTGAAATTGAATCAATTCTGCTTTTTGAATAAAGTAGGAAAGAAATTAACACTGACAACAAATTCTTTAACTTTGCTAATCCTTATTCTAAAGGTTGCAAGTATGAATGGTCAAAAGGCTAAAGCAAATAAATTTGTCTATAATAGACATATTTGATAAATTTTGGCTCAAAAGCCCTGGTTTCTAATATAAAGCACTTAAAAGAGAAAGGCACTTGAGTCCTATGTAAATTGTATAATTCTTTTCCATGTCCTAACTCTGATGAAGCATAAAAAAAGAACTTTATTATTGATTAGAATAACTTATTATTTTCATGGAAAACGTATTTGTTTTTCCACCCACAGGTTGTCAAAAGAAATTAACAAGTTGGAATTTGATAACAACACTGAAATATACCACCAAATTTTTATATATTAAGAACTTGGAAAGTGTTAAGGTTTATATATGAAGTGTCTCCCTAAAGCTCAAGTGTGAGACAAAACACAAAGGTTCAGAGTTGAAATGAGTTGGTTATTATGGCCTTAACCTAATCAGTGGATTGAACCAATGATGTAGATTAACTGGGTGGTAACTGTTAGCAGGTAGGGTGTAGCTGGAAAAATAGGCCACTGGAGGACTGTCTTTGGAGATTATAGTTTGCTCTTGGTGAGCAGAGCTCTCTGTTTCCTGGTTGCCATGCCCTGAGCTGCTGTCCTCTACTTAACTCTTTCGCCATGACGTTCTTCAACTCAGGTTGACCTAAGCATGGTCAGCTGACAGTGGAATGAATCTCTAAAACCATGAACCAAAATAAATTTTTCTTCTTGGCATGTTCTGGTCAGGTCTTTTGGTCAGAGATATTGACAAGCTAACTCAAAGAGAAAGCAAGAATGCACTTCAATCCTCTCTTTTATTTGGGATTCTACAAGTTAAAGTATCAATCATTCCTAATAGTAACTTCTAATATTTATAAGAATTTAACTCTATTGCACTTATTATTTTTCAACATTTGTATTAATTTGTATTGTGATGATTTAATTCACAAATAAAAGTTTATATATTTAAGGTATAAATATGATATTTCGATACTGATATACACATAAAATTATCAAATCAAACTAATTAATGTATCCATAATCTCATATACTTATGTCTTTTTTTGTAGTGACAGTAGTTAAAATCTATTTTTATAGCAATTTTCAAGGGTAAAATGCATTATTATTTACTAAAATCACTTATTTCTCCTGCCTACTAGAAATTTTATACCCTTTTCCCAACACCTCCCTAATTCCACCCAATTTGAATGCCCTGGTAACCACCATTGTACTGTGTGCTTTTATGAATACAATTTTTTTAAGATTGCACATACAATGAGATCATACATTATTTGTCCTTCTGTGCCTAGCCCACTCACTTAGCATATCCATCTATGCTTCATTGTATATGTTCATACATACACACATACACATACACACCCACTCCATAGTATTTTCTCTATTCACATTTTCTCCTATTTATCTTTTGATAAATATATCTAGGTTATTTACCAAATTACCAAGGTCTAAAGTGGCAAGCAAATTTGTGCCTGTGTTTCAAGTGTCTCTACTGTCACAGTGGTGATAGTATGTGAAAAATACTATCCATCCAGTGCCATACATTTTCAATTTATCCTGGACCCTGCAAATCGTGCAGGCAGTCCAAATAAGAGGGATGGAACCCCCAAACATGATTTTGGAATGAGACCTTGTTAGCAGATAGGGTCTTTATAGAGGTAAACAAGTTAAAATGGGGTGATTGGGGTGTCCTAGTTCTTATGAATGGCATCCTCATCAGAAGGGAAAACTTGGACAGAGAAACATGCATAGAAAGTAAATTCTGTTAAGAGACAGGAAGAAGACAGCCAAGGAGAGAGGCCTGGAGCAACTCCTCCCCACCTCCCCTCGGCCCTCAGAGGAAACCAAGGTGGCCACTCTTTCATCTTACAATCAAGCCTCCAGAATAGGGAGAAAATTAATTTGTCATTGAAGCCACACAGTTCATGGTCCTTTCTTAGGGCTACCCTAGCACCAGAGATCATAATATGTCTACCACTAAAAGTTTTTTTTTTTTTTGCTGTTTTGTTTTAATTCCTACCTAGAAATTAAGTAAATATATAGATATTTTGAATAAGTATATTCTCAAAGCAATTAAGACAGATAGCTCGGTGTAAACGCTTTTACCTTCAATAATGTTGTATTATTTCCAGACCTGTTTTGGTTGATGGTGGAGCTGTTTTGGTTGATGGTGGAGCTGTTTTCTGTTTTTGTTTGCTTTGGTGACCTAGTCTCTGTATCATTTCCCCCAATGCTTTAACATGCAGGCATCTGTGACATGTTGAACAATGTCTGTCTTCTTGTGCTTGCCATAACTCGGAGACTCCCTGGTGACTGAGATGATACATTTTCAACACTGTCTATAGGACAATAACAAAGCCACTGTGAATAATGGTTTTTTTATACCAGCAATGTCTGTTGGGTACTTTCCAGTTAAATAAGGCCAAGTGATGGGGGAATAGACCATAAGCTAAAAAGGATAAAAAATGTTTTCCAACTAGGTTTAAAAATGCATTGCTAAGATATCAAGTTGTAGCACAGAGCCAGGGGCAAAGAGAGGGAGACAGGATGGATTGCAAGAAGAAAGGACAGTGTGAAAGTGTTAACCCTCCCACAGGGGGCTGGTAACAGGCAATTTGAAGCCTCACAAAAGTGCAGCCCAGCGGAGCTGATTAAGCTGGGTTTCATTTTTCCCACATGTGAAAGAGTATTGTGTTATTCGTGGAACTTGGAGCAGTGATTTGGGGAGATTAGAGAGAAAGAGGAAGAGAACATGTAAAAAGATTTAGCAAGAGGGGTCCTAAAGGCCTGTGGAGCTGCTGATTATCCAGGTTCAGAAGCTGCAGGAGAATAAAGAAGGTTCAGAGGCAAGGACAATGCTAGGACAGGGAAAGAGAAGGATGTTCTGCAACAGGAGGAGGAGAGGTGGTTGTTTTGCTTTTGTTTTATTTCTGTTTTTGTTTGCTTGCTTGCATTTTGTAGTCCTGGAGATCAAACCCTACCACTGAGCTACATCCCAGCCCTTTTTTATTCTGACATTTCAGGCCTGAATACCTTTGGCAGACTCCACATAGGAACAGATTCAGAAAATTCTGAAATGAACCTAAAGACATTTAATCATCAGACTTTTATTCTATCAATTTTGTTTCATGTTCCTATTCACTATTTTTTAATTTATTTTAGTTGTTTTCCTTAAGTTTACATGGAATAGAATCCATTTTGGTAAAATTGTACAAGCATAGAAACTCTTATTAATAATTCATAATTATTTTGAGCTTGGGATATAGTACGTTGGTAAAGTGCTTGCCTCACATGTAAAGATCTGGTTCAATTCTCAGCACCAGAAAAATAAATAATGATATTTTGTCCAGTTAAAACAATAATTCATAATTATTCTAATTATTCATTCTAATGTCTTTCCTATTCCTATTTATTCTACCTTTCTTGAAGGCTTCTTTCGATAATATACTGAACTTCTTCACTTTTTCTCTCTCATTTATTGTGGTTTAGCCTCCACATATCAGCAAAAACATTCCACCTATATTTCTTTTTTTTTTTAATTTTCTTGTTTCGCTTACAATAAGAGTCTCCATGTCCATTTAACTACTGGGCTATGTCATAGAGTCATTCTTCTTTATGGGTAAGTAATATTTTATTGTTTATATATACAACAATTTATTCATTTATCATAGCTCAAATCTTGTGAATTGTTTGGCTATAAACATTGATGTGACTTTGTCACTGTATTATGCTGATATCAAGTCATATATATATATATATATATATATATATATATATATATATATATATATATATATATACTGAAGAATTTGATAATTGGTTCAATGTGGGGGGGTTTAAATACTAGGCTTATCTTATTTTGAATCTCTACAATGCATTCCAGAGAGGTTACACAATTTTGCAGACTCACCACAATGTTTGAGTGTTTTCTTTTTTTCCACATCCTCACCCGTTTGCGTTTACTTATATTCCTGATAATTGGCATTATAATTGGAATGAGATGGTAGCTCAGTGTAGTTTTAAATTACATTTCTCTAATTGCTAGAGGTGCTGTCTTCTCAGTGTTTTTGACTTTTGCTTCTTGGTAGCAGCATCTATGGCATTTTGGGAACCAGTTTTGCTATATTTATGAAGTGTGGACAAGATTTCACTTGAAGGATTGACTCTGAAGCTTAAGACACACGGCCATGAATCCATGAATGACTTTTACACTGTTGTCATTACCATGATTATGGAAAAAAATAAATATAGGGTGAGAAGATGGAAAAGAGTAGGGAGCAAGAAAGAAATGAAACATATTGGGGCCAAAAAATACACCCTCCTCAATTAAGTGTAAGTGAATCCAAACCAGGCATGGTCCTCAGATGTTTAGGAGAGGGATGGACCATTTCTCCAAAGACCAGTTCCTTAGCTAAGCCAAGCTGTGACTGGTAGCAATGTGTCCAAGACGCTCCCAGCAATGGTGTGCCATGTATCTCTGGAAGTCACAATTTGAGGTAAGTACCCTCTTGAATTTTCAAGGTTAAAATAATGCAACCACCCCTTTGGGGCACATTGGTCAAAGAGCTGAGATTAATGCTGGCACAGACTCTTGGTATTGGCAGACATGACCCACACTCTCCTTGTATTTTCTGAACAATAGAGGTAGTAGCCCCAACAAGGAAGCTCTAGTTTCATCCCAGTGTTAACAAGCGGCATGCCAAATATGGCTTTACACAGTGCTGATGAAGGAAATACCTGTGGGATCCTGCTAAAAAAGGTGGGAAGCAAGAAGAGAGACAGAGAAACAGACAAAGAGAACTGTGGTTGTGGCACTTGACAGGTACTAGTGACCTTGAGTTCTCTTACAATACTGGAAAAGGAGCAAGACCTGTGAATAGTCATCCTGAATTGTAAACCCCCTGAGGTTAGGGTCAGGGCTCAACCCTCAAGCAACACTGACACATTCATTCTCATTGGAAAGTCCATTCCAAGCCTTAAATATAAAAAAAAAATTTCCTCAAGACCACATGCACTCTGCAAAATACAGTGTCATTCTTTTTCGTGTGGCACCTTCTATGAAGCAGGAGAGGTTTGGTACCTGGATGAGCTTCCTAGCATAAATTCTTAGGGACAGCTCTATATTGCCTGCAGGCCAGAGTTGGATAACCCTGGCCACTCTGAGGCACTGAGTGGAAACAGGGATTATACTTCAGTCATGTATTTCCATATTTGTATGCACTAGCCAAGAAGTTCACTAGGACCACTATAGTTGTATATGGGTTGAAACATTTTGCTCAAAAAATGCAGCATCAACTACCACAGTAGTAATCTCATCACACATGCAATTAACAATTTTTTTACATATAAATATTATCTGAATTAAACCATCCATACTATTAAACCATCATTCTTAGGTCTGCATGAGAGTTGTAGAATAGTTGCACCATGAATACCCAGCCATATTGCTATCTTGGGTGGATACCCAGCCATATTGCTATCTTAGGTGATTGGTTTTTAGCCATTCTAAAAATAATCATAAAAAACATCTTACACCAAATAATAAAACAAGAAGTGATTTTAGAGGAAATATTCTTTATTGAGCAATGATTTCTGTTCTCTTCCATCCCTTTTCAACACGACCACACTTTCTTGGATGTCGAGGCTTTTGGGAGAATATCTGTCCTTAAATTGTTTGGACCTCAACTCCTTAGACTCTTTGTGTCTCTCACCCATACTCAGCTATCTTTCTGGTGTAGTTGCACAGATTTTGGGCAGGTGGGATGAATTGACCTCCTAAGGATGACCCTTACCAGCACTGAGAGAGGAGCCAGACTGAAACCCAGTTGTGAAACAGGGCTCAGCAGAAGGGAGCTGAGTGGCCAACTGTGAGAGAAAAGACTTCAAGCCACAACTACTTCATATTGCTTTCTGAGACAGAGGAAATGCACTTTATGTGTACCCTCTGGTTTATGCAATCACATGAAGCTTTCTCCATCCACAGGATGAAATGTCTTGGAGTCTTCAGGATGAGGCAAGGTGTGGTGGGGCTCTCTACATCCTTTTGTTTTTCCAAGTTTTTTTTAAAAATTTCTATTTCTATAGGATCATTAGTCTCTAGGAAGTCATGTGGTTCATCTCCTAGGTGAGAGAAAGTAATTATGACTACCTGGCTATTCCACAGAGACTAGACAATTTTAGAATGAGAATTTTGCATACTCTATTCTTAGAGAAAGGAGATCAATGTCATTTGGGAAAGAAATAATCTCAGCTGAATAAAAGAAAACCTTGTGCAAGAAATCAGAAGATACTGATCAAGTACAGCTCTGTCCCAGCTATTTGTGCAAGATAGTTAGACCAGGTCCCTGAGGACTGACTTTTTTCTCTTCACAGTGATTGGTATTTGGTTTTACTCTCAAAGGCCCTTCTTTATTCTGGGGTTGGTTGCCTCTGTGTCTTCCCCTGAAAATTGGTCTAAGACAGACGTTTGTGCAGCAGCTAGGCAGAAGAAAAGTGGGAAAAGATGTGCATGGCCCAGCACTGCCTGGATTCCTGGATACACCTTGCAAACCTGGTGACTTCTTCTCAGGGCACATAAAGAAATAATCCCACTAAAGATAAAATGGGAGTTATAACATTATACATTGTTCAGGAAAATAGTGCTGGAAGAAATCAAGGTCCCTGAATAAATTTACACACCTACAAAAGTATGTGTTCAGAAACTAGAGGGTGCAGTTGCCAGGATCTAGTTTCTGAGAAAAGGTGTGGGGACTTGGCCACATTTGCGGTAGGATAACCTGACATCCTGGTTTAGAGGACCAGGACTTCCTTAGCCTTGCTCTTAGAGTGCAGAGGAAAGTACAGGAATGGAAAATTTCATGTGGAGGAGGAGCATAGTGGTCATTTCTGTTCTGGTGTGAACTGGTAGCTCCAATTATTCTAATTGATTCTGAAGACCTTACCTCAGTTGTGGGATGATATTAAATGGTGAACAGATGGCTAGCCTTTCATTTAATTCTTTTATACAATTTTAAAGCTAATATTTATTTGAGGCAAGCATTACTCACTTTGATTTAAAACTGCCACAAACACTTAAGATTTTAAGGATATTTCTGTAAGTATAGCAGGCAAGTTGAATTAAGAAAAATAAGTGAACAAAAAATATATGAATGCCAAAATTGGAAAAGTAATATGGAAATATATATGTTTATGAAACACTAGAAGTCATTAGTAGGCAGGAAACCTCCCAGAATCAGGAACCAACTGACCAGTACATGGTCTATGTGAAATTCTATCAGGGAATCTTTATCTTTCCTGCCTCCCCTCTTCCTTCTGTATGTCAATGATAATCTTTTTGTACTTGAAGGAGACTAGCCTTGAGCGGGGAGGTCAAGACTGATTCAAAACTGTCTGGATTTGTCTTCATATTCAGGTCTATCACTTTCAAGGCCAGTGGCCTTTGACAGGAAGTTTAAACTACGTGTGAGCTCCAGTCTCCTCATCTATAAAGTGGAGATGTTCTGAGGCATGAGTACTTGGACAGTGTCATGAACTAACATAGATTCTCAGATCCACAGTGTAGACAATGGCTTCCCTGGAGACCAGAAGGGAGTCTGATGCCTTATTTGTCTTCAGTGTCTTTCAGTTTTCTTTTCTTCCAGAAGTTGCTGTGTTTTTTCCAGGGAATCCCCTTCTGCTTTCCACTCCATGTGAGGTGAGTCAGAATGGTTACCCAGACCAGGAAGTGATAACATGATCCCCTCTGGCCAAGAGGCTCTTAACCTGCAAAGTTGGTTTGAGCTGGTCTGGACATAGTCTTTCAGAGGGCCACAAATAACTAGAAAGTGAGCATGGAAAGCTTATTGCCAACTATGGCTTCAGGGGAGGCCAGAAAATAAAATGGGAAGTGAGAGATAAAAAGACACCGATTCCTGAAGTCACCTGTGTCTCAGTCAGAACTACCCACAGATATTTTATTTTTAAAAGAAAACAAATTTGTGGCCCGGTGCATCAGCACATGCCTGTAATATGAGTGGGTCTGGAGGTTGAGGAAGGAGAATCCTGAGTTCAAACCCAGCCTCAGCAATAACATTGTATTAAGCAACTCTGTCTCTAAATAAAATACAAAATAGGGCTGGATGTTTCTCAGTGAATGAACTAACTCTGAAATTGTTGGGGTTTTTTGTTTTGTTGTTTATTTTACTGATATGTAATAAGTGGCATAAACTTATAACCAATAATTTGTTTCTAGCTTCAGGCAAATTATTTTTTATTACTAGTTCTGCAATGAATATTAAAAACCATATCAACTAAGATACATTCCTTGATTGAGTAGAACAGGAACAGCCAGATAATAGATTCCACTTTCTTGAGGTTCCCTTGAGCAGGGATAACTTCTGATTGGCTACATGTACTAGTGGTTTGAATAGGCTGAACAGAATTTGTGGGTGGGTATCAGATTATTGCTTATTTCTAAACTAAGAGTGGTTTATTAAACCAAGCATTTACCAGAACCCCTTATGCTGGAGATACAGGATGGAACTGATCCTCTGATGAAATTCTTCTGGTTGTTCAGTGCACAAGCTTACCTTTGTTTGGGTGAGTTTCTAGCATAAAACACCTCACATGCAAATCTTTATTTGAAAGTGATGAAAATGTGCATGTATCTTGTGAAAACATTTTATACCTGGACTCACATACTGTGGATGATGACCATCCTAACCTCATTGGTATTTTGGATTCAGAAGTGGGAATCAAAGGTTTTTGCTGCACAGGAACTGGGCTCAACCTTATCTCCTGGTGGTCCTAAGCACAAGAGTGTGAGGAAAAAGACAGTCACACCATTTAGCTTTATCTTAGCTGATCTTAGCTCTATCTTTTGGCTTTGCCTGAAAGAGCTGGAGACTACAATTTTGTAAAACTTGAAAATGTAGTTGGAGCAAGCTTAATGTATATCATGAGAACTTTGTAAATGTTTAATGATACAAGGTTGGTGACTTCAAATAAACTGAGAGAGTAAGAAGGCCTCATTTTAAACTCTAATTCTTTTAACTAAGTCAGAATGATTTAAGACATTTCACTCAGAAAAACAGGCGTGAGTTTGTTGAATAGATAAACAAGGAAAGGGGACACTCTCATAGTAGATAATCGGTCCTCTGAGAGGGGAGAGAGACAGTGTTTCTTTTATGCAATTTACTTTTGTTGGGTATCCCAGAGAAGTTTCCAAAGAGTCCCACACAGGCCTACTACTTGACTTTGAACTGACAGCTGGATGACATCCAAGTGTCAAGTCCCCACTGCTATGATAACTTTATGTCACCTTGGCCAATGCAACTGATTCTAATTCTTAACCATAAATTCTTGCAGATTTTAGAGCTAGGAAAAATATTTTTATTTCTATGTGTTTCAGAATCTGGTATGTAAAAAGAGTCACAAATGTTCCTTTCTCAAGTGTAACATGGCTTCCTCTTATGGACATTTATTTTATATCTGGTTTTCTCCTGCAGATAACAGACAGTTTACTGAGAAATGTGATATATCCTGTCCACTTAAGGCAGGCAGGGTTACAGGTTAATTTCTTCATGAAGAGAAAAGCATGTAGGGGTCAGCACAGTGACCCCCACTTTATAGAATTATTCCCTGAACCTCATGCTCTCACCACTCACATCTGTCCCCTATCATTTAGCAAGAAGTAGTTTAGCCTAAACCATGCTGTTGTTGATCCAATGTCCCAAAGACTGCGCCCCCAGACACACATAAGTTTTACCAGAAAACTGGATAGAAATGTGGATTCTCAGGTTGCAGCTCAGCTTTATTATATGAGACTCCGGGTGGCTCACAAATCTTAATTTGTATGATCCATTCAGTTCCATGGTTGGGGCTAATAATCTGTGTCCTGATTTGGTCTCTCTTCCAAGAGCATTTTTTTCACCATTCTACAAAAAAAAAGTTATTATGACCTCACTCACTTACACCTTAATGACCTGCATCCAAAATTGTCTAATTTCAGCCCTGGTGGACAGACCCTGAGATCCAAGGGGCTGGGTGCATGGATCTCTCCTGCTGAAATGTTTAGGGAATCATGTTGCAGTGACCTCATTAAGACCTTCAAACACAGCACCCACAGCTAAGAGTCAATCCCTGTAAACATTTTAACCTTTACTTCTTTTCCAGAGATTAAAGCAATAACCTAATCTCTTGTTTAAAAACTCTAAAGGGGGCTGGATTTGTGACTCAGTGGAAGAGTGTTCTCATAGCATGCATGAGGCATGGGTTTGATCCTCAGCACCACATAAAAATAAAATTTTATAAAAATTACATCCACCTCAAACTAAAAAAAAATATTAAAAAAAATTAAAAATCTATAAAGGCCATGTTACTTCACTGTAACTCTGATTGGATGGACCATGGTTTTCTTAATAAAGATTCTGGATCATGATGTGCAGATCCCCACAGTTGCCCGATAAGACCGCTAGATGGCGAGTGTGATTTTTTTTTTTTTTTTTTTTTTTTGCCAGTGGAGGCTCTCTGCAGGTGGCTGGGGGCTTCTCTTGGTTGCTCCCATCAGAGTCCCTGAAGTGACCCTATGCTCAGGCAGGTTTCACTGCAGATTCCAGAAAGTGATATGAAGCCAGGGTCTTTGACTACAGTACTACTATAGTACTGTAGCAGGAAATTTATTGAAAATGGTGCAGGTCCTCCTCCTCATACAGGACAGGCTAACTATTTTCCCACAGCCTGAAGTTCTGGTAGTGGCAGGGGAATGGTCATAGGCCTTAATAATACCAATCTCGAAGTGAAAAGTAGAGTCAATATTTTCTTCTCCTGAAAAGTATACTATGGTTTTAATGAACACCCAGAATACATGGCCTGCCTTTTTTTTTTGATGCTTTAAAGTGTTTATAAGGAAGGTAACTGAGAAGATTGGAAGATATCTCGATTTTGAATCCAAGCCTAGCTCTACTCTGGACTATTGTGGACTTTATCTGCTAATGTACCACTTCTGCAACCCACGTTTACAACAATGGTGGAAGAGTCTGCATGCAACAGGAACAGTGCCTGCACAATTCCCACATTCCAGGTGTAGAGCCCTTCCTTTCCTCCCACCTCTGGAAGACTTTTGTGTTCCCCAGCACTAAGATGGGGAAGGCATAACAGAAAGAAGGGGCTTCGGTGCCTCCCCATGACCAAGTCCAAGTGCACAGGTTACAGATGGAGTTGCTCTGGCCCTTTTGAGGAGATTTATAGATTTCCCATTGTCATAATAGTGCTTAGGGTTTGTTTTAATCATATATAGGAGATGCAAATGAACACATGCACTGTCACAGAGAGCTAGAATTTTCTATAAACAGTAGTGAAGAGCCATTTGGGAAGCTCCAGGGTTGGTCAGGAGATGAGGGTGTGGGAGGTGATAGAGACCATGTAAAAGAGACTTTCTTCTATTCATGCAGGAAGAAAAGATGATACAGCATAAGTGGATTTAGGGTTATTATGTTATTATAATTTCAGTGAACTTTAGGGGGCATGAGCCATATCTATTATTCTGGTAACTGGACATGCCATGATTTGGTCAGACAAAAACTGACTTTTGATGCTGGGAGCATAATAGGAAGGATATTGGTAGTATGAAAATTATATTAGTTAATTTTCACATGAACAACATGGAAAGATGGCTGACTATCTCTAAAAATTGGCTCTCTCCAGAAGGTCATGACTGGGTGAAGTAGTCCATGCCTGGGTGAGGTCCATGCCTGTAAATCAAGTGATACAGGGGACCGATGCTGGTGGATTGTAAGTTCAGGGTCAGCCTGAATAATTTAGTGAGATCCTGGCTCATGGTAAAATTTTAAAATGGACTCTATCCAGCCTTGTGTGTGACTGTGGAGCAGCAGAACTCTTTGTTTTAATAGAGTGTCTTACAGTGAGCCTTAAATCTTGGCCAGCAGAGCAGAGAATTCTGATGCCTGTCAACAGTCTCTCCTCTGTCTTTGATCCTCAATTTGTCACCAGGTGACACCTGCCTGGGGAAAACTCAGGATGTATGGGACAAAGGCAGACTACTCAGATACAGAGAATATGGCAGTGGCAAGGCTTTGAATCTCACTTTAGATTTTTTTCTCTCGGATAGTATCTTGGAAGGGGAAAGTGAAACACCGCACAGAAAATTCTGGAATGTGCAGGAGCAGAAGTCAAAGGTTTTTCTTGTAGATATCAAGATAATGTCCCAAATAACCAGATTCAGCATTATGTTGCAGAATCTGAAGGCCTGAAAAATAATTTGTGTGTATGTGTGTGTGTATGTGTGTGTGTGTGTGTGTGTATGTGTGTGTTTGTGTGCACAAGAATGCAGGTGAAGTTCTCAATGACTCACTATTCATTATTGGAAAAGAAGAGGTGGAATGACTGCTTACTCAATGAAGTTTCTGCTAAAAAAGGATCTTGTCTGTTATTCAAGTAGGGGCATCTGGCTTGATACTGACAACTGACATGAGACTGGTAAGGTTTGGGAAGGATGGTAGAACTCTTTGACAGAGAGTTTGTAGCAACACAATCAGGCCCAAATTAATAATTCTCCTGTCTGCAGGCTTTAGGTTTCTTCTGATAATATGCTGTGTGTCTCCTTCTGCTCCTTCACTTGTTTCTTTCCTACCTTCCTCATTACTGGGAGACAATCATTATGCTTAAAGCACTGGGAGAAAAAATAAATTAGAAAAATAGAAGGTTTTTTTTTTTTTTTTTTTTTTTTTTTTTTTTTTTTTTAGCATGTGTGATCTACCCTGAGCCTCAACATGGTAAAAGGTAGAGACCAAAGGCTTGTTTTTGGTAAGAGGCTTGACCATCATGATGATGATTAGTAATCCTATTCCCTACTTGAAAATAAAAATGCCTCTAGAATGCCCAGTGTCCATTGGGTGTATCCACTGCCAGTATGAGTTCTCTGATGTTGAATAAGGCATAAACTTTTCTTAAAAGATTTGCCACCTTCTTTACATTTGTATGGGTTTTCTCCAGTATGAATTCTCTGGCGTTGAGTAAGGCATGATTTTTGAGTCTGAATTACTGAAACTTTCAGGGGTTACGTGCACACCTGTTGTGAGAGAATAATTGAACAGAGGCTACCAAATGAATCCCTGCATCAACAGAGGCATCATCTTAATATTGTGGGATTCTTATGGAGGTATTTCTGTGACAGTAAAAGTTAGTGGAGGTATCTGTGCTTTATAGTACTATGGTGATCACTAAGTAACTATAGCTAATATAATTTAAAAAAATTAAATAATGCAATTGTTCAGACTTATGTACTGAATAAACTGACTCTGATGACCACAAAACCTGAGCCTCTTTGTCTTTTTTTTTGTACTAGGGATCAAACCAAAGTGCTCTCTACCACTAAGCCACATTCCCAAATCTTTTTATTTATAGTTAGGTTCTTCCTAAGGTGCTTAGATTCATGTGAAATTGCTGAGGCTGGTTTTGTAACTGTGATTCTCCTTCCTTGAACTCCCCTGCTGCTTGGATGAAAAGTGTGTACCAGTGTGCCCAGCTGAAGTTTGAGTTTTCCAGAATACTGAAATAACCTGAAGTACTGCAGTAGAAGAGATTTGCTTATACTTTATTAACCATTAAAAACATCATTACTTGGTTGAAGCAACTTGAAGAACTGAGGATGGGTCCAGGAAAATATGTAACTTTCTGAGATTTCACAGTGTGGCTTGGGACAGACCTGCCTTTTCCTGGGTGACACAACTGTATCCTTGTAAGTTCTACTGGAAGGATGGACTCATCAGTTCAAATGCTTTTCATTGACACAATTATTTAACCATTTTTATTTTTTTTTCAACTGTAACAAAATTGTTTTAAAAATGTGCAGGGCTGTGGTTTTCTATTAAGAGAAAAAAGGGCAACTATGTTTCATTAGGTATATATGACATCTGTTTTAAAGAACATCAGTGTTCTCTAAAACAGATGTCATATATATGCAAGTAGAGCCATACTTTGGTACAAAGACACACAGTTCTTCCTCTGGTGTGTCTAGTAAATGCAATAGTATTTTAAAGGGTGGGAAGAGGTATTATGCTTCACTCTCATTTGTGCAGACCCTTTGAAGGCTCAGGGGCTCAAAGTCTGAATGGAGTCTCAGGACTCTCAGAGGTCATGGACAGGCCTCTTGATGTCTATTTAGTGTGAGCATTTATAGCCACCTCATGTGTGGATTTAACCACGCCATGTGTTGCATTTTGCTGTTTAATATCTTTGTTTCTCCACCATCTGGTTTCAAACTTTTGAACTCTGCATTTGATGTAGAAAACTAACTTGTATCATGCAGGACATTTTAAAAGCCAGAATCTGATGCCTGAAGTGTGACAAAACCATCTTTTGAATGCTTTTTATGGACATGAAACCCTGAGTAAAATTTTTTAATTAACTACAAAGCAAAAGACAATCATTTCTGGGTTGAGGGATGCATGCCTTGCATCCAAGTAGTGCAGGAGGCTGAGGCAGGAGAACCACAAGATCAAATTCAGTCTTAGTAGTAAAAGTGATACCCTAAGCAACTCAGTGAAATTGTGTCTCTAAATAAATACAAAATAGGGCTTGGATGTGACTTAGTCGATGAGTGCACCTGAATTTAATCCTCGGTATACCCCGAAAATAAAATAAAATAAATAAATAAGACATTGACATAGGACCATTGTGTCCAGCTGATATTATGGAAAAAATATTGATGTGATCATAAAATTCAGGCATAAGATAATTTTATTAATGAGTTGGTTTGGTACAAGTAGGCCTCTAAGTCCAAATATAGCTTTTGAAAAAAAAAGATGATTTGAATTCAATCAATACAGAGAAACTGAGGAAATGACAGTTGAACCTAGAGAGGTCCACAGAAGGAAAGAAACCAGATCATCCAATCATGCTTCCTGCCCACTTCCATGGGCTAATGAGTAATGGCCAGAAGGGCAAGGGTCAGAATTTTATGGAGTCAGTGCTGCGGAGCTATCTCTGGGCAATGGTAATTTTTCTTTCCAGTATGAACTTTCTGGTGACCAATGAGGTTTTATCTTACAGGAAATGACTTTTACAGTCTATGTATTTGTGAGAATTGTTGCAAGTATGAATGATCTGTTTCTTGTTAACACTTGAAGCATACTGAAAATTTGCCACATTCTTAACATTTACATGGCTCTTATCCAGTATGAATATTTGGTGAACAACAATACTTTTCCTAATAGATAGCTTTGCCATATTCTTTGCATTTGTATGGTTTCTCCCCAGTATGAATTCTCTGGTGTTCAGAAATGTGTGATCTTTGATAAAGAGCTTTGCCATATTCTTTAAACTTGTATGACTTTTTCCTAGTATTAATTCTCTGGTGTCAAATAAGTTACGATATTTGATTAAAAGCTTTCCCACATTCTCCAAATTTCTATGGCTTTTCTCTGATATGAAGCCTCTGGTGTTGACTAAGGAGTGACCTTCAATTAGAAGATTTGCTACATTACAGATATTTGTATGGTTTCTCCCCAGTATCAATTCTCTGGTGTTTAGAAAGGCATGTATGGCATTTCTCTAGTATGAAGTTTCTGGTGTTGAGTAAGGTGCGATTTTCGATTAAAAGCTTTGCCACATTCTTTACATTTGTATGGCTTTTCTCCTGTATGAATTCTCTGGTGTTGAGTAAGGCATGATTTTTTATTAAAAGCTTTGCCACATTCTTTACACTTGTATGGCTTTTCTCCAGTATGAATTCTCTGGTGTTGAGTAAGGCAAGATTTTTGAGTAAAAGCTTTGCAACATTCTTTACATTTGTATGGCATTTCTCCAGTATGAAGTCTCTGGTGTCGAGTAAGGTGTGATTTTTGATTAAAAGCTTTGCCACATTCTTTACATTTGTATGGCTTTTCTCCAGTATGAATTCTCTGGTGTTGAGTAAGGCAAGATTTTTGATTAAAAGCTTTGCCACATTCTTTACATTTGTATGGCTTTTCTCCTATATGAATTCTCTGGTGTCGAGTAAGGCATGATTTTTTATTAAAAGCTTTCCTGCATTCTTGACATTTGTATGGCTTTTCTCCTGTATGGATTGTCTGGTGTTGAGTAAGACAGGATTTTGTATTAAAAGCTTTGCCACATTCTTTACATTTGTATGGCTTTTCTCCAGTATGAATTCTCTGGTGTTGAGTAAGGCGAGATTTTTGATTAAAAGCTTTGCCACATTCTTTACATTTGTATGGCTTTTCTCCAGTATGAATTCTCTGGTGTTGAGTAAGGCGAGATTTTTGATTAAAAGCTTTGCCACATTCTTTACATTTGTATGGCTTTTCTCCAATATGAAGTCTTTGGTGTTCAGTAAGGTGTGATTTTCGATTAAAAGCATTGCCACATTCTTTACATTTGTAAGGCTTTTCTCCAATATGAAGTCTTTGGTGTTCAGTAAGGTGTGATTTTCGATTAAAAGCATTGCCACATTCTTTACATTTGTAAGGCTTTTCTCCAGTATGAAGTCTCTGGTGTTCAGTCAGGTGTGAATTTCGATTAAAAGCCTTTTCACATTCTTTACATTTGTACGGCTTTTCTCCAGTATGAATTTTCTGGTGTAGAATAAGGCATGATTTTCGATCAAAAGCTTTTTTACATTCTTTACATTTGTATGGCTTTTCTCCAGTATGAATCTTCTGATGTCGAATAAGGCATGATTTTTGATTAAAAGCTTTTTTACATTCTTCATATTTGTATGGCTTTTGTCCAGTATGAATCTTCTGATGTTGAATAAGGCATGATTTTTGATCAAAAGTTTTTTTACATTCTTTACATTTGTATGGCTTTTGGCCAGTATAAATTTTCTGCTGTTCAGGAAGGTGTAATTTTTTATTAAAAGCTTTAACACTTTCTTTACGTTTCCAGATTTTCTCTCCAGTATGATTACTGTAGTGTTTAAAGAGGTTTGAGCAACACTTAAAGACATTTTCACATTTCTTCAATTTGTAAGGTTTATCTCCATTGTAAAGACTATTGTTTTTAGTAACACATAGAATTTGAGTAAAATATTTTTCACATTCTTTACTTATGGAGGATTTATCACTGCTCTGATAAACAATTGAGTTATTTTTAAATGCTTTTACATATTTTTTTAACTTGTAGAGCTTCCCACAAATATTAATTCTCTGGAGTTCAGGAATTCTTGTAGTTTTATTAAAAATGATTTCACATGCCTTATAGCTGTAATTTGTCTCTTGATTATAAAAGCTTGGATAAATAAATTTTGGGTATGGATTAAAAACTTTTTTACTTTTTTCATTGTAAAGCTCTTTTAAACGATCACATGGGTGATTTCTAGGATTTAAAAAAGAAGACAATTTTAATGACTTTCACATAATTTACATTGTTTTACACCAAATCTATTATGCTGTGAATTACCTAGGGTAGAGGCAGTCTACAGGTCCTAAAAGATTTATCATAAATATAGTTATCTTTGAGTATCACTGAGGGTGTTTTTAAAATTCTTTCTACTTTTAAATAAAGCAATATTAGGAAAGTACAATTACTCCCACATTCATTATTATTCCATGCATTGCCACAAGGAGAAACTGTTCATTTCATCATTTTTGTAATGTAATTATCAGGGAGACTACTAAAACTCAGAAATTTCTTCTTCTCCTTCTCCTTCTCCTTCTTTTTAAACTAAATTATCTAAAGAAATCTTTGTGGATATTTACTCAATGGTGAATTTCAAATTATTCCAGTGACTAACTATAGCATGAAATAGACTCCATTGCAAATTTTTTATTTTTTAGAGGAATAGTATAATTACAAATGCTGTTCAAGTATATTCACAAGCACCCACAGGTCCTCAAATGTGACTGCCATATGTGTTGTTGTCTCTCTCCAGCTTAGTCAATGTCCCACATCCCTACAGATCCACCTTGCCTCCAACACACTATTGTCTAGTTTTAATTTGTGGGGAATCCTGCAGGCACTGGGACATAATCATTGTCCTGATGTGTCAGAGTATTCTTCATTAAGCCAAAAAACAAACTTCATCTGAGCTGGGCTGCTCAACTTTCCAGCAAAATATCTATCACTGAGGGTGTTTTTAAAATTCTTTCTATGTAACTAGCTCACTGAAATAAGTTAGAGAATACTTTTGATTTGTCAAAAACATATTCCTTTAGATGCACAGATAAGTAGTCTTAGGGCCTCAGAAAAATCTAATAGCAACAGGATTTAGTTCACTAGGGACATGTATAGGATCCAGGAAGTCTCTGTTTCTCACACTTGGAAAATTTTTTCCTTTCCACCCCAAATCACAAAAATGCATAGATCTTTTGGGATATTCACTAGGAGTCTGGTCAAAATACCTGTTGATATGAAAGATGAAGCAGTGCATGTCAGATAGAGCTCCTGAAAGATGTCTATAAACTGTGCATTAAATTTTTTAAAAAGCATGGAAGTCTTTAGGGAAAAAAGTCTGGTATCTCTGAACTCACAGATGAAATCCAGCTGGGTTGAGACTATCCAGTACATGTTATATACTACCTAGTTTTGTCTAAATTCAGCATGGCACTAGAGATGGTATCAACCATTGGAGCCATATAGCCACTTAGCATCACACAGATGGGTGAGACATGTCAGAATGCCAATCAACCTGTCTCAAGAAAGATTCTTCCTGTTGAAATCTTATTCCTATTTTGATGCACACTCCCTTAAATAAAGAACTGGAAAAATTATCTAGCAACAGTTTTTCAGAACTTATGTGGTCTAGAGAATCTATAAGATGTTTTACCTCTTTTAACATAAGTTCTTGCCAGGTCTTATATTCATTTACTAATTATTTCAGATACTTATTTTTTTTTCAGATGGCTCATCACCATCCAAAAAACAAATTACTCAGGTGGGATGCTTGATGTCCCATGACATGGAGTAATTATGCTAACTTTTTTTTTTGAGATATATATATATATATATATATATATATATATATATATATATAGAGAGAGAGAGAGAGAGAGAGAGAGAGAGAGAGAGTGTTTTAATATTTATTTTTTTTTAGTTTTTCGGCAAACACAACATCTTTGTTTGTATGTGGTGCTGAGGATCGAACCCAGGCTACACGTATGCCAGGCAAGCATGCTACTGCTTGAGCCACATCCCCAGCCCTAATTATGCTAACTTATGAGCCATAAATACATTGGTAACTACACAAAGACTGCTTCAAGTTGAATTAATATTATAAATAAATATTTACAAGCACCTTTGACTCAAACTATCAAGTTTCAGGGAGAAGGTTGTACAGAAGTGGGCTTCTGCAATGGTAGACAGAATCATGCAATGACAAAGACATTATAGATCTTCTTTTTCTTACAGAGGAGAAGTTTAATTGTAAGCCATTCCTCATTCAAAGGTTGTCTTAAATCACCACTGTGGCTGCTTTACTTTTCTCAAAGGGTTATACAATTATTAGCTTAAGCCCTTCATTGTTCTTCATTTGGCCCACACCATACCTACTACTTCTATTCCAGGCATGTTTTATACCTCTTAGCACAATCCCAGAAAAGTGTCAGAAGACTTTCACAATTCTCACAAGACCTTCATGTCTGCTTTTGGGGTGTTATGCATTCCTGCAAGCCATTTGGGCTGTGGGTTTTCTGGGAGACTGTGCTAAAAGTTTCTGAGACTTTTCTGTGTTTCGATTGTCGTACATGACAGATGAGCTCTTTGCTTATTTGATGGGTTTTAGAAAGATTCAACTGCTTCTCTTCTCCTTTTTTTGCTTAATTATTATTGCATTTAAAAAGCAATACCTACCAAACTTTCACTGTAAACACATTTAATTACTGAATTGTTCTTTTCAGCACAAATGTCTTAGTAAGTCTTGTTGCAGCATTTTTAATCTGCATGTTTTTCTTTTCTTTAAGTAGAAATACTACACATGTGTTTAAATTAAAAGACAATTTCTCTATACTGTGTAGAAAATCTCCTTCTTATTACTTTATAAAAAAGACAAATTAGAATGATGCAACTTTAAATTAATGATCTGTACACTTTTCTCTAACCTGCACTTATGTAGAGATCATCAAAACTTTTAAAAATGTAAATGATAATAAGCATTTTATAACTTTTTGAGTTTTTCATCATAATGCCTATTTCTATTCTAATCCTATTTAAAAGCTGAGCAAACAGGTTTAGTCTTTATTTTTCTAAAGATATTTTTAAGATACATCTTCATAATGCCCTGTAAACATTGTGTAAATATAATTTGATACATATTTTGGCAATTTAAAATTTTGTGTATTGCAAGTGGCTTTACACAAAATACTGAGTAGTAAATATTTTAGAATTACAAAAATGTAATTTAAAGTTTAACCAAATAAAACTGAATGGCACTAGTTGAGCAGTCAGTCTTTTTAGATGTTTGTAATAATATAAACTGATGAACTTGTAATTTTATGAATAAATAATTTTCATGTTTTTTTCCCACTCATTCAGACAAATTTTCTGAACTCCCTCTCTTTCAATTTAAATTTCTTGTTTAAAACCAAGTATTAACTGTCCTGCTTTCCATACCTTTGCTTTTTCAAGTTTTGCAAAAAATATTTTATTTCTTGCTCTCCTGAAAATTCTTGGTTTTGATTAGAAGTCATACCTAAAAAAAATAATAGGAAGTTATTTCACTTACTATGGTGAATAACTCTGCAATTATATAGAACTTTATCAAAGTGGAGGTGACTAGCAAGAGAAAAGTATGATTCAAGGCCATTATTACTCAAAAAATATCTAGATTTTATTACAACATGATGACAAAAGCTTTGCGAATTTTGAAAATTACCATAAGAAATTATACTACCACAGATGAGGACAAAATGCAAACTGACTAACATTACTACAACAATTTCAAATCATAGCTCTTAACTTCAACATATTCAGACTCCACCTGTGACTCAAATATTCAGGAAATGTGTATCTCTTATTTGTTTATTTATATTTTTGTCATTGGGGGGATTATTTCATAAGAGAATACAGGGGTATTCTATCACCAAACTAGATCCACAGGCATTTCTGTATTTCTATATATCTATTTCTATATTTCTATATCTATATCTATATACTTTTTTAATGATAGTTTATCAAAAAGATGCTGAAATTTATTTTAAACTGGCATTCCACTGTCTCAGCTTTCCAGTTATATGGAATTATATTTATATATCATTGCACATCACCTTTTTTTCTTTACTTTGAAATTCCAAATATTTTACAAAATGACTATAATGATCTAGTTGAACCAATTTTGAATAGAAAAATACCAATAAAAATAATAGCTCACACAATAAAGAGTATATTCAACCCACGCAAAATAAAAAAAAAATCATCATAAAATTTATGAAATACAAATTAAGGCAGTTTTTTATAGTAGATAAATTTATAAATATCAACAAAATTTGAAATCTAGAGAAATAAGTTCTTTCTCATCAGTAATTTATGTAGAAATAACCTAATTTGAAAACAAGTAATCAGAAAACAATGTGATTAAAAGAATATATTAAAATAAAATAAAAATATATTAACTATGTCAGATGCAAATCTGCATAAAGTTCTCTTAAGATATAAGGTAACAAAAAGACTAAAAACAAAATGATATAATATTACATTCAAAATTGCAAAGGTGATAATAATTATATAAATGAGATACAAAGTAGAATATCATACAAAGATAAATATGACTAATCACTGGAATACAATCATAGTAGAAACATTTATAACTCAAATAATATTTTTATAGAAAGAAATCACAGAAAAACAATTCTAGAAAGAAATCAGAGAAAAAAAATTCAACAGCATAAAAAACAACACAGTAATAGTAGGATACATCAATCCCCAGTTGATGCAAATAAAAAAATGTGATTGCATTAGGACCCAGAGAATGAAAAAACTTCAGAAAACATTAAAAACTAATTAGGTTTACAGAGGCAATCTTCTTTATAGTGTATGGAATATTTTTCCAAAGAGATCAGGTTAAAAATACAAGAAAAGTTGAAGATATTAAAATATTGAAATTGCTTTGTAACATAAAATAATAAGTTGGAAGGAAAAATTGAAAGTGATATTCAAAAGTTATGAATATGAGTTTAAAGCCAAATTCAGCAATTAAGCAAGGCCCTAAGCAACTTACCTAGTCACTATCACAAAATAAAATATAAAAATAGCTACCAGCTAGGCATAGTAATATACACCTGTAATTCAAGCAGCTTGGGAGTCTGAAACAGCAGGATTGTGAGTTCAAAGCCAGCCTCATCAACACAAAGGTGATAAGCAAATCAAGAAGACCATGATTCTATGTAAAATAAAAAATGGTACTTGAGATGTAGCTCAGTGGACAAGTGCCCCTGAGGTCAATCCCCAGTACCCTTCCCCAAAAAGAGCTATTGATTTTGCTCAGTGGTTAAGCACCTGTTCTAAAAAATAAGTGCCAGTAGCATCCCCCAAAATCTAAGAAGTATATGTAACACCAAACAATCAATATTATTTTTGTGTAAACAAAATAAGTTATTTGAACAATTCTTTAGAATATTCTTGGTGCCTCCATAACTAAACATAAAAAATTAATAATGCTTCCTGATATAAAATAATAAAAGCTACAATATTCAATGGAATGAGGTTAAATGAGAAAGCCATGAGTAATAAAATTGAAAGTATATCAATTAGCCTTCAACTTGATGGTCAAGTCAAAATATATTTACAGACATATTCTCATTAAACAACATTCAAAAGAGATAAATATGGCAAGCCAATCAAATATCATTTCAAATGGCTACAAGAAGGCAATTTTGAATGAAAACGTTAGAAATCTTTTCAAAGATAATAAATTATATAATATCTACAATGATCAACATTTAGGAGAATATGTTAAGTAAAAGAGTAATTCACACCCCCCCAAAAAAAGAAATACCAGTTAATTCTACTTCTGAGAGATATCTACTATAGCCAAATATGAAAACCAAAAGGAAAGGTATTAGGGATGAAAAAGTAAGGAAAAAGAAAACTTGTTTGAAGAAAAAATGTGATACAAATTCTCTAGAAAAAAAAAGTTACAAAAAATTTTGAATGAACAGAACTGACCAGTATATTTAAAATATGTAAGATAATAAGTTCAGCAAAGATATACAGTTTTGACCACAATTACATATTTGACAAATATATAAAAGATAAAAGAATTGTAAACATCTTTATGGTACCTTTAAAAAGCTAAAGTCTTACTCCTAGACAAAAGAACAGATTTATATATGTAGAGATGATGAATATGCCATTAATTCTAGCTACTTGGAAGGCTGAAACATGGAAATACTATTCCAACTTTTGCCACTTAGCAAGAGTCTATTTCAAACTAAAAGTCAAAAGGGGGTGATGACGTAGCTCAATATTACAAGAACCTCTGTGTTCAATCTGCTGTATGTGTATGTGTATGTGTGTGTTTGTACGTATGTATGTATGTGCACGTATGTATGTGTGTGTGTGTGTGTGTTTATATATATAACAAAATTTGGATACATTACATGATTAAGCACAAAAGCAGAGTAAATAATCAAGACAATATACAATCATATATAAAACAGGGGTAATATTTATACTTGTAAGTAAAAGCATAGAAAACTTAATTGAAAATTGGCATATGGGTCACATGCAGTTTAATTTTACCTAATGTTGTCCAAAGTGAAAAGTCATGATAATTTCTATTCAATTATTACATATAGATATAAAAACAAAAACAGTGAGAAAACATAATGAACAACACTGAAGCTCTCTAAAGTGTGAGAGTCAAAAAAGATACAAGAATTAGAGAAATTTTACCTACAATATTATGAATAATTGTAATACAATAGAAATATTTCTTTTAATTTTTTGTAGCTATAGATGGATAGAATGCATTTATTTCATCCATTTATTTTTATGTAGTGCTAAAGATAAATCACAATGCCCTACATGTGTGAGGCAAGCCCTCTGCCACTAAACTACAGACCCAGCCCTGAAAATTATTCTTTAAACCACATTGATCAGCTATACGTACATAATCACTAGGAGCAGGTATTGTGAAATACTGCTATTCATTACATGGTAAAAAAAACTTTACAGAATATTCAATATAAGCATTCATATAAAGTTCTGATGAGAAAAATTTGAATGAATAAATATTTAAATTATATTAAAGAAACTCTCCTGTAATATTAATATCTTACAATGGTTTGCCTAGAGATATTTGGAAATAAGCAGATTTTCTAGGGAGCCTCCAAATGCAAATAAATGCCAGGTAATGCATATCCTCACAGTCATTGTGGAATAATTTGTAGGGGTGACAATTCTTTGTTTCCCTGTCTTAGAATGCCCTGCAATTTTCCCTAGGAACTAGTCAAGTAATTAAATACTAGTTCCCTAGGAACTAGTCAAGCAATGTAAAGCTGCTATGGCAGTGCCCTGCTTGAAAAGGCTCTGCACAAGAGTGTTTTCAGCCTGAAACATAATCTCTGGCACACAACTCCTCCGAATAAAAAAAAAAAAAAACTCTCTTTTTAGACAAGCACAATGGTTCACTGAGTCTAAACCTGTCCATAAAACAGTAACTTTATACAATGGACTTTCTTGAGAGCTACACAAAACTCCTAACACTGCACATTGCCACTTAGTATATAACTGAGAAATAAGCTGCATTATGTTGTTAAATTTGAAATCTGCCTAGAAATAAAGTAAACAGTATGTACTAGTGATGCCAATGACCTAAATTAACCTATTGATATAAATAAAGCTTGGCAGTTTGGCCTCTCTGTCACTATGCCGCATTTTCTGTCACTTGTCTGTGTCTTCTGTTGATTTTCTTTTTTTAAAAAAGAGAAAGTGGGAGAGAAAGAGAGAGAGAGAGAGAGAGAGAGAGAGAGAGAGAGAGAGAGAGAGAGAGAATGAATGAATTATTTTTTTTTTTGGTGGAAACAACATCTTTGTTTGTATGTGGTGCTGAAGATCGAACCCAGGGTGCATGCCTACCAGGAAACCGAGCTACCACTTGAGCCACATCCCCAGCCCCTCTTCTTTTGATTTTCCTACAATATTTTGTTAATTTAAATGTAGGGAGATCACTGAAGAACAAGAGGGAGCTTAAATAACTGATATGCATGGTAAATAGAGACCATGAAATGATCTTTAATGATTACAACTGAAACAAACCTAGGCTTGTAAAAAATATTTTCTTTCAGATTTTAGCTAATCAATTAACATTTTAAATGTGAATTCCTCTTTAATTTTAGACCTCTTATTTGTATTCTTTGCTTCATTGATTTCTACCCAACTTGACATGTCTACTGTCACTTCTCTTCGAATCTCAAGGTTATTTCGTTGGAGACCACGTGGTGACCAAAGATTACATAGAGACATCAATACACTTTTGATGGAATATGTCATGTTTTGTTATTTTCTTGGTAACTAAAGAAGTCTTTTTAGTGTTACCCTCATTAGGAAAAAAAGAAAGAGTAAATATCCTATAAGAGTCTACAAAATTATTTTCTCAAAGATTTTTTGTCTAGACAAAGACACTAAAATACTTTGAAATCATTTTCGTTCTCTACATTGTGAGCATTACTTAGAAAAGATAGGTTAAACATAAAAAGAAAAAAAATTAAAATTTACTTTTCCACATAAACAAATGCCCAATCTTTGTACTATAAACAAGATACAAACTTTTTAATGCAGAATAGAAGCTACCATAAGATACTCTATAAAGTTAAAAAAATAAATATTGGTTTTCAATTAAAAATTCTGAATGAAATTTAGACTCACCAATAAAGAGTAGGTTTTTACAGATCTCTAACATCACATCTCCATACAAAGTCTGCTGAGAGGGGTCCAGGAATTTCCATTCCTCTTCCGAAAATTCAATGATCACATCTTTTAATGTCAATGTCTCCTGAAATAAAAATAAAGAAATACATATAACATAAACCATATGATTAATGACATAGTACTTAATTTCATACAAATATTAATGAGAGTTAGAAGAGGTGGCTTTCATATATGGTAGTGATGTCAACCATTCAGTAAGATACTTTTTTTTTTTTGTGGTGCCCGAGACTAAACCCAAGGCTTTTTGCATGAAAGGCAAGCATTCTACCAACTGAGCTATATCTCCAACCCCAATAATTTATTATAAGAAGTAAAATTGGTGGCTAATTTTGTTATAATGAAACCCAGGGAGCAGCACATGTGAAGCAAAACACTGAAGCACAAAAAGTGGGAAAAAAATCCAACATAATTCCAAAGGATAAATAATAGTTTCAATTAGTTATTGAATATTCAAAAGAAGCACAACCAAACAAAGCAATGATACTTGAGATATGCATAACAAAATTATAAGTAATAACAATACTCAAATGATGGTGGTTACCTTAGTGTGTTGAAGATATAAGATATCACTAAAGACACACCAAAACTTTCAACAGTCCACATAATTATTTGAATGTTTATCTCCAAAGTTGTCTATCTTCTCATTATTTAAATATAACATAAATCTACAGTGTATTTAAAAAATTACTTTTACAACATCACAACTCACTTCTAAGACAAAAGAATAGAAATTTTAACTAGCAAATTATTACAAAACACTTAGGTACTTGGGTCAACTTGAATCACATGGCACAAAGTTATAACAAAAAAAAAATAAAAACGCAAATTAAGTAAATAGACTGTTAATCTCTCAGTTCATAAGGAAACTGACACATCAGGTTTAACATTCCCAGATTCATAAAACCACTCTCACTGTGAAACTGAATCCTCACTTGGCTCAGTTCAAAGTAGAAAGTGAGAAAATACTAAGCCATTATGAAAAAAATTCTGAAAGGCTCTGGCACCCTAAATGCCTCTCTGATAGCTTGGAAATACTCCTTTTACCAGGGTCTCAGTTATCACTAGTTAACAAACACATACATGAAGTTAGTTTAACATTCAGATCTGTGATGTCTTTCTTCTGATACAGAATTTTTTATAATTAGAGATTTAATCCAGCTGCATTCTACACCTGAAACGCATTTCAAAAAAATTTGATGTTTTTTAATTGTGACAAATGGGCTTACAATGTTGCTTAGGGTCACTAAATTACTGAGTCTTGAATCATATTTACTTTCTTCTTACCTAATTTTTCCACATCACAATGATTACAAGTTTGTGCAACGTTTCCTGACTCTGCAACCACTTTTGATACCAAATGTGCAAACTTGAACAACAACCAATATTTCAACAACTAGTAGTCCAATAATTCGGTTCTGATACCATCTAGTACAGATCCCACAAGTTTGGTGTTCACTACTATCAAAATTTACTAACTTATGTACCAGTTTCAAGCCCCAGAATAGAACAATATTCATATTTATAATTAATTTCCTATAAATTAGGGGTCTCTACATTTACTCACTCAAGTTACTTATTCTGATAAAAAAGAACACACTTGTATACCAGCTTGTTATAAATTATATAAATCTGGAAGTTGACAATTGAATCCTTGCATAGAATCTAAAAAAATGTCAGAGGAAAATGGGACACAATATAGGACATTTTTGAAAATAAGTGGTTGAAGATATTACCTCCAATTTTTATGTTCCGCCATAGAAGAGCCCCTTTCTCAATAAGATTTAGAAGATCCTCACTATTTTAAATATGCTGATTCAGATACTTATTCTGAATATTCCCATTGTTTTACATAAAATAATATTAAATGAACACTTTTACATTCAGGGGTCAGAACATGATATTTGTTAAAAAAACAGGTTGGTATTCTTTAGATAATTTTCTTTATATGAAACTTTAAGAATACTGAGCCATCTCATAGCGGCCCAAACCAACATACACACAATTTTCTTAAAACTCCTAAGTATTCATTGGCTTCATTGTAAAGGATACTTCATTTGGAATTTTGATTTTTTTTTTTTTTGGTACAGTGGTATTCTACAATTAAGATATATTCTAGACCTTTAATTTATTTTTTTGAGACAGTCTCTCACTAAGTTGCTACACTAAGCTTCAGTTTTGATCTTTCATCCTCAATCTCCAGGTTGTTGTGATTTCTGGCATGTCACAATATGTCCAGAAAGATATGAATGCTCTAACTTCCTTTGGTCCATATTCATTTCACCTTATTTATTTGCTATTTCTTCTGTTATATTTAAAGCTTCGTCCCAGGGTCTCATAAACTGACTTCCAGACCACTCACATATAATCGAATCAAGCCTTTATTGAAGCACACCAGTGGTGGCTGACCAGAACATAAAGCTGTTCCCCTGATCAGCCCACACATTTGCAAGGGCACTCCTTATAAGCCTGAAAACTGCAAAAGGGATGTTCAGGGGGTCTAGCCAATGCAAGCAAGCCAGGTTACAGAAGCGGGACACTGCAATCAAGTGGAGGGAAGTCTAACCAATCACAGTTAGCCCAGTCACCCCAGTTACAGAAACAGAGCCCCGTTACCCTAGCTATAGAAACAATACCCCATTAGTTAGTTCCGTGTTCTTGAAGGTTTCTATAGCAAAAAGAAAAGAACATCTTGCTCCAGTCATGACTCTTCTACTTGGCATGGTTGTTTTACAGGATGAAGTCATAAAACAAAATGGAGTCACATTTGTTCCTACTATCACATTCCCCACTGGTTTTAGTAGGTTTGATGTCAATCTTGCACATCATAGGCCTCAGATTTTTTTTTCCTTCTGTGTCTAAAGGACTATACTGGGCTCACAAGACCATAAGTCTTACCTCATCTACATTCTTTTGTAAGAGGCAGGGTCTTACAATAATACCAATCAGGAGAAGGACTAGGGGTCTAACTTTGGCTGAAATGATGATAGCCAACCAAGGGGACCACGAGAATAGGTTTTGGATCCAATTTCCAGAAGCTTCTAGTGCTTCATCTCTTTTCTTTAACCTGTTTCTCACAAGCGCCCAACTGTCCTTTATTATCCCAGAATGGTTTGCATAGAAACAAGTTTCTCCTGGAGCCATACAATGTCCTCCTTGTTTCAGAAAGAGACCATCTAGACCTCATCTGTTTTGTAAGACTACTTCTGTCAGAGAGTCTAGTGAAACCTCTAGTTTGGAGATTGACCTTTCTAATTTTCTAAATCTATATATATTTGATGGCTGAGGGACTTAAAATTTTTAGAGCTTGTGACAAGACCTGCAGTTCCTAAAGCAGTAGATCCAGCTATTCCCAAAACAGTTAGGAGGGGAACTAAAATGGGGGCAGCCAGTCTATGTTGATAAATCAGTGGGGCCTGGCCTTTTAATAAGTCCAGGTGTTCTTTTCCCTTTTCTCCATCAAAATAGTACTCCATCAAAATAGTAGGTTACATTGTTCAGAGTTATTGACAGTTTGGAGATTTAGTCAAGGAGTTCAAAGTGGGACCCAGGAAGCACAATCTTTGGTAAATAGGGAGTTTTTCCACTTATAAGTTGGTTTGTAGAAGCAAGTGTCTCTTTTTGGTAGATCACCTAGGGTGATCTTGGAAGCAGTTTTCCAGGTACATCTTCCTGAGCTAGACATATTGGTGAACATCTATATTGACCATAATTTTTCCTCTAATATTAGGGACCTCCAACTGCCGTAAGGGAAAAGGGCGATGACTGTTCTTGCTACTTCTAGCTGAAAGGGGGCGTTGTGCAGTGGGCAAGCAGTTTGGAGTCCCTTTCTAGAAACTGAGTCGGTCAAGGGGTCCATGGTAAAAATCTGGTTCAGGAAGAACAGGATGAAAAGTCACCATGGGTGGGCACTTCTATGAGAGAAACAAAAAGACATGAGTGCTGAAGTAAGATTAATACAAAATAGCAGTCGTAGCATCTGGAACCTGTCCATGAATATTGTGAAAATGACAGAAATTAATAATTGTTTACCTGGAGGCAGAAGACCTGAGAAAATGTCCCCATAACAAGGCCTACCAAAGACTAATAAGGCACTTTTTTAGGGAACATAAATCTTTAACATTGTCAGAATTATTAGGAATGTAGACACAACATTTAGTTAAATTAGTTAATGTCATCTGATTTTTGTAAAAATACCTTTTTGACATGACACTGTTTTCAGTAAAGATCCTTTTGTTAATTAAGGCTAGATAATTTTATTAATAAATATTGATTACATCTATCTGGTAGGAATTTAGGAAGATCTGTAGGCCTTGAACTGACTAAAAACTTCTGGCAGTTTTTTTATTGGTAGTTATCAGGCATTTTTGCCTAAAAATTTTTCTGTGTTGCCTCCAGTCTTTCTTATTTTGGGAGATGCTAACACTAGTGTACATTTTAAGTTACATTAAAATAATTGTTGTTTCTTTTTAAATGTCCAGGAATGGCTGTGCTTTGGTTTTAACTGTTTTTGCAAGGTGTTTAAGACCAAGCTGGACAAACTGACCTTGTTCCTATCTATTGGTAAGAGTCAGCTGAGTTTCCTTGGTGGACATTCTTGGGGAACATGTGAGCAGCATTTTAGCTCTGTTACTGTCATCTGCATTAGGATGGTCTTGCTGACCATATGGCTTCCCTTGGAAGCATCAGGCACGTCTCCTTTTTAAATGACCCTCCTGTTTTGCAGCATGTACACTCATTGGCTTTCTGTTCTCCCTTGGCCTCATTAATCTCCCTTATTGGGAGGTTATCTGGCCCGAATTTGCAAAGCTTTTTCCCCTGTCCTGGGTTCAGGCTGACTTAGAGGGCAAGAGCCGAATATTGGTTTCTTCAGCTCTTTTATTTTACCCTTAATTTTTAAGTTTGGCCTTAAACATCCAGCAAGTCAGTTTTATCAGATTTAAAGTAAGAATGCTGGGCTTTGACTTTAATCTTTATAACTTTTCAGTTAATTTTTAACATAACACAATATCCTTATTTTATTTATTAATTTACATAATGCTGAAGATCTGCCTGAAGGCAGAAGATGACACCTTAGCATCTACTGTATGATGTAATCACTGTACACCAACAAGGCATCTTGCACATACAGAGAGTCCATTAGATTTTGACTATAAAAACTCTCTCTTGCCAGGTCATTCTCTCTTGCTCTCTCCTTTTTCTCTCACTTTCTCTCTCATTCTCCTTTTTTCTCTCTTTTGCAGTTCTCTCTCTCTCTCTCTCTCTCTCTCTCTCTCTCTCTCTCTCTCTCTCTTTGTGTTAATCAGACACTGTCACAGTAAAGGTCTCTTGGTTGCTCTTAGTGTAGTGGTCACATTTTTTAGTTATAATGAGAATACAAAGTGAAATTAACAATAGTAAAAACATATTTAGCTTGTATATAATTTTGAACTGTGGCTGAGTTACACATTATATTTTTTATTAGAGATCACAGTAATTTTTGTAATAAAATTAATCTTTGAATATAACTTTAAATTAACTAAAATCTGGCCTACTTTGAAGTTATTTTGACATGCTGTAAGGTGGGAGGCAGAGCCTTATCTCAGGTAAGGCAGGGCTTTTTACAAATCTTAGTGTTTTAGTGCTAAAGCTGATCTTTGTTTCTCTTTTTAGATCTAGTTGTATAAAGTTTACACATACTGTTTTGTGACTCTTTATGAATGTTAGTTAGCACAATATGACATACTTCTAAAACATTAATTAAGGAAAGGCTGAGAACACTTAACATTTTTTAATGTGGAAAAGTGGCAGAATGTTTTATAATATTTAACCTTTAAATAGATTAGGCTCTCATTACTTTTTAAATTTAGGGTAAAAGGTAACATAAGATTTGGTTCCACAATATCAATTGATATAAATAAATCTCCAATAAAATCTATTATCTCTATAAGTTTAAATTACCAATACAGATAATTTTAGTTTGGAGAATACAACCTTGATAAAATGTTTCCTTAAACCTTTTACCTTAAAGACTTGTATACCTGAGAGATATGAAGACACTTAATCTGTAAAAAAGAAAAATGTACCACACTTTTATTGATGTTTTTATATTAACCAAGGTTAGCTTTTAAAGGAAAATCTACACTTTGTAAAGTAAGACAATACTTTAAAATAACAGTTGCTGTTTAGCCACAGATGTACAAACCTTAATTTTTCCAAGATTACTTGTTCTAGGGGATAAAACTTAACAGACATAATGTAATTAATTAATAAAAATTAATATTTTTAGATGTTTTTGTCAATTTAACATATAAATATATCAGTACATTATTATTTGTCCTTAGGGAACAACCTTGAATAGTTTTAAATATTTGTGTTACATATATATAACCAACTTAGTTACATATAAACTGTTTCATATTTGTCTTTTATTATAGAGCTTTATATTACTTAATTAGACCCTTTTGTTGTTAACTTAGATGTATTCTAATTTTACTTTACCACATAAAAAGTTTTAACCTGGAAAGATTTTTCAGTAAATATATTTTTATATTTAGAACTTTTTAAATAATCTTTTAACCCATTGGTCCTTTTTTTGTACCTTGAAATAACCCTTATATTTTTTTGAATTTAGATAAATTAATCCCTTTTAATAATATGAAATATTTGTTACTTACAGTACTTTAATTGAAATACAATTGAAGAATCTTGACTCTTTGTATGTAGAATAATACCTGTTGGGACTTTGTAATTTATAGTAACCTTGTTTTTATAATAACACAAAATAATTTTAAACTTTCCTTATGTTTACCAATTTATGAAAACACCAACATTCTTTAAATATTTTACCTTATGGAATTTAAAGAGTTAAGAGTATTTGATATTATATTTAACAGTTAGCATTTCAACTTTGTACCAATTAGATGTCTTTAACAAACAGATCCATGATTAATCTTATATACTTTTAGATGAAATTTACATATCTTTTTTTTAAAACAATGTATCAGACAAGTGCATTGAATAGTATTAGTAATCTTTTGTTGTTGTTGTTGTTGTTGAATAAAAACCCTAGAGACAATGAATATTAGACACTTTATAGACATTAACATTTTAACAGGTCTTTAAACATCTAGAAACAAAACTGTGCATTAGTAACTTTAAAGACATTTGTACTTTTATCTATTTTCCCAATTTAAATTGAATCTTTTAAATTATATTAACCAAAAGTATTTGGATCCATTTTTTAAAATTTTAATTTATGAGCTCATATGAAAATATTTTTTGTACCAAATATATGTAGACATGGCAATACACATATAGACAGACAGTACACTGGTGCACCCACACAAAGCAAACAGACAAAAAAAGCCTTGTAGCTTATTTTTTAAAACCAATTAGAATGAGAGTTAACCCTTGAAAATTGGACTCAGAAAAAAACAGAGGGTAATCAGAAAAACATATTAACCTAGGCATATAACAAATATAGAATTTTAAATATTTTCTGACCTTTTTCCTGAGGGGATCTTGTTCATGAAAGCTGAAAAGAGTTGAGGGAACATAGACCAATGAAGGGGGTTTATTTTTCCCTGGGGGAACTTCCCAAAGACGCAGCTTTATTGGTCTCCTTGGGAGAGTCCCCCAGTTTGGGGTCCCATTCTAAACAGGTTTTTCTGGTTTCTTGGATAGCGGTCAACAACTTTTAGCCTGACATTGAAGAATCTTTAGACCATTTTTTAATAGTTGGGAATTATTCATGCTTGTAAATACTGAAAGACAAAAGTCAAATTTCCTAGACAAAATTATGCTTTTTGTTATACACTTTAGCAATAATAATTTTATAAAACACTTTAGTTTTAATCTGTCCTCTATTGGACAGTAAGATTTGCAGCCATTAGGAAGTCAAACAACAACAAGTGCTGGCGAGGATGTGGGGAAAAGGGTTCACTTGTACATTGCTGGTGGGACTGCAAATTGGTGCGGCCAATTTGGAAAGCAGTATGGAGATTTCTTGGAAAGCTCGGGATGGAACCACCATTTGACCCAGCTATTCCCCTACTCGGTCTATTCCCTAAAGACCTAAAAAGAGCACACTATAGGGACACTCTTTATATGTAGAATTATACCTGTTGGGACTTTGTAAATTATAGTAACCTTGTTTTTATAATAACACAAAATAATTTTGTGTTATTATAAAAACACTGCTACATCCATGTTCATAGCAGCACAATTCACAATAGCAAGACTGTGGAACCAACCTAGATGTCCTTCAATAGATGAATGGATTAAAAAAATGTGGCATTTATACACAATGGAGTATTACTCTGCATTAAAAAATGACAAAATCATAGAATTTGCAGGAAAATGGAAGGCATTAGAGCAGATTATGCTAAGTGAAGCTAGTCAATCCCTTAAAAACAAATGCCAAATGTCTTCTTTGATATAAGGAGAGTAACTAAGAACAGAGTAGGGATGAAGAGCATGAGAAGAAGATTAACATTAAACAGGGATGAGAGGTGGGAGGGAAAGGGAGAGAGAAGGGTAATTTCATGGAAATGGAAGGAGACCCTTAGGGGTATACAAAATTACATACAAGAGGAAGTGAGGGAAAAGGGGACAAAAATATAAGGGGGAGAAATGAATTACAGTAGAGGAGGTAGAGAGAGAAGAGGGGAGGGGAGGGGGGAGGGGGGACGGGGATATAGAGGATAGGAAAGGCAGCAAAATACAACAGACACTAGTATGGCAATTTGTAAATCAATGGATGTGCAACTGATGTGATTCTGCAATCTGTATATGGGGTAAAAATGGGAGTTCATAACCCACTTGAAACAAAGTGTGAAATATGATATATCAAGAACTATGTAATGTTTTGAACAACCAACAATAAAAATTAATTTAAAAAAATAAAATAAAATAAACTACTATCAATTTAAAAACAAAAAGAAAATAAACCTTAAATATATGGACTATTATTGAGCAATTATTCAAACCAGAGTGCCAGTATTATATTATTGATATCCTTTGCATACACTGAACATTGAGATTCATTTTGCCAATTTAACTCAGTTAAAAACTTACTGGGAATACACCAGGCACAGTTTTAAGTGCCTGGATTACGAACCATATCATTTTATCAAATAATTTAAATGGAGAAAATTATTAAAAAAATGTGTTAAGCTATGTGTTGTACTGCATGCCAATAATCCTAGCAATAAATGTGCATTATGCTTTTTTTTTTGCATTATGCTTTTGGATTGCAAGTTCAGTGACAGAATTCATAACATAGTATGGTGAATATTTTACCAGTGAATGTGTGTGTGTGTGTGTGTGTGTGTGTTTGTGTGTGTGTGTATATATATATATATATATATATATATATATATATATATATATATATATATATATATATATATATCCACTGGTGTGTGTGTGTGTGTGTGTGTGTGTGTGTGTATTTGGTGATACTTCCTTCCATCCTCTGTACTGAGGGAAAAAAATGAATAAAAACAATAATGTTTACCAAATGGTTGCTGAATTAAATAAATAAATAAAGTTATGTCCAAGTGTTAGAACATGGGTAAATGCTTGAGAATGATAAAAATATTAAAATAGAAAGATAACCAATTTGAGATTTATACCAAATCATAAATTGTTACTAGTATTCTGAGAAATATAATTATTTCAGAAACATATCTTTTAAAATTTTCATTAAAGTATGATGCACATGTAAAACAACAACAAAAAAAAACATTTATGTAAAGATTCAGAAGTTATTCAAAAGTAAACACATTTTGAATTAGCCTTGCTCAGGAAAGTCTAAATCAGTTTTTTCATCTACTATCCCAAAGAGCAAAAAGGTTCTTAAAAACTAGCATTAGAATTTTTTATTACATAAATGTAAAATGTACATTAAAAAAGTAAATATTTTACCAGTTACCCAGATTTAATACCTGCCTATTATATGCCATTTCTATTTTTTGTATGCTTCTACCCATTTCACAACAAAGGCCAGCCATCCTCCTTGTATATTTATTTTTTGGTGATGTCCTATGTACATATTTTGAATGTCATAGAAATACATTATACAGTTTTAACAAATTAGAATGTTAAAAATATTCACTAGTCTTAAGCACAGAGTATTTACATCTTCCCCCCCAATATTTTTTTTTCTTTTACATTCAACTTTGCTTTCCCCAGAAGGATGTTACTTTAATGTATTATAAAAACTATAATTTTATTTTGCCTGGCATAATGCAATATAATTTTAAATTCAGCTGCTCTAAGAGTCAATAAACATGTGTGCTTCATTAAAGTGTTCCTTTATATTGATGACTGATTTTGTATTTCATGGATGCACTACAAATAGTTCATTTCAACATTCAAGAACATTTGAGTAATTTCTCATTTTGGACCATTAGGATGAGTGGTGCCATCAATAATTTTAGACAAATAATTATTCCCCTTAGATTATTCTTTCCTAGTATTTCAATGACACTATATTTCATTTTTTCTGGTTTCTAAGAAAATTATAATTTCCATCTTATCATCTCAATTTAATTATAGCCAATATTATATGAGTTTACTAAATACAAAATAAAAACCTTACCACAGACTGTTTATTTTCTTGTACACTTTGTGCAAATACTATAAATGTTTATGAACACATTATACATTCCAAAATACATTGCATAATTTTTGTACAAAATAACCATAGGTTATTATGAAACAAAAAGAAACAAGTGTCAATCTTAAGGTTGCTAATATATGTTAGACATGGTGGTACACACCTAAAATTCCAGTGACTTGGGAGGATGAGGCAGGATGATCACAATGTCAAATAGTGCCTCTGCTACTTAGCAAGGCTCTAAGTCATTCAGCAAAACACTGTCTCTAATAAAAATATAAAAAGGGCATGGGAGCACAGGATTTGTCTCAGTGCTTAAGTGTACCTAGGCTCAATCAATGGTACCAAAAAAAGAGAAGATTTCTAATATATTACAAAATGTAGGCAGTGTGGTAAAACTTTGACAATAATAAAGCACATGCAGAATTTAATAGATAATACTGAGAAATTATAAAATGTTATTAGTGACATTTTGTCTGGAATATTAATAGGTATGCAGTTTTTGGTAAATTTTCTTTGCACATATTTCTAAGTATAGATTTTTAATATCACTATTTATAGGTTGAGATACCATTTAAACAACAGAATATAGTATTCTTATATATGATTATTTTATGTTTTACAAGACACTTTTTCTCAGCTTTTTAAAGTTTTCAGGAAAGTGAATTCATAAACAGTTTCAAAGTCAGTGAACACTACACAATAAGGAGTATAGTGATCCTTTAATACCCCTGGTAAAAACTCTAAGACACATTAGACATGAAAAACAGTTCTATGTGACCATTCTGAATTTAAGTCTTCACTCTGAAATTTTTATGTACAGAATGACAGCATACTTTAGATAACATTCAGCCAGAAATTCACCACATTAGTCAGAAGCCCAAGTGCATATATTTTGTTGACTTTTCCATTTTATCTATTTTTTATTCTATTTTTACACACTTCCTTTATGGTAACCTTGAAAATATCTACTTTTTATCTCTGTTATAACTCATTTGTTGAAAAAACAAAATTAAATAGCAAGAGATACAAGTAAGCTACTTGTTATATATCTTATTTTACCATATTAAAAACATTGGTTTGAATCTCAAAAATCTACAATTCAGATACAAAACAAAACAAAAACAAAAAAAACAAGACCACCAAAGAGACACAAATATATCCACTCAGTGAAAAAAGTGAAAGAAACATGAACCAGTAAATTTTCTGTTCTCAATTAAGTAGATGACAGAAGCAATAAAGAATTCCTCCCATTTTAAAAAATAAAAACATATTTTCAGGAAGTTTGTCAGAATCAGCCCTACACTTTTGAAAACTGCAAAAATAAAATATATTAAAAATTATTTTAGAACAAAATATTTTATAAAGAATGAGAAGTTATATAAAAGATAGAGTCAAATCTACAGTAAGCAGCAGGTAAGATGTTAAATAAATCGATAAATAAATAGATAGATGGATAAATAGATAGATAAATGAAAGGCTGAGGAATTTGCCTAACCAAGCTCATTCTGATTCTGAAAATATGCTAGGCAGCTTTCAATTAAACTTGCAAATATATATATAAACAAGCTGGACAACCAGGATTTATATTTGATACCTACCACTTTAGGAGGATTCAGTTTGGTTACATTGTCAATTAAACTTGCAAAAAAATTCCCTAGATTCCAATTGCTACTAAAGAAAATAATCACAAATATAACAGCTTAAAATAATAAAAACTCATTCTTTTACAGTAATGGATGTTTTTATTATCAAGACAGAGGATTAATAACAATTTTTAGCAAAGATACACTCCTTCCAAAACTCTGGAATACAATCATTCCAGCTTTTAATGGCTATTCTATTTTTTCTGTGGTTACAAATGTTTCCCTTCTCCTAGTAGTGATACAGTCTTCAAAAGAATAAAGAGAGACCACATACACACACACACACACACACACACACACACAGAGAGAGAGAGAGAGAGAGAGAGAGAGAGAGAGAGAGAGGGAGGGAGAATGGTGCTGTCATAACAAGTTACAACATTCTGAAAACTATAGCAGCATAGATGTTAGATCCTCCATTGAGCTTATTTTTATTTTTTCAGAGAGTATTTGACAGAATCACAAAAAATAAAATTTTATGCACAGTGGATGAAGGAAGAGAGGTGACACTGATCCAGGAAAATGTAGCAAGACAGGTTAATTATGCACAAAACTGACTATGACAGATTAAAACGTGACATCATACATTGTCTCCAGATGCAGAGCAGAGTACAGAGCTGTGTACAGAGTGGAAGTCTTATTTATTTTTTCTTGAAACCCTGTAAACCACTCAATAACATGGAGCTTTGGATTATTCCAACCAATACCCTATTTATACTTTCTCCCTGTCCTTGGTCATCCTCTTAAAATGAATGTGCATGGAACTTATTTGAATACTGGGAAAAGAGAAACTATATCAGTGATCTATATTACTCAAACTTTAAGATGCTTTCCTGTTTATTTTCATGGATTTATGTATGTGAAGGCCAATTTTTAATATTGTAGATAAGGAACACTCAGGCATCCAAGATAAAATATAAAGTGAAAGAAAATACTTGCAAAGTACATGTGTAGCAAAAAGTTGATATAACAGAATGAAAGTGGTTTATATTTGTGAGGAGAAGAAGGCATACCAAAAGAGTATGTTACAGTCAAAATATTTCTAAATTCACTTAATTAAAGAGGAAATATTAAACCATTATGTAAATTTACAAAAATGAGTATAAATCATGACTATAGAGACAAGTTTACAAAAACCAAATTCACCATTGCATATCAATCAGGGAGGAGAACATGAAGTAGAGAGGTAAAAAAAAAATAACTGAAATTACAAGCCTTGTGGAAAATTGATTTGGTTATGCCTACATAGGTATACCTCAATGGGTCATCAGTTCTACTCTTGGACACCAAAATATTCTGAATTTTCCAACAGGTTACTGCCACCGCTGTTTTCATAATGAAAATACACTGCTTCTGCTGCCATCTTTCACTGTCCAGGTTTTCTAAGTCAGGGCCCTGGTTACCAAGATTCCCATGAGCTCATGCCCAGTCCCACAACAATGTCAGAGTAAAGCATAAAAAATGTGTCATCCTTGAGAATCAAGGATCTGAATGTGGACACAATGAAAGAAAAAGCAAATTGGAACAAGTAGAAGAAAAAATGGTGAATGACTAAAAGAATGGATCTAAGGAGGATGAATAAAATGCTAACTGTGTATTATATAAGAAAAGAGGTTGATCCCATGGGAAAGAAGACAGGAAATATTCTGTCATCAGGATACTTACCCCAGTCGCCTCATATTTGGACATTCCTGAAAACCAGAATGCTGTAATCAATCAAGTATGCCACACACCTGGCTTTCTGATCATAGAGCTTTACCAGAAATGTCACTCTCCTTTTCTTTCAAGACTTCAAATTTATCCCTCTCCAGGCACTGCTCATCCAACTTAAATCTGCTGGTCCTCTACTTCTCAACCTGCTCCATCTGACCTCCCTCAGATTGTCTCCATTAACTCATACCTAAGCTTTTTTTTTCTTTTTTCTTCAAACAATCCCACAATCCTTATACTCAGGTAACCTGTCATAGCTGAACTCTTCATGCTCCATCCCTGATATTTTGAGCTACCCCTCTTTTTGATGACTCCTGGATCACCCTCCTATTTGCTCCACCAGAAAAGCTTCAGGTATAATTGGTGTAAGATTTTGTTTCCTACACAATGAGATACATATTTTACTCAATTCTTGTACAATTAATTAAATAAATAATTGCTCACAATTGTTTTTTGTTTGTTTTTTTATTTGTTTGTTTAAAGAATAATACTTTAAAATAACTAGTTGAAACAAAATGTGGAAGTTACCACTAGGGTGACTGGAGTGTATACTGAAAGCAAGAGGACACGAAGCTGTTCTCTGTAGCATCATTAATGTTCTATTTCTTCATAGAAATAGTAGTCACATAGTATGTTCCACTTGTAATAATTCATTGATCAGTAGACTGTGATGCTGATCAAGTATTTGCCTTGTTAAATATAATCAATTAATTTCATAAAAGTTGGTGAGGAAGAGCATAAGGGAGACAAAAAAATTAAGGTACTAGAAATTACACTACTAAATGATTAATTCAAAATAAAAGTAAGAATTAATTCAATAATTATCAGTCTCAATATTTTGAGAAAGGTAATTTTTATAGGTAGAGTGTATAGGAAAAATACTAACAAAGGAGTAATATTTGAATATATTAACAGTGAATATAGCATAAAAAGTATCAGTAATTTCAAATGTTGCATTGAGAACACAACTAAAATTAAAAGAGCTCTGGTAAATTTTATAAGTAAGATTTTTATATTATTTATATATTATATACTTGTATAATGTATTGTATGTATAATGATGCCTCATTTAATTATGTGGATACATTATAGAAAATGCACCATAAGGTGATTCTGTTATTTTACTAATGATGCAGGGTACTTACTTAATTCTACATGGTATATACCACTACACACCTAGGTTATAATTTAGCCATTAGAGTACATAAAGTCCGTCATTAATGAAAACATTGTGCTACATTTGACTACTGGATTTAACACGATACCAGTCAATATAGATATCATGATGAGGTGAGTTATTAGCACTGTGGAACTAAAGACAGAATACTTAAGAAGACTCTTGTCATTTAGACAATGATATAACACAAAAACAGAGCTACCATAAAGGAGAAGAAAAAGATAAACTTTCCAAAAAAAATCTGTTTAAACAATGGAGTATCTGCATAATAAAAAAATGCAATTGTATGATTTCCTGGTATTATTTAATAATTCATTCACTGGTAAAATATACCTTAATATAAAAGAAAAATATAAGATATTCCAAAGTTTTTACAAGAAAGAAATTTATACAGTGTACATAATGGTTGGTGATTGTAATACCAGCTACTTGGAAAAAAAAGAAATATTGCAAAATTAAGATCAGCTTAAGCATCTTAGTGAGATGCTGACTCAAAATAAACTTTAAAAATGGCTGTGAATGTGTCTGAGTAGTATGACACACCTTTTTTTAATCATGAAGAATAATTAAATAATAATAACATTAAGAGATAGAAATATGGTTGTTTATTTTCAAAGTGAAATGATACGTTTATTTTTTGAGAGAGAGAGAATTTTTTTAGTATTTAATTTTCAGTTTTTGGAGGACAAAACATCTTTATTTTATTTTTTTATGTGGTGCTGAGGATCAAACCAGGCACCCCGCGGATGCCAGGTGAGCATGCTATGGCTTCAGCCACATCCCCAGAAACTAAATGATACCTTTATAACAAAACAGGAAAATACTTAAATGCAAATCACATTTATAATATGATACCATTAAAGGGTACAAACTGAAGTAACAAATTGGAGAAAAAACTAATTGCCTCACATATGACAAAATGTATGCCTCACATAAGAAAAAGTTGTAACAGAAGCTAGGGCAAGAGGATTCCAAGCCTTAGCAACACATCCAAGCCCATAAGCAAATTAGAGACCCTGTCTTAAAATTAAAAAATAAAATAAAAATATTAGGGGATGTTGCACATTAGTTAAGAATCCCTGATTTTAAAACTGGGCACCAAAATAGTAAATAAAAATAAAAAGAATATCAAACACAGAGACTCCAAAATAGAGAAAGTAAGACCTATGATTGGTGGCATATTTTTATACTCCCAGCAGCTCAGGATACACAGGAAAGAGAATTGTGAGTCCAAACTCAGTCTCAGAAGTTTAGTAAGGGCCTAAGAAATCAAGTGAGACCATGTATCAAAAGAAAATATTTTTAAAAATCTAGGATGTTGTTCAGGGGTTAAGTGCCTCTGAATTCAATGCTCGGTGCCAATAAAAGGAAGGGAAGAGACTTCAATAGCCACCTTTGAAAAGGAAACATATTGTTCAATAAATAATAAAATAGTTCAATAGCTTTAAAAATTTGAAAATGGTAATTAAAATTATATCTGTGGCACAAAAATAAAATAGCATAAGTAAAAACATGGAGCAAGTAAATTGTCAGGAACTAAAGAAAGAGTAAAAATTGTAATTACTTTTAAGAAATGGCTATTGAAAATACATGTCTATTCCCCAGCAGAAGCATATGCTTATTAAAATTACAGCATATCTGAACCATGATAACATATAAGGATATGGCCGTATTGGTGCAAACAGGTGAAATCCAGGACATGGAGAAAAGGCAATGTACATTGAGAAAGATATAACAATAATAGTGTTAGAAAGGCAAGGAATACAGTGAGAAAATGATTTTCAAAACCCATTTTCATCAAAATACATCCAGTTTGACAAATATGTGAGTCATCACATAATTTTATGTAGATGTTACATGTATGTGTTATTTTGCATTCATGCATGTATAAAAATATGTAGAGTTTGTGAAAATAAAAATATACAAAAGAACATAAAAGATTTTATCATACACATCATTGTGTACATGATAAAACTCATCATTACCAAGATGTAAAATTTCCCCTAAATCTACAATATCACTTCATTAAAATATTAGCATCTTTTACTTTTAACGAGAGAAGTGACCAGAGAAAAAATTCTAAAATTCATCCGGAATGTTATATGTTATATATGAAACCAGCAACCCGAAAATTCTGAATTTAAAGAAGAACTTATTTTACAATAATAAAAAATTAAATCCATAGATGAATGTATATGTATGTAAAACTTTATGTATACTTAATAGGAATTTAAAGGTCAACATAAATCGAAACACCTCAAGAACAACATCACATGTGAATGGTTAACATGGTCAACCTGAAGAAAGATCAACGTGGGGGCAGAATTCACTGGCATAGTTTGTGTACAATCTGCAAAACACAGGATTACAATAATAGCCCAATGATAAAAGGCATACATTAAGTGAGGGCACTGTTGGGAATACAAATAAGTAGTAGCTCCTGACTCACTTTCCATTAATGAATACATTAAAAGGAAATATTATATTTCAAGTTCCTCTTAGGCAAAGTAAAAAAAAATGAGTTGAGAAATTCATAAAAACTGTACAATTTGGAAAATGTCTACCCTTTGATGATCTTAAAAAGCTAGTGTAGGCTTGGATCTCAGTCCACCCTTAGGCAATGTGCTATGTAATTGGAACAGAATTACCAACAGCTAGTGAAACCCCAAGAAGAGGAAGATTAAGACTATATATTTAACACTCTACCTCTAAACTGTTTTCTGTGCTTTAGATCTTAATTTTGCTTGTGCTGAAGAAGGATCTGCACATTAATACCACTAAGAAGCCAGAAAAAAATAATAGTTATCTATGTTCTTCCAAGGGCTTCCATGGGCTTAAGACCCTGGGATTGGGAAAGAGAAGTTAAATCACAAATAACTTGGTTTATGTATTTATGGGTGATCAGCACACAAAGAACTCCAGTCTTCAGCTTGCCCCTCTAAAAATTTCATGACAGCAAATTTTTCCCAGCAGGAAAATTTTTCTTTATTGAGTGATTTAATATCTCAATATTTTCCATTCAATTGAAGAAACTCATTACCTCACATATAAGAAAACACTCTAGAGAAAGAAAAGTAGGAGGCTTAGGCAGAGGACCCCAAATAAAAAGCCATTCCATATGCTCAAGTTCTGGGAATAAAGCTTACTGATCATAGGCAAATCTCCCCTAAATAACAAAATATTTGGTTACTATTGATTTGCAAGCATCTAAATGGGTTTATAAAATCCCACACAGTAGTTCAGATAAGGGGTAATAAAGCACATATATTTGTTAATTCCCAGAGAAGGTTTCCACACACTCTCTCTGTGAATACTTGACAAACTGGGCTCCACAATCTTCCCTGACATATTTGATAAGCAAGTCAAATAGTGGACAATTGTATACTGAACGCAGGTGTTAGAGTAGCTTTTGTCACCAGTCACAGTTGCACATACCTGTAATCCTGGCAGCTTGGAAAGTTGAGAAAGGAGGGCCTTGAGTTCAATGCCCAGACTCAGAAAAAGTGAGGCTTTAAGCAACTCAGTTAGATGCTGTCTCTAAATAAAATACAAAGTAGGGCTGGGGATGTGCATCTTAGTTAAGTCCCAAGTGCCTACCCCCCCAAAAATAGAATAGTTTTGTCAATAATCTAATACCAAACAAAGAGTCAAGAAACTATGGATATGGAAAAAAGAAAACCATTGCACTCTGTTGGTGAAAATGTAAGTATAAAAAAGTCACTTGTGAAAATAATGTAAACTTGAACTATTTAAAACAGAAATAACATATAACATGATTAAATTAATTCTGGATATAAATTCAAGGAGTTAAAATGAGTAAGTAAAAGAAATGACTGCATGCCCATTATCATGTAGCAGTATTGCCAATAGTCAAAGAACAAAAAAAAGAATTAAGTGAAGGGTGTCTCAAGAGATTTATTTCAGGTGTAGGGCATCCAACTACTCTCCAGATAATCTCCACACAATATTTCAGAGTGCTTCTCCCTTTCCAGTGTACAGATACCGTCTCAATACCCTGCACATTAACTATTGCCTGGCTTTCAGGGTGACTTGCATTTTCCCAATAGATTTTATTATGATCTAGGAGGAAGGAGAACCTCAGTCTCCTGAGCACTGTGAAGAAAGCCTAGAAATGAATCTGAAAGAATGACAAGCTCCAGATATTAAAAGTTGATCAGATAGTGTAAGTCATAGCTTTTGTACTTATCATATGTTGGATTAAACAATTATCATCCAAGAGCACCTGATTGGAAACTGCTTCTCTCCTAGTCTGAATCCACTGAGCCTACTATCTAATAACAGTAGATGGCATCAACTCCAGGAATGAATGAGGCCAGAATGAGTCAAGACAGGCATGTTCTTGTGTGCATTTACTTCATTATTTAAAGGTGATTATAATTGAGTACAGACAGCAGCTTTTTTAAAAGGCAAGTTTATTTAAAAGTTATGGAGTCTATTCTGGCAATAGGATATTTACATTAAGCCTTTTATATAGCATAATATCAATGTATGTATTAAATGCATACATATTGTTAATTACTGAAAACTATACAATGGGCAATATTTTATTTATTAAAGTCTCTTGATCTAATTTCTAAAAAGACAGTTAGAGCTCTCAACTGGGAAGCACTCCCCTAATCTCCAACTACAAATAATATGTTAGGCACAGGTGTAGATTTAACTTTTTTAGTATATAAAATAAAAAAAGACATAGTTGAAATTTATTTTAATCACAAAACTGAATTTATCTACAGTATTCTTATTATGAGAAAAATATAAAATAACTAATAAAGAATATATATGTATTTAGAACTTGATCCTGACAACTCTCTCAATTTTAATGCTCTAGCACAACTTAATTCATAATGATCACATTCCATTTTGAGAATATGGTTTCCCTGTCTTTGGGGAATCAAAGTGCCTGGACCCACTGAATTCCATACAGGAGATATGAGAATACACTTTCTAATAAATACTTTTCCACAAAACCAAACAGCAGTAGTGGCACTGCCCTCAGAAAGAGAATGAAGACCAAAAGACAAGGTATAAGTGATAATGATTTTTTTTCCTATGTGATGCTGGACACAGAATCATTCCCATTTCAGATGTCAGAGAGCATAGCAGAGAGTTCCAAGAGTTGGCTGTCTCATTTTGGTATATCTTTTCACAGCCTTGACTCTAAAACTAAAATATATTAAAGACAAACATCTTATTTTGTAACTTAGCCTTTGACCTAATGCCTACCTAGGCTGAGGTATTGTTTCCTCAGTTTGTATGAGGTATCGTGACAGTTTTTGCATCAATCTGATGTATACATGTCTGCATAAGCTAATAGCACCTCAATAATTGTCAAGACTTAACTTAGGGAAAAAGGAAAAGAGTACCAATAAGGCAACTGCTTTTTTTCCACAGAATTTTCTCCAAGTATGTGACAGAATCTTGGTTTCCAATTATAAATGGTGAATGATTCACTCTAAAGCTTATTAGATTCTGATTGGGCTGCCTTATTATTTTAAGCTGGGCTTATCTGGGTTTTTCTGGTAGAAAAAGTTAGCTGCTGGCTGGTGAACTTCAGAGGGTTAGCTATCATCCTCACAAGAAGCACAATGATTCTCTGCTTTGATAATTCCTCCACTAATGAAGGCTTGTTATTTTGGACACAACAGGATTTAAAAAGTAAAATCAAAAGAAATCAAGATCTTCTGAGTGTAGGTATTATACTATTCACTTTCATCTTTACTGGTTCCTATGAGCCACAATAAATTTTTAAAAAAAAAGCAAATAACAGTGGTGGGTGCCTGAACATGATACAAGTGTCTCAGGAGACTCTGTCAGGAGAATACATAAAAAAAATTCTTTAAACTGAACCTCAGCAATGTTGAGAGACTAAGAAACTCAGTGAAACCCTGTCTATAATAAACTACAAAATAGGGCTGTGGATGTGGCTCAGTAGCCAAGTGCCACTGACATCAATTCCTGGTACTCCACCCCCACTCCAATATAAAAGAAAAAGAAAGAAAAAAAATTAGATAGACTTATGAATTGATTCTGCATTTTAAGAGGTGAAGATGAAAAACACAATATGTAGTTTATAAAGGCAGAAAATAAGAAAGAATTGCTGATATCAAGCACTCTATATCATTCAACCCTACTTTATACATGAAGCTTATATAATGGTTTGAAAGAAAGAATGTGTTTGTTTATACACAGCTGTTAAGCAGACAAGGTAGAATTCAGAATCAACTATGCATGACTCCAAATCCCAAAGATTTCCACTAAACCACATACTACATGCAAATTTGCTTACTCTCTGAGGTTTTGGACAGAGACATACCAAAAAGAGCAGGATCTGTATCCATATTGTGTACATAACCAGTGGGGATAAGATACTCAAGAGTGTTCTTCTGAGCCTTCTAAAAAGAACTTGGAATAATTTTGAGTAATGGCTGATGTCTCAATTTAAAAAAAAATCAGTAATCAACAATATATTCTTAATTTCTTACCATGTGAGAAATATGAAAATGCTACAATGCATCCTATAGGCATGGCATTAAAATATTCTATGGAAATTTTAGATAAAGAATACATCATCTGTGTCCCAAAAGTGCTAAAAATGAAAATTTAAAAACCCATGAAAGAGTGTAGAAGAACACAGCACTTTTAAACAAGATACCACAGAATACACTAGAATTCCATGATGAGATTATTATCTGTGCCTTTCTATATAAGAACATAAAGCTACATGGAACTTGTGTCAATACAAAAGGATTTCAAATAAACATAATTGGGAAATGCATTCCATGATTATGATATATATGCATTGATAGAGCAGTATTTTAAATTTAATTGCAAGAATCATTTTAAATATCATAATAGAAATTTATATATGAGTTTGAGTAAAAAAATAATATAAATGAATAGAAAACAAATAATAATTTAAATAAAAATTAATTCTAAAATAAAACTGAGGTAAATAAACCCCCCTTTGTCACAAGAGTAATCCCTGGTATAAAGATAAAAATTCAGTTCCAGCTATTAACTAAAGAGGCCACATTTATCCTAAAGTTTTCTGATTATTAACACTTCTGTTAATAAGTGAGAATGATTTTCAATAATGCAAGTAAACAATATTTCATCTTTATAAAATACAAAAACTAACAAAACATGCTGGCACATATCTAAAATCCCAGTGTCTCAAGAGGTAGAGGTAGAAAAATAATAAATTTAAAGTTAGCATCAGCAACTTAGTGAGGCTCTACGCATCTTTGACGGGTTCTGTCACTAAATAAATATGAAAAGGTGTGGGGATGTGAATTAGTGGTGAAGTGCCTCTGGTTCAATCCAAGGTAAAAAAAAAGTGTGTTTTTTTTTTCTAAAAATGTTGTGCTTCAATTTCTTTTCACTAGTTTTATTTGTTAATGTCTCATAAAATTAAGTAAAAAAGTTCTGTCATTACATATTATATCTTACTGACATTGACATATCCTATTACCTTAATCATTATAATTATTTGAATATTCAGGAAGTATATATACAAATAAGATTGAACAACACAACAATGGAAGAAAACTAGAAGTCTATAAGTAAACTCCATACCTCTGGTCAATTTAATTTTGAAAATTGTGTCAGAGAAATTAAATGGAGAATAAGTAGTCTCTTCTTTAATGTAGATTGATATAAATGCATGTTTATGTTTTAAGTAATGTTATTGAATTTTACATGAGATTATGTACAATATTTAACATAAAATGTGTTTTATACTAGAATATGAGAACTAAAACTATAAAAAATTAAGAAGAAAACAATTACATATTTATAGCTCAGATTCAGCTGTGGGGTCTTCCTTATGCTTCCAAAGTAAAAATAAGAATTCACAAATTGAACTTGAAAAAACTGCTGTACAAAAATAACCTCACCATGAAAGTGAAGACATAATTGTCAAGTTTTTCTTTTTGTTTTCAAAAGCCTATCTTTTCCAAGTTTTTAGCCTAGGTTAGAGGGCAGTCCATTCCTCCTTATTGAGAGGCTGATTGAGCTGAGAGCCCAAATAATCACCTTTTAAGGCTCTCATACTCCAGTGCCAAAATGCACCCTTCATAATTACCCAACAATAAGGGTCTAAACCATTGAAAAAAATGTTATACATCCCAGAGACCACAAATTTTTAAAGCTGTTAAGTCAATGATAATTACTAAAATCTAGATTACTTCATAGTACATAGTATACGGTAAAGATTACATAAAACTGCTACCACAGTTCTAATATGTCTTTGTTATACCTTTGAATGAAAAAACTATTTGTTTATTTTTGACATTATTCTTTTGTTCCTTTTACCTATCCAAAGCAACTGTTTTATATTAAGTAAAAAAATTATAAATATTTCAAAAATACCCTAAAATAAAACAATATGAAAAAGAAAAAAATGTAAATATGCAGAATATTGAAAATTTCATGCCTCTCTGATACAAAATTAAAATTTCATTGATGGTTTCTTGGTAAAATAAAGAATTACTAGATGAAAAATCATTTGTTTCAGAAATATACCAAAAGTTACTAAAAATGTATTGAGACTGTCATTCATATAGGAATATTAATTACTGAACTATTCATAAGAACCAAGATGTAAAATCAATGCAAGGTAAATAGATAAATGAAAACATGTAAATCCTCACAGTAGACTGTTAATCAGGAATATTATATTTGTGTTGCTAGAAATTGAACTCTGGGCCTCACTGAGGCTAGGAAAGCACTCTACCTCTGAGTTATTATCCCAGCCACATTGAGCAAGTAGGATTCATGAGAGCACTAAATGTTACAATGAATGTGTACAAGGAAACCTTTAGGTAATTGAAAGTAAGCAGAGAAACTGTAATGTGATTTACAATTAATATTATATTTAAGTTTTTGCACAAGTAAATTCATGAATCCAAAACACATATAAGTCATTGCCTAGAGCTATGTGAAAAATCAAAAAAGGAAAGACTGTTAGTGGACACTAATTTCTTTTCATCTAGATTAGTTTCTGAAACTAAATGCTGGGGATGGTAAACATGTGAATATACTAAATGATAAAGAATCACACCCTGAAAAATATTTATAAAGTTAATTTTAAGTTCACATGTGCTTTCTAGAAATGAAAAGATAAATAATTTATGGAACTCATAAAGCAGCCCAAATTAAAGCCTGTAAAATAGGAAAATAAAAATGTAACTTATTACTGTTAAAAAAAAACCACTGAGTTTTCATTATGAGATCCACTTACATTTATGTGAATATACTGTGACTTTATTAATTTTCATTTTTACTTTATAATTTGTAATAAGTAAATAAGAAAACTAGGTCTATACATCAACCACTATTGTAAAGTAGTCAAGTTTTAATATTCTTAAATGAATTAATATTCATTTTTGTGTGTGTGTGTGTGTGTGTGTGTGTGTGTGTGTGTGTGTGTGTGTGCATGCAACAATGGAGATCAAAACCAAGTTATGCACAAGCATGGCAGGTGTTTGACTGTTTTGCCACAACCCTTTAAAATGTATATTTTTAATCTTGGTTGTCTCTCTCTCTCTCTCTCTCTCTCTCTCTCTCTCTCTCTCTCTCTCTCCCCCTTTCCTTCTATCTCTCTTTGTCTCTCTCTTAGACCCTCACTCTCTACCTTTCTCTCATTCTTTCTGTTTTGTATTTTTGGTCACAGAGGGCACCCTGGGGTCATTTACCAGTGCACTATATCCCTAGTCCTTTTGATTTTTTTGGCAGGGAGTTTTTCCCTAAGTATATTAGGCTGGCCTCTATAGTCCTGGGATTACAGGCATGTCTTGCAATATCTGTCTATTTATCTCTTTTTGAAAAGATATCTAATGTCAATTTTCAACTGTATTTTATATATATATATATATATATATATATATATATATATATATATATTTCTTATTGTAAAAGTGAACATTTATTATGTTCTAATTAACATTCTGCTAATACTCTATTGATTGTTTTTGCTGTTTTATAAGTGAAAGAAAATTCACATGATTAACTAGTATCTTCTAATACTTCACATATATGCTTTCTTGTATTGCCTATTTATTTTATGTAGAATATAAACTTGATCTCCCTGTTGATTAGTGTGCTCAGTCTCACACAATCCTCAGTTCTCTGGACTCCTCAGCCTCCTCACTCCTACTTTTGCTGTAGTTCAGTGTCTGCAATCTCTCTTACCTATGCTTTTGCATATGTCATGGGTCTTACTCTAACATAGCAGGGAAAAAGTCTGCATTAACAAAGCAAAAAATCGTCTATAACTCATAGCCATGTTTTCAGACAGAAGAAACTATGCATAGGGGCAGTCAGATTTATGAAAAAGGAGTCACAAGGCTTTTACTAAAAGACCAAATGAAACCTGAGAAATAAGATCCTGAGCATAAAGTTTCCTGACATGTTATTTACACATAAGTTACATGAGTAATTCACAAAGATGCAAATTATTCAATTTATCATACATTGGTAAAACTGTCAATTTTGGAGGCTGAGGTCAGAGGATTACAAATACAAAGCAAACTAAGCAAGGTCATTCAATTTCCAATAATGCTCTCTTAAAATCTAATAACTTTAGGGGACAGTGGAACACTACTGTAATCACAGAAATGTTGAAGGTTGATTCATGAGAATTGCAAGTAGGAGCCCAACTTCAACAACTTAGTGAAGTCCTATGCAACATAGAGAGACAATGTCTTAAAATTAAAAATTCTCAGGCTGTGACTTACTGGTAAAGTGTCAATGGGGTCAATCACCACAGCCATTAAAATGACTAATATCTGAAATTTACTAAAAATGAATTAATTAACTAATAGTTATTTAAATTACAAAATTAGCACTTAGGTGAAACAAATATGGCCTAAAAGTTTTTTAGCCTCTACTTTAATTTCTATTTGAAGGAGATAACTAACAGTTGCAAATCAAAGGAACATGATATATATTGTAAATAACTGTTGAACTGTAATCTCCTGAGACCAAAACATATACATTACTTCTAGTTCATTATTCAGTTTTATAAAGCCTAATTATAATAGTATGGGTTTAATAAACAATTTTATTAACAAATATTAATTTAGTAATAAAATAAAAAACAAATGTGAAGTATGAATGTTGCTGTGGATGGACTTTTAATTTTTATTTATTTATGTATATGTGATCCTTAGAATTGAACCCACTACCTCAAATTTGCTCAGCAAGCACCAGGCATGATGGTGTACATCTATAATTTTAGTAAGTTGTGATGGTGAGGCCAAACAAATAATTACAAGATTCGTTATTATGATGGTGAACTTCTGTAATACCATAGCTCAGAAGGAAAAAGCAGGTAATTCTTAAGGTTAAAGGCAACCTCAGAAATTTAACCAAAAAAAAAAGTTTTTCAAGTAACTCAGTGATTAAGTTCCTCTGGGTTTAATTCCTGATACTAATGAAAGTACAAGACTAATTGTGAAACTTAGGCAGAGATGATTTTGCTCAATTATAAAGCACTGATAAATTTTATCCCCAGTACAAAGAAGAGCAAAAATAAGAAGAATAAAAAAGAGCCACACATTTACTAAAGTCAATACTACAGTAAAATTAAAAATTAATTAATTAATTAATCAGGGCTTTTTGAGTACTGATTTCCATTGGTGAATAACTAATTTGCCACTAAGTACATGCTAGACTAGAAGATACACATCCTGAAACTTTTGGTTGCACTCTGAAAAAAAGTGCGAATTAGTAGAATTAAACAAGGATTTTTGTACCAAGCCAAATGTATGTGTGTGGGTGATGAAAAAAAAAATGTTAAACACTTCAGTCTGAAGACACTCTATATTTTTTACATGTTTTTCTTAAGAAATCTCAAAATATGTGTCAAACAATATAAAGAAGAATACTGAGAATGCTTACCACATAGTGAGAGGGGTTTTTTTGTTTGTTTTTGTTTTTTTTTTTTATTTTTCAGGTTAGGCTTTTTGAGGAACTAGGGACATATATTCTAAATATGCAGTTTTATATTTTGCTTTCAATATCCATTAAGAAAGCAGAAAATGTGTATTTCTATTGCCTTTTATACTTTTGTTTATACCTTTACTTGTCTATTTTCTTGAGATACTTTTCTGGACCAGCAATTATAAATAGTTGGAATTTGTTTTCTGTTCCCTAGTTCTTCTGGGCTAACCTTTCATGACTGTCTTTATTCTGTCATGCTAAAGGTCTTTCAAAATATCATATTTTAATGAATGTACACTGAGTAAATTATGAGATGTTTCTAATGGACACATTGTGGTAAAATATTAATTACTAAAACAACTCACAATCACCTATGAAGTAGTCACACTACTATTTTCTTTAAAGGCTTATCAAATATGATGATAATCTGAATAAATACAATTAAATATTTATATTTTGAAGAAAACTAAATTTTGTCTTTGGCCTATTAATCATAAAATGACAAATTTGAGTACAAACATTAAAAAGTGTGTCTGAAATTAGCTACATTGGGGTCATATAAGATTGAAAAAATATGAGCTTATTCATTTTTAGTTACTACATAGCTACAAAAATATTAAATGTTGTAAAACACTGTCATTAACATGACATTAACATTATATATTCTTAATTTAATAAGTACAACAGAAAAAATTATAGAGAAACATTACCCCCCAAAAAAAATTCTTACCACATTAATAGTTGCATAATGAATGGAAATATTTTTCTGTAAGTGCAACATACTTGTATTTGCAAGTTTAAAATGACATCAAATTACAACATGCAATATCTAGCTGGGTAAGGTGGACTAAGCCTAGAATCCTAGAAGACTGAAGAGACTGAGGATGGAGGATTTCAACGTCAAAGCTATCCTCAGCAACAAGGCACTAAGCAAATCTGTGAGGCCCTGCCACAGAATCAAATACAAAAAAGGTCTGGGTGTGAGGCTCAGTTCTCCAGTAGCCCTGAGTTTACTTTCAAGTTATTCCCACCAACAATCAGAGAGATTGATGGGAAACTTTGAAGAAACCAATATCAATGAGGTAAAAAAATAGAGAATGGGACAATAAACTGATCAAACTACATTCACTTGATGAAACAAATGATAGGAAACTAGCCAACAAATTGACCAAGTTTAAATTGAGTAGGTTAAAACCTGAAAAAAAAAAACAGCCAATCTCCAAAATATAAAAGTAGAATGATCAGAATATATATATAAAAGAGTAGAAAACCATGTTTTTGAAAAGCAGTTTTCTTAGTTTCAAATAATAAAATGTATCCCTATTAGGTTCATAAGAAAATAATAGTTAAGGCAGAAATTATCAAAAGGAACTCAAAGCAAAGAGAACATGTGAGTATCTAACATGAAGAGAATGGTTTAGCAAAGAGCACCAATGAGTTACATCACCAAGGAACAGGTCTCTCTCTCTCTCTCTCTCTCTCTCTCTCTCTCTCTCTCTCTCTCTCTCTCTCTTTGAGTGTTTATGTGCTAGGGATTGAACTCAGGGCCTTATGCATGCAAGGAAAGCACTCTACCAAGTGAGCTATATCCTCAGCCCTGGAACTAGTACTGAAAAAATGAATCACAAATAAACTTACATACTATTCAGAAATTTGACATTGCTTTATCAACCTGATTCTTACACTCAGAAAAGGCAGGGAAGTTTCAATCATGTTTTAAAGCAACTTTGTTCAATGTTCTTTTAATTCCTACTTAATTCTGATCACATTATCATGATGGAAATTTGAATACATAGATTTAACTTTCAGTAATTTCTGATTTTTAATATAGCTAAAAAATTAAGTCACTTATAGGAATGAAATAACCAGAAATTATTTCTTACAATTATGGATTATTTAAATACAAGACTTTCATAGTGTGAATGACTGTGAGTATATAAATTTTTATCAAGTTGATGAAATAGCCATACTGCCTATAAAAGTCTAAGAGAAAATTATTTCTTGCATTTTATCAAATCTTATAGCTTCTAGTGTTCTTTAGCTTGTGACCACAAATACTTCTCTTCTGAGTTGGTGGGATACAAAAGATAGATAAGCCTTCTCACAGGGAAGATGATAGTAAAACAGCAGGGAACTACCCTCAATTCCCACAGGGTCTGAGAACCATATTATATGATATGGAAGACCCTCCTATAGACTGACTATTCCAAACATTTTTTGCAAAGATGTAAAAAAGTCAGATTGTTGAACAAAATGAGTGAAGTGGGTTTGTGCCACTGCAGATGAAAATAAGTTTTTAAAAAGCAACAAAAGTGAGTTCAGGACTGGGCATTCCAAGACTTAGCTAACAAAATACCCACCTCAGCTTATTTGAGAGAATCAAATTCAGATGAACAGCAGAGGAAAGAGGCATACCCAAAGGTATATAACAGTATCTATTTTTATTAAATTTTTATTATTATTCCCCACGATTATAGAGTTCTGAATCACCTCAATTACTATTTTCTTGATTTTTTAAGTTCCATCATTACCCTGTACATACAACTCATGCTATTATCATTACCTTGTGCATACAACTCATGTACACTGAATTTACCATTGCATTTATGAGCTTATCATTTATCTTTCTCTCTCTCTCTCTCTCTCTCTCTCTCTCTCTCTCTCTCTATATATATATATATATATATATATATATATATATATATATATATATATATGTGTGTGTGTGTGTGTGTGTGTGTATTTTTATCTAACAATTCCAGGGTTCTGCCATTAAAATTTCTTTGATACCACCTCCATGAAATGCATTTTTGTCACTTCAGTTTAGTACATCTAAATGTTCTATTCCATGTTGTTGGAAAAGATGGGGCTATTGCAAGGTCTTTCTTAGTTTTCTAATTATCCACTAGAATTAAAGATCGACCTTGGTGCCTCCAGAGGATTTAATTCTCATTCACCTTTTTTATACACATACTGTTTTATTTATATGGAAGCCGCAATAACTGTATTTAAAATGTGAATAAAAGATTCTGATATGGACATGGTGCTTTAGAGGTCCCCAAATCCCTAGGGTGGTGTTCTGACACCACCTTACCACTGAAGCATCTTGATTGCATTACAACTTGGACACTGGTATTATGCTTCCACTGAAAGTGATTCATTAATTATGAATATTGTTCTTTTTCTGCTCTCAATACTCTTGGAAATGTTGGGATTCATGATAGGTTTAGAATCATAATTTTCAACACACTTATCATAGACCCATTTGATAACAAGAGACCACACATATCTGAGAAGAAAAGAGAAGAGAAAGAAGACCATTTATCAATCCTAAAGAGGTAACAGAATAAACTCTGGGAATAAAATAATAGTCATCTAATACATTTGTTTAAAAAAATATTTTAGATGGTCATATATTACTGCATTAGAAAAGAGTGATGTAAATGCAATTTCAATTATTAGAGTTGTGACTGATTATTTTAAAGAGAGTATCAAAAGCTGTGTGCAGTTGTGCATTCCTGTAATTCTAGAGTCTTCTGAAGTTGTGGATGAAAGATCGCTAGTTCAAAGCCAGCCATCCTCAGCAAGTTAGTGAGGCTCTAAGAAACCCCACAAAACCCTTTTTCTATATAAAACATTTTATAAAGGGCTGAGGATGTTTCTTAGCAGAAAAGCATTCCTGGGTTCTATCTGTAATATGAGACAGAAAGAGAGAGAGAGAGAGAGAGAGAGAGAGAGAGAGAGAGAGAGAGAGAGAGGGGTGAGGGGGTAACCAGTGAAACTTTCAGGGTCAAGGATATAAACAATTAAAAAACAATAGTGGGTTTGTTGATGAAAACTCATCTATATTTATTAAATGCTGAATTGAGAAATTAGTATGTTCTCAAACATATACAAGTGAGAGAGGAGTCCTACTGTAATGTGTAAATAGGAACAAAGAAAAGATTTCACACAGCTTTAAACTGACCCAGATGCCCACTTTAATTTGTGATTGGAATTATGTTCAGAGATAGATCCTTCAGGTGTTTAAAATAATGTGTTTTTATCAAGTATTTATAAAACAAGATTAAGATATAATATAAATCAGGCTTGGCAAGGGGGAAATTGTTCAAATAATAAGTATATACATAAACACATAAACCAACATTGAAGAAGTTAACATTCGGGATATTTATACCATTATATAATCACTAGTAATGTAAACACAATGACAAGAAAAAGTGGTAATTAAAGAAACAAATAAATAAGTAAATAAATGAATCAATAACTAAAAAGTACAAAGATTTAATGTGAATGCAATTGTAAAAGAGAGCTTGTAGCCTTGAAAAAGTGTAAAGGTACTTCGATATGGTGTTCGACTACATACTGAGGCATACCTCATGAACTGTCAATTCCACATATAGATGGGAAGAGTTAAAAACAGAACCCACTCAACTGGCTCCCTCACTTTGGAATAATGCATCAGTTACCTTTTTCTTTCTTCCCAAATTTTATTTCTGCTTCCAAGAACACTACCCCTCTAACCTCATGATGCCATTATAAACTTGTTGCATCTGAACCCTTCTGCTGCTCTAGTTTTTTTATTCATTGATCTTTTTCTCCCTACCCCCATATATTTCACAATTTTAATGTGTTTATTTTCAGTTGTAGTTCGACACAATAACTTTATTTTATTTATTTATTTTTATGTGGTGCTGATGATCAAGCAGAGGGCCTCTTATGCGCTTATGTCCAGAAATCTGGAGCTGAGCCCAGCCCCTCCACCAATACTTTTAAAAAAATAATGTCACCTACATACTTAGCATCCACCAGTCTTACATTCTGATCCATCCGTTTCCTGCTTTTTGCATGAATAATTTTGAATTTTTTTTTCATTCAGACATCAATTTTCCAGAGTGCTCAGAATTGGAAGTAAATTTTACAGAATATTAGAGGTCAATTTCAGAACATTAAAACTTTATATAATAAGATGCACCTAAAGCTGAGAATAAAAAGAAAATCTACAGACTTCACTAGTTAAAATAAAAGGTCAAAAATTCAGAAAAATGAATAATTTTGAAATGACAATTTCATAAAAAGGAGACTAAAGGGCAAAATATACAAGCAAAAACAAAATTTTCACACCACAAAAAAAATGTCCATTTGCATAGGGTGTCATGTATGGGTGCTTCCATAAGACAAATTAAATTGAAAGAGATATGATTAATTTGAGATGTAGCAATAAAATATTAATTGTATATAATAGTAATATATATGTACCTGAACCAAATATGCCTCATTTAATAATAGGTATATATTACAATAAATAAACTCTAAACTTTTTAAACTTTTTTCAAAAATTTATCTTATTTATTTTTTATATGTCATAGTGAATACTGACATCTAGAATTTTGTATTGCAAAATGTTCAGGCTACATATTATATTTACTTGAAGTATATCACTGAAGAATAGATGAATTTTACCACACATGGTTGCACAATATGAACTTATGGAAATAAGTACATACCGTATAATAATATGAATAAATAGATGTGAGTAACTAACATAGAACCTTTATTAAGAAAAAGGAAATGAAACAAAACAAAACAAACAACAATAATTTGAAATTTAGAGAAAGTGTGAAGTGTTTTGCAGAAATAGAAATATGACATTCTTTCCCAAAAAATCATTGGGACAAGAAATTATTTTGGGGGAAAACTATATTATATGCTTTCTTTTTATTTTTTAAAGAGAGAGTGAGAGACAGAGAGAGGGAGAGAGAATTTTTTAATATTTATTTTTTAGTTTTCGGCAAACACAACATCTTTGTTTGTATGTGGTGCTGAGGATCGAACCTGGGCCACACGCATGCAAGGCGAGTGTGCTACCACTTGAGCCACATCCCCAGCCCCATATATTATATGCTTTCTTAATACCAGAAGAAACTCATTTTCAGAAGTAGTATACATTTCAATATAAATATAAAATACAGCTGTGGATGGTATTACACAAATTATCTCAATGACTTGGGAGGTAGAGGCTGAAGAACCAAAAGTTCAAAGAAAGCCTTGTCAATATAGGAAGGCCATGAACACCATGACGAAGTTTCTGCCTCAAAATAAAATATTGAATGGCCTGGGTATATGGCTGTGGCTTAAGGGTATACCACCCTTATATTCAATAACCCATATGTATCTGTCAAAAGTTACTATAACAAGGAATTTATGCTAGGTGTGGTGGCACATGCCTGCAATTCCAAAACTCTGAAGACTGAGGCAGGAGGATTGTGAGTTCAATGCCAGCCAAAATTAAAAGAGTCACTAAAATGCTCAGTGAGACCCTGCCACTACATAATATATAAAATAATCCTGGGAATGTGACTCATTTGTCAGTTGCCCCTGCATTCAATGCCCAGCATGAAAAAAAGGGATTTATTGCTAATGTCATGATACTTGCCTCTAATGCCATCTATTTGGAAGACTAAGGCATAAAGATTTAAATTTCAAGGTTAGCTTGGCCACTTGCCAAAAACTTGTCTCTATATAAGATTTTTTTTTAAATGCCTGGGGATGTTGATGAGTGTAATGGCAACTTTGATTTAAATCTCAAGAACCACAAAACAGACCAGTTATTTATTTTCAGAATGTTACATAAATATGTTTAAAAAACCTATAAACTGGGCAACATTAAGGAAGAAAAAATTTTTATTAAGTGGTACAAAGATGGGCTGGAGTTCTGGATCAGGAGCAGATCACTCACCTGGCACATGTGAGGCCCTTGGCTCCATCCTCAACACCACATAATAATAAATAAACAACATAAAGTTATTATGTCCAGCCACAACTTAATAATAACATAATTTTAAGAAAAGGTATAAAGAGAAGGGGGAGAACTCATGAGCTCACATCAAAGTTAAGAATATTTAATAAAAAATGACACTTATGGTAGGAGAAATGTTCAAAAATTAAAACCTCTTAACATCTTAACAAATTAAAAAGATGCAAGCTAACATCTGATGCCAACAAAAAATTACACAGTATTGATGAGGACAAGAAACAATTTCTCTTGAATTAGAGAAACTATATAAATTGCTATTATTTTGTGGAAAGTGTTTATTTAATATATATGATACTCCTCAAACAGTAGCAAAGCCTATATAAAATACTGTGTTTCTGATCCTGATAATATGTAGTTAAATGATAGCATAAGGCTACAGATATGTTCATCCATGCTGGTGAAACCAGAAAAATAGGTGAAAAGAGTAGGTACATTCAAAATAAAATAAATGCTATAGTTTGAAAAAAATTGCTTTGTTGGGATCAGACACATTTTTAGTTTCATTAAAGTGGCTCCTGTTTTCTCCACTTTGTCTAAAAATAAAACATAAAAAGGACTGGGGATGTGGCTCTGTGGTTAGCACTCCTGGGTTTATCTCCCAGTGCCAAACCAACTAAGGTGAACAATTTCTGAAAGATTACAATTATGCCAGTGTACATATACATGTGAAAATATTAGTGAAAATTTAAAAATTAATAAATATATTTTTTGAAAAAAGTGTTAAGTTTCTTCCAAAGCTCAACATAAAAATGACATATAATCCACTAATAATAATTTTGGGTAGTAAAGCAAGACTGTACATGCCTATGTTCGAGTGGCTCAGGAGTATAAGAAGGGAAAATCTCAAGTTCAAGACCAGTCTCAGCAATTTGGCAAGGTTGTAACCAAATGAGTGAAATGCTGTCTCAAAAAAGGGGTACAGATTTTTGTATAGCACAGTGAAAAGGTGCCCATGGGTTAATCTATAGCGACTCAATAAATAAAAATAATAATAATTAATCTGACTAAAAAGTGCCATACAATCCAGTAATAATATTTCTGGGCATACATCTAAATGAATTGAAAAACATTTCTCAAAAAAATAACTGCAATTCCATTTTTATTACAGCTTTATTCACAGTATCTAATAAAAAAATTAAATGCCACTCAGGCATGGTGGGAAATGCCTCTAATCCCAGGGGCTTGGGAGTTTAAGGCAGAGGATGGAGAGTTCAAAGCAGCCTCAGCAATGGTAAGGCACTAAGCAACTCTTTCAAAAAAAAAAAAAAAAAAAAAAAAGGTAATATAGGGCAGGGGATGAGCCTAACTCGTGGAGTGCCTCTGAGTTTAATTCCTGGTTTGCACCTCCCAAAAAACATCCTTCTAGATGAAAGGAATATCAAAAGATTTCTTTCAGCTTCACAGTATCCAGCTACTCCCCTTAGATGCTACACACTTATAGTTCAAACTGATCTCTAGAAGACAAGACTCAGATAATGATATTTTCTAAATAGGATAAGAGTCATTGATATCTGTGGACACCTTATGTCAGACTGTTGTAAAACAAAGGACTGGGCAAATATGGGAGATTGGAATGAGAACACAACACACAGTTAAGTTCTTCAAAGGGGATATCTTAACTCAGACACTGTGATATCTGAAACCACCGTTGAAAATAAAACTAGATTCTTTCCTTCACTGATTTCTGGGTTATTACTTTAATCCAAACAGATATTGAAAAAGTGCTAAGGCTACTGGTTAATGTCTGTATAAAACAGATTATTAAAAATGTATCACATTAGGGCTGGAGTAACAGAATGCTTGCCTCGAATGGGTGAGGCACTGGGTTGGATCTTCAGATCCACATATCAATAAGTAAAATAAACGTCCATTGATAACTAATTTTTTGTAATTGTACCAGGTTTGTCACATGGCTTTTGATGTTCAGATTCACTATGTACTCTAGTCTTTGTGATTAAACTTCCTTATAATTTAAATCAAGTCCAGTCCCATCTTTATTTTCCTCCACTAGGAAAATAATATGTTTCCTGGATATGTTTGGTATGCTTCTACAGGTCATTTTAATAAAGTGGTCTTACATATATGGAGGGGAAAACCTCAACTAAGGTCCCATTACATTTTTAAAAGTCTTTAATTGGGACTGTGAGAATGGCCTTAGCCCTGAGCTTAAACAAATCCATTTTTAAAACTCCAGTTTGAAACATGCAGTGGCACGAGGCACACCAATATAGTCCTACAGTATGGCCTAAATAATAGTTACTTCCCCTTAACTTGATAAACAGAGGGAAATATCTGGCAGGCTATACTTTCCTGATAAGAGAGAGAGACAAGAAAATCAGAGTGGAGACCACAAGACCCGAAGTTTCTGACCCCAGGGTAAATAATATCATGGAGAAATCCCATGAACTTATAGAAATAATTGCATACCTTATAATAATATGAATAAATAGATGTGTGTAAGAAACACAGAACATTTATTAAGAAAAAGAAAATGAAACAAAACAAAACAAACAACAAGAAACTTAAAATTTGGAGGAAAGTTTGAAGTGTTTTGCAGAAATAGAAATATGACATTCTTTCCAAAAAAATCATTGGGACAAGAAAGTATTTTTGGGGAAAACTATATTATATGCTTTCTTAAAACCAGAAGAAACTCATTTTTAGAAGTATTATATACTTCAATATAAAAATAAAATAGAACTGTGGATGGTATTATACAAATAATCTCAATGACTTGAAAGGTAGAGGCTGAAGAACCAAAAGTTCAAAGAAAGCCTTGTCAACACAGGAAGGCCATGAACACCATGACGAAGTTTCTGCCTAAAAATAAAATATTGAATTGCCTGGGTAAATGGCTGTAGCTTAAGGGTATGCCACCCCTAGATTCAATAGCCCATATATATCTGTCAAAAGTTACTATAACAAGGAACTTATCCTAGGTGTGGTGGCACAAGCCTGCAATTGCAAAACTCTGAAGATTGAGGCAGGAGGATTGTGAGTTCAATGCCAGTCACAATAAAAAAGAGTCACTAAAAATCTCAGTGAGACCCTGTCACTACATAATATATAAAATGATCCTGGGAATGTGATTCATTTATCAGTTGCCCCTGCATTCAATGCCCAGCATGAATAAAAGGGATTTATATTGAAAATGTCATAGTACTTACCTCTAATGCCATCTATTTGGAAGACTAAGACAGAAAGGTTTAAATTTCAAGGTTAGCTGGGCCACTTGCCAACAACATGTCTCTATATAAGATTTTTTAAAAGTGTCTGGGGATGTTGATGAGTGTAATGGCAACTTTGGTTTAAATCTCAAGAACCACAAAACAGAGCAGTTTTTTTATTTTCAGAAAGTTACAGAAATATGTTTAAAAAAGTATAAATTGGGCAACATTAAGAAAAAAACTTTTTTTCATTAATTGGTACAAAGATGGGCTGGATTTCTGGATCAGGAGCAGATCACTCACCTGGCAAATGTGAGGTCCTTGGTTCTGTAATCAACACCACATAACAATAAATAAATAACATAAGGGTATTATGTCCAGCCATAACTAAATAATAACATAATTTTAAGAAAAGGTATAAAGAGAAGTGTGAGACTCATGGGCTCACATAAAAGTTAAGAATATTTAATAAAAAATGACACTAATGGTAGGAGAAATGTTCAAAAATTAAAACCTCTTAACATCTTAACAAATTAAAAAGATGCAAGCTAATATCTGATGCCAAAAAAAATTACACAGAATTGTAGAGGACAAGAAACAATTTCTCTTGAATTAGAGAAACTATATAAATTGTTATTATTTTTGTGTAAAGTGTTTATTTAATATATATGATACTCCTCAAACAGTAGCAAAGCCTATATAAAATACTGTGTTTCTGATCCTGATAATATGTAGTTATATGATAGCATAAGGCTACAGATATATTCATCCATGCTGGTGAAACCAGAAAAATAAGTGAAAAGAGTATGTACATTCAAAATAAAATAAATGCTATAGTTTGAAAAAATTGCTTTGTTGTGTTCAGACACAATTTTAGTTTCATTGAAGTGGCTCCTGTTTTCTCCACATTGTCTCAAAATAAAACATAAAAAGGACTGGGGATGTGGCTCTGTGGTTAGGACTCCTGGGTTTATCTCTCAGTGCCAAACCAACTAAGGTGAACAATTTCTGAAAGATTACAATTATGCCAGTGTACATACACAAGTGAAAATATTAATGAAAATTTAAAAATTAAGAAATATATTTTTTGAAAAAAGTGTTAAGGTTCTTCCAAAGCTCAACATAAAAATGACATATAATCCACTAATAATAATTTTGGGTAGCAAAGCAAGGCTGTACATGCCTATGCTCCAGTGGCTCAGGAGTAAGGGAAAATCTCAAGTCCAAGATCAATGTTTGGCAAGGTTTTAATGAAATGAGTGAGATGCTGTCTCAAAAAAGGGGTACAGGTTGGTGTATAGCACAGTGAAAAAGTGCCCATGGGTTAATCTATAGTGACTAAATAAATAAATAAAATAATAATAATAAATCTGGCTAAAAAGTGCCATACAATCCAGTAATAATATTTCTGGGCATATATCTAAAGGAATTGGAAAATTTTTCTCAAAGAAATAACTGCAATTCCATTTTTATTGTAGCTTTATTCATAGTATCTAATAAAAAAAATTAAATGCCACTCAGGCATGGTGGGAAATGCCGCTAAACCCAGGGGCTTGGGAGTTTGATGCAGAGGATAGAGAGTTTGAAGCAGCCTCAGCAATGGTAAGGCACTAAGCAACTCTTTCCAAAGAAAATGTAAAATAGCGCTGGGGATTAGCCTAAGTCGTGGAGTGCCTCTGAGTTTAATTCCTGGTATGCACACCCCCAAAAAACACCCTTTAGGTAAAAGGAATATCAAAAGATTTCTTCCAGCTTCACAGCATCCAACTACTCCCCTTAGATGCTACACACTTATAGTTCAAACTGATCTCAAGAAGAGAAGACTCAGATAATGATATTTTCCTAATAGGCTAAGAGACATTGATATCTGTGGACCCCTTTTGTCAGACTGTTCTAAAACTAATTACTGGCAAATATGGGAGGTTGGAATGAGAACACAACATAATTAAGTTCTTCAAAGGGGAATCTTAACTCAAACACTGTGATATCTGAAACCACAGTTGGAGATAAAATTAGATTCTTTGCTTTACTGATTTCTGGGTTACTAATTCAATCCAAACAGATATTGAAAATGTATTAAGGCTACTGGTTAATGTCTATGTATAACAGGTTATTAAAAATGTATTAGATTATGTCTAGAGTTTCGGCTCAGTAACATAATGCTTGCCTAGCATGGGTGAGGCACGGGTAGGATTCTCAGATCCACATATCAATAAGTAAAATAAAAGTCCATTGATAACTATTTTTTTAAATGTACCAGATTTCTCACATGGCCTTTGATGTTCAGATACACTATGTACTCTAGCCTTTGTGATTAAACTTCCTAATAGTTTAAATAAAGTTCAGTCCCATCTTTATTTTCCTCCACACTAGGACAAAGATGTTTCCTGGAAATGTTTGGAATGCTTCTACAGGTCATTTTATTAAAATGGTCTTACACATATGGAGGGAAAAACCTCAATTAATGTCCCATTACATTTTTAAAAAGTCTTTAATTGGGACTGTGAGGATGGCCTTAGTCCTGAGCTTAAACAACTCCATTTTAAAAACTCCAGTTTGAAACATGAAGTGGCACCAGGCACACACACAGAGTCCTCCAGTATGGCCTAAAAAAAGTTACTTCCCCTTAACTTGATAAACAGAGGGAAATATCTGGCAGGCTATACTTGCCTGATAAGAGAGAGAGACAAGAAAATCAGAGTGGAGACTACTAGACCAGGTTTCTGACCCCAGAGTGAATGATGTCATGAAGAAATCCCATGAGAGCTAATAAGAATTGAAAGAGAGGTTAAAGCCTCCAAATTTAGCATAAATAATAGAGCTAATGAGCAGGGATTTAGCCAGCAGAAACTAGCATGCACTCAAGCTCAAGAGCCTGATGAGGAACTGACATCCCATCACTTGTCATTGTTCTTTTGATCCTCTGCATGATTTTCTCATCTCTCAAACTCCACCACTTCATCTGAACTTTGGTGAAAGCCACAACTTCTCCATAGGTTCTCTCCTCAACCTGTTGTCCACTCCAAACCAGGAGAAGCCTGCCTTGGTTCTGGACCTGGTCACCATGGTCTGAGTGAGTGTGCATCTGCTAGAGTAAAAGGCTAAGGCTTAAGAATTTTGTTCTGACATTTAAACTTAGTACACAGAGGGAATGTCTGTCACTAGCCTGTCATGTTTAAGTTACTTTTGCAGTGTCTAAAATTAATCTAGACTTCTTAGCATTAAAGTAATGAACCTTTTTTTTTTTCTATGAATGGATTATCACTATTACAGTGCCTAGCATTCAGGATAGTTATTTTCTTGAGTAAGAACCTATAGAGTATAATTGCATTGAGCAATTTGAGTGAATAAAGCATTAAAAGGGGCAGAAGCATTTAGTCATTTTTTATTTCTCTCCTTGACTGCATATGTCGCAATTTTGTCCCTGGGGACTGGGACACATTGACTCTATTATTTTATTAAGAAAAGAGTCATTATTTTTAATGTCATGTAATTTTTTTCCTGCTTTTTTCTTATGTGAAAGTCTCATAACGATAAAGCAAAATCTTTTAAAACTGCCATCCAGTTCTTGGAGATAAAAATACAAATAAAGCATGCCTTTAAACAAAACATGGGAAAACATAAATATGTTGAAACTGAAGTTTTGAGATGAAACTAAATTTCCCATTTAACCAATTTTCTCTGGAATGTTGTCTCACAAGCTTTGAAGAATAAAATCTCTGAACTCTCAGGAAAGGTAATATTAAAAAGAATATAATTTATTTTAGCAAGAAAAAATACAACTCCCAAAATGCGGGAGATGGCATGTTAGCAGAAGAACCCATTTTTTTGTGTGTCAGTTTCGAAGTTTAAATATGGTTTTTGGCAGTGCTTTGGTTAATATCTATTTAAAATGAGTATTGAAAAAGGCATTTTTATTACCAAATAGGCTCATGTTTGTTCTTAATGTATCTCATCCTCCTTCCAGTGACTTCCAAATGGGTTCAAGCAAGGAAAAAGAATTTGGTTGAAGGTATTCCCATAAATGAGTCTCAAGTGTTTTTTTTTTTTTTTTTTAATTTGAATAGGCTTAAATGGTGCTCATTAACGTATCTATCCATTAAGCTTCAGGTGTGGTTAAATAAGATGTCCATGATACAGCTGCCTTGTAATTTTGCTATCTATTTTATTTTATTTTTTCTCAATCAAGTTGAACAAGAACCCTGCCTTTGAAAATGTGAAGGGAGCTGGAAATTTGGGATTTAATCTCAGACCTATAAATAGCTAAACTATCAGATAACCATTCTGGATTTAAGATACTTCTGAGTCTACATTTAGAAAGCTCAGGAGAAATGAGGATATTGAGTTCAAAACCAGTTTGAGAAACTTAGTGAGGTTCTAAGAAACTCAGTGAGATTTTGTCTCTACATAAATATATAGAAAAAGTTTGAGAATGTGGGTCAGTAGATAAACACCCATTGGAATAATTCATGGTCTAAAATAAACAAACATATAAACAACAAAAATAAAAACTTAGGAGGAACAAGAACAGGGGTCCCCAAAAAAGCCACAGCTTCTCCTACACAGGAACACAACTAATAAGGTTGGGGTCCTCTTCTGATGATTATCCCAGTCTTCACCACACATTCTGGGGACATGCTGAGCTAATGGCACACAGATGCCCACATAGGAATTCAGGAAGGCCCTGAAAACCCCATACAATTATGAAACAAAAGACTTGAGGTCAAAAATACTGATCTAAGCTCCACTATACTATTCAGAGAAAACTAAAGCCTAAGCTGCCAAGCAGAGAACCTCTATCCACCAGACTCTGGAGACAATTATGAGGAGTTTTCAGCCAACATTGCCAATCCCAGTGGTTTCAAACAGCCTCCCTACCCAGTCTTAAAAAAAAAAAAAAAAAAAAACACACTTACCATTTTCTGGATTTCAGGATGCTAAGTGATCCCCTTATATTTTTTTCAGCTCCACTGTAGCACAGAAAACTGGAAGCAGAGAAATGGATTCAATGAATGGCAGCCTTCAAAAACAAAAGGAATAGAAGACTGTGGAAGTCTGTCCCCTCATCACTGGCTGTGTCTTGATTGGACAGTTCTCACCCAAGAGACAGATTGGAAAGGGCTTCAGGCACTTCCTGCAAAATTGAGCCTGGTAGTGACACCATTGGTTACGGGTGACAAGTCTTACTTTTCCATATGTCGAAGTTTGAACATTAGAGAAGTATGTTGAGGCAAGCATACAAAGCAGGGGTTATTTAGAAACGGGTAACATAGACTTCTCCCAGAAGGGAGAAGGGGGGCATAGCTGGTATCAGGGTATCCCAAGAAGCAAGGTGTTCTGCCCATTTTGTATGTCCTATGCTTCCTTTGTTATCCTGCCTTTCCCCCCATATCTTTCTCCTTCCTGAGGACAGGTCTAGGCCCAAAAATGCTTGGTGGAATGGCCTAAGGTTGCAAAATAGGTGGGTTTTAGGGGGAAGGGCAGGATGGAGTACAAGGACACATTAACAATCTTAGGGCTCTCTGTAGAGAGGGGAAATTCCTGGGACAGGTTACCTTGGCAACAGGTTGGAGCAGGGGCAGGTTCTTGATAATATCCCTCAGAGGACAGTCTCCAACTTCCCAGATTCACTCAAAATTGGCTTCCTAGATTCAACCTGACTCGATTTACCTATCTACACTGACTGCCTGTCTAATACAGGAGGCCTACTGTTTGAGTAATAGTAAATTTCATCCAGATCAGAATTTAATAAGGACACAAAGACAGGTTTTCGTCTGCTCTGTTTTTGTTGCTCAAACACTGGGGATCTACCACAAACAGGGGTGCATGCCTGTAATCCAAGCAACTGGAGGGGCTGAGGCAGGAGGACAGTGAGTTCAAAGCGAGCCTCAGCAATGGCAAGACACTAAGAACCTCACTGAGATGATGTGTTTAAATAAAACAGAAATAGGGCTGTGAATGTGGTCTCAGTGGTCATGTGCCCCTGAGTTCAATTACCAGTAGAAAAAGAAATACTGGAGACCCATGGATATTATTCTCTACAGAGTCCCAGGACCACAGATGAATGGATTGATGGATGGATAGAAACATAGACAGTGTCCTGGGGAAGGGTCTCAAATTCTCCTGTGATGGCTTTTCAAGAAACTGATGTTACAATATTACAGGAATTTTCCACAGCTGAGGAATATTTATTATGATTATGATTATGATTTTTATTATTGCTGTGAATTGCATTAAGTGCCTCAGGATAAATATTTTTCATGGTTTACTCCCAATATTTAGATCTAGCCAAGACAGAACTGCAATTATATAATAATTAAATATCACAATTACTTTAAAATTTTATTTAATATTTCTGTTCGCTAGCCTTATGAGAAAAGAGCTTGAGACTTCAGCTCATAAATTATTCCCTGGGGCAGGATTGTCCTTACTCCCTTACAAAAAAATGGGGCAAAAATAAAGTTTTAATGTTTCTAGTTTAATAAAATAAACAAGAGGTGAATGGTGCCAGGTCTCTAGATCTCTCAGTATTCCAGAACCTAGAGAATAAGGAATTAAAAAATAAATTACTTGCAATTTTGCCTTGAGCATAATAATAGAATTATGATGTCTGTTTTTTCTTTGGTATGGGGTACTATGAGAATATTAGCACAAATCACAGGCATTATGTCTATATATATATTTTTTTTCTATAATTCAATACAGCCCATCAACAGAGTCAACTTCAAATTTTAATGAAGAAAAATTTAATTATTATTTCCAGGGTCCAGCCCTAGCAGGTATCCAGGTTTCCTGAAGTATGAATGGCATTGGATATTATTCTCTACAGAGTCCCAGGACTACAGATAAATGGATTGATGGCCTCAGCAAAAGAAAAGGAGACAGGATGACAGGTTGCAAATTACAAGGAGCCTTCAGAAGAATCTGATGCCCATAGAGGGGCCTTTATTTTTATACCTTTTTTTAAAGGTATTTATTCATGAAGTTAAAATTATAACAAAGCTTTCGTTTATATAATTTTCAAGAGTTGCAATCTTTTCTGACACATTGTTTAAAATATGTTCCTGTAACCTTTGCCAATCATGATTAAGCTTTTACATTTTCACTTCAATCACTAAGTACTAGACTATGCAACTTGACTACGTGTATCATGACCTATTAACTTTAAACTTTAAAGCACATGTATAATTATTGGTAAGCTTTTTTGCTTCGAAACTAAAGTCCTAATAATACACACTTAAGACAGTGAAAGCCTATTACTTAAAAGCCCACTCCTCTGAACTGACTCTAAAATATATCTATATAAAATTTTACATTATTCTCTTTTTCCAAAGTAATTTTCTTTTTTCACGTGACCTATTTAACTGCTTTTTAAAAGAGTTTCTTTGATCGTTCATCAAATTATGAATTCTTATGTCTTTATAATTTTTAATTAAAGAGCAGGCTCTGCACTTCAACTCATTTGCTATTAGTATTAACTATGTGTTTCCTATTTTCATCATGAATTCCTGTGTAGGGAAAAAAGGCTCTGTTAGTAAAGGGAATGTATGTTGCACAGGTTGTGGCTTTAGAAAGAGGGGCTTAGTGTAAATTGTTAAGCTTTTCTCAGGAACCTTGATTTGCAATCTTTTCCCTGTGAATTTCTTATGAAAAGCACTATTGTTTATATTGTCAAAGATACTAAAATACAACCCAGGACATATCTTATTGTATTATTAATCTCATTCTGGGAATTTTCCTGCAATCTCAGGCAACATGTACTTTTATTATTGATTGTTGTATGCCCTATTATCTATCTCATGAATATCATTAAAAAAAAAACACTTAACATTCCCCATGGTACTGGGTTCCAGGTTGTGCAGCCCTGCCACAGAATCCCCCTCACTGTGACCTTGTAAGACAGGATGTGTAGGAACATCTTCACCACAGTGTCTGTAAGATACTAGCTATTTTCCACAAAGAAACCAGTTGGTATCTTGTGGATGAATAATGGCATCCAGTCAAAAGTGAGTGGATTAGTAATCTGACATTGAATAACAAGTCATTCTAAAATATATTCACACACTGGACCCCTGTGCCAAATCCAAAGCCCTATTTTGCATTTGATTTAGAGAAAGACTCTCACTGAGTTGCTTAACACCTCATCTTTGCTGAAGCTAAAATTTAACTCATGATCCTCCTGCTTCAGCCTTCCAAGATACTGGGATTACAGAAGTGCACCGTTGCACTTGGCTCTGTTCACATATTTAATGCCAGCATTCCCTCTTTGTCTTGTCAACTGTTTTTTTTCTCTATTTTATATTTCAAATAAATGCAGTATTTCTATTTTTTCTCCAAGAACCGGATGTCAGATTAAAGATTTTGGTTTCTCTTTGTGAGCATTTCACATGAGAGAAAAGCAGACAAGTGTAACTTGACAGTTTAAAAAATAAGAATAATTTTTCTCTGCTTTCTGTCTTCCCATGTATTGACACCTTATCTCAATATCTAATTTGAAATTCCTCCTTTAAGATTTTCCTGTGTGATGTGTCCTCATTCTAACCTCCTATATTGTCCTACTTGTGGGTTTCATAACTGCTTGACAAAAGGTTTGAAGAGCCACCATGTCTAAATTCTTTTGGAGTGTCTAGTGAATATCATTCCCTGGGTCTCTCCATCTAGAGAGCAGTATAAACAATGAAGTGAAGACACTCCAGGGAGTCTCTGATAACCCTTCAGCTGGCAAGGATCTTTTAGTGATACAGGGATAAGACAGTATAAAAAATTGAGGTAGAATGAAGACCAATCCCTTCAAATGCAAACTTTTTTTTTCAATCAAGACATAACTTGCAAAACTTATCAATCAGAGTGGCAGGCAATGAGTTTATTAGAAGTTATGTGAAGAAAGAACAGGGTGACACTCTGAGAGAAGAAAGTGTGTTCTCTCTGAAAAGATAATAGCATTTTTCTCTAGAACTTCAGTTTTTTTTTGAAGATCTATAACAAGATCTAAAAGAGTCCTGACCAGGTAAAGTTCTTGACTATGGACTGACAGCAGGATAACATCAAACTCTCAAGTATCCTCTGCCATGAAGACTTTAGGTTAATTAGGCTCATGTCCACTATTTCTAATTGAATTCTTAAGCATAAATTCTCACAGATTTTATGGTTCATAATAATTATCTTTATTTCTCTGAGTTCCAGAATCTGGTCTATAGCAGGGTCACAAAACTCTTCACTTCAGGGTAACTTAAGTTGCTCTTATAAACATTATTTTTAAACTGCGTTTCTTCAACAGATAACAGTTTGTTAACAAATGTAACATATCCTGTCCAGTTAAGCCAGAATTTTCTTGGAAAATAAAGCTGGGGTCAACATGTTGGGCCTATTTATTTATATTACTACATGTTGAAAACAAAGCTAGTCTACCACTGAGCTAAACCAGTGTCACCATTGCCAGAAATAAAGTTGCATGGAGATGCAAATTTCTCAATAAGGCAAAGGCAGTATCTAATTGACATCATATTCTGGAGCGAAAAAATCATGAAAGAGGGTTCTTTTCAAATGTGCTATGCAACCTTTACATTAGATGTGGTTTAATTACTATTTTCACTAATTCCAGAAAACCACTTTGAAATCACAAATTTTATTTACCTTCCAGTCCTCAGAGACTCATGTTCTTCTCACGTAGACACTAAACACCACATAAAAATAAATAAATTAAAGGTATTGTGTCCATCTAAAAATAAATAAATAAATAAACAAACTAAAACCAGAAACCTGGGCACACAGGTGCAAGCCTATAATGCCAGCTGCTCAGAAAACAGAGGCAGTAGAATCATAAGTTCAAGGCCAACTTCCGCAACTGAGAACCTGCCCCAAAATAAAAAGGGCTGGAAATGTAGTTCAGTGGAAGAGCATCCCTGAGTTCAATTTATGGCACTGAAAAAAAACAAAAGAAAGTGACAACAAAAGTAACACTTAGGATTTGCTCTCAGAAATTTTTCCACAGATTTCAACAAAGTAAGGTACCTCAGACATTAGTTTCTCCTAGTTTCTTTTTTTAATCTGTATTTATTTACTTTTAACCTTTATTTATTTATTTTTATGTGGTGCCAAGGATCAACCCTAGTGCCTCTTATGTGTGAGGAAAGCACTCTACCACTGAGCTACAACACACTTCTCTGTGCCTCAATATCATTATGTCTCATGAAAGAAACAATTTAAATCATAATCTTCAAAGAACCATATTTTATATATAAAAATTTAAAATATGGCAAAAGAAATAATTAAATCACATGTAGAGGGCAAATGAGGAAGAGAAGTAATGATGAAAGAGCAGAAATTTCAATAAATAAAAAACAGAAAACAATAGAGAAACATAAACTAATTAAATGCTGGTTGTTGGGCTGGGGTATAACTCAATAGTACAGTGTGTGCTTATCATGTGTAAGGTCCTGTCTTGATCCCAAGCCCCCACCCCCGTCAAAAAAAAAATGAACAAAAAACAAAAACCAACCACTTATTCTTTGAGAAAACAGAAAAAAAGTAGAAACCTCCATTTGGGGTAATGAGAAAAAAAAAGAGACAATATACATATTACTAAAATCAGGAAAGAAAAGATGATATCACCATAGTTTGTAGAGATATAAAAAGGATATATGCCAATAAATCCATCAACCTATATGAAGAGAACAAATTTTCTAGAAAGATACCACCAAACTTACCTACAATGAAAACCTGAATTGAATATTTACAGGTTTATATTTAAGAAAATTTGTAGCTTGAAAATCTTATCTTAATTTTTTTTTTTCAGATCCAGATAGCTTCACTGGAAAATTCCTACAAACATGTAGGAAAAAATAATATACAAATTCTATAAGAAAACTGAATAGGAGGAAATACTTCCTAACTTATTCTGAGGCCAGCATTAACCTGCAATCAAAGCCAGACAATGACATTACAAGAGGTTAGGATACCCTTCATGAACATATGTGCAAAATCCTATACAAAATTGTGAGGGGGTGGGTGGTTGTAAAAAAGGATAGAACCCAGGGCTTCACAAATGCTAAGCTAATGTTCTAATGTGGCTAGGCTAATGCCACATCCTCAGTCCTTTTTAATTTGATACAGGATCTCACTGAGTTACCCAGCCTAGGCTTGAACTTGTGACCCTCCTACCTCAGAGTAGCTGGGATTATAAGTGTATGCAACCACATCCAATTCCCAAGCAAAATTTTAATGAATTAATAATAATAATATATAAAATGAATAATACATCATGACTAAATGAGATTTATGCAAATATTGCAAAGCTGGTTTGTCATTCAAAACACAATGCACATCACCATATTTGAAAACAAATAATAACAATCCAATACCCATTCTTAGTTCAAAAACAACAACAATAAAAACCTTAGGAATATAACAGTCTCATTCTGATAAAAAGAATAAAAAAAAACTACAGTTAACACGCATAATAAAAAAAAAGATTGAATGTTTTTCTTTTAATATAAGGACCAAGACAAGGATGACAACTCCCATCATTTCATCCAACAATATACCAAAGATTCCGCTTAGATTAATAAGGCACTAAAATAATTGACATTCAAGTGATAAAGGAATAATTCAAACTATATTTTTTAAATGATGAGATTATCTATATAGAAAAATTCGATGAAATATGCCCCCCAAAAAGCTACTGCTAGAAGGTGAGTGTGGCAAAGCTGCATAATACAACAGCTAGATACAAAACTGAATTGTTGTTCTATGTTAGCAATGAAAAATTTTATATTGAATTTTTTAAACATACTATAATAACACCAAAAATGTCAAATATTTAAGACAAATTTGAAAGGGATATGCAAGACTTGTACTTTAAAAGATTGCTGAGAGAAATTAAAGGAAATCTAAACAAACTGGAAGAAATAACATGTTCATTTGTTGGAAGACTCAATGATGTTAAGAAGTCAATTCTCTCCAAGTTGATTCATAAATTCAATATCTCAGAATCCCAGCAGGCTGTTTTGTATAAACAGTTAAGCTGATTATAAACTTCCAATGCATATACAAAGGACCCAGAGCAGTCCAAAAAAAAGTTTGCAAAAGAAAAAATCTGGAATAAAAACACTATTACAAAGGTAAAGTAATTCAGACAATGTGGTACTGATATAAACAAGTAGATCACGATACAAAATAGAGGCCAAAATAGACCCATGTACACAAAAAACTGATTTTTGGCAAGGTTACAAAGGCAATTCTGCAGAGAGACAATGTTCACTTTTAACAAATGGTGCTGGAACTAAATACCCATATACAAAAACTTATGAATTTTGACCCCTGCCTTGCACCACATACAGAAATTAACTCAAAATGGGTCATATACCTAAGTGTAAAACTGAAAACAATATACCTACTCAAGGAAACAGGAGCTAACTTCTGTGACTTAGGGTTAGGCAAAGAGTTCTTAGATATGATATCCAAAGTGCATTAAAGAACAATTTGTAAATTGAATTTCATCAAAATTAAGAAAATATGTTCTTTGAAAGACACTGCTAGTGGAATGTAAAACATTTCATACTGGGACAAAATATCATAAATCTAATAAAGAATTTGTATCTAGAATACAAAAAGAACTCTTAAAACTTAATAAGAAAAACAAATACCTCAATAAAAATAACATAAAAGATTTGATACTTTACCAAGGAATGGCTAAGAAGCACATGAAAATATGCTCAACATCATAATCAGCCAATAGGAAAATGCAAATTAAGATCACAATGAGAAGCTGGGGTTGTGACTCAGTGGCATAGCACTTGCCTTGCACATGTAAGTAACTGGGTTCAGTCTTTAGAACTGCATAAAATAAATAAACAAAATAAAGGAATTGTGTATATATACAACTAAAAACATTTTTTAAAAATCACATTGAGATAATACTATGTATCTTGTAAAGGACTAAAATTTAAAAAGACTACCAGAGTAATATTTAAGATAGAGACTTGGAGCAACTGATTCCTCATTCACTGCTGGTAGGAATGTAAAGGAAACAACAACTTGGATTACAGCTTAGCATTTTAAAAAATTAAAAATATACATAGCACATGATCTACTCATTTCACTTCTGTGTATTTACCAAAGAGAAAAGACAGCCTAAGTCCACACAAAGATCTGTAATACAGTTGTTCAGATGGGTTTTAGTTCTAAGAGCCAAATGCTGGAAACACCCAAATGACTGTCAGTGGTGAACAGGCATATCCATACAATGGAATACTTTGATCACTTAAAGGAACAAACTACTGATATAATCAGAAACAGAGACAAATCTCAAAATAATTACACTGAGTGAAAGAGCAAAGAGAGAGAGAGACAGAGAGAGAGAGAGAGAGAGAGAGAGAGAGAGAGAGAGAGAGAGAGATTTCATTTACATAAAACCATAGAATAAGCAAATTAACCTACATGATACCAGATCAGTAGGTTGGTGGTTGCCTGAAGAAAGGGACAGAGCAACTTGAGGATAGAAGAACAAGGAAATTTGGGGTGGTGATGGATCTGTTCATTCTCCTTATTTTGATGATGGTTTCTTGGGTGTGCACATGTGTCACAACTCATTAAATCATACACTTTAAACATGAAGTTTATTGGATGTCAATTAGACTTCAATAAAACTGTCTTTTAAAAGAGCTACCTGAATTTTATAATATCAATTTTAAATTGTCCCTTTTCCATAAGCATACTAAAAATCTTTCACTGTAGCAAACTAACTCATGTAACTGCTTCAAATACACCTTTTCTTTTGAAATTTACTCTACATAAGCAGGATTGTAAATCTAAATAACTGGCTGGGAATGCGGCTCAAGTGGTAACACGCTTGCCTGCTATGTGTGGGGAACTGGGTTAAATCCTCAGCAGCACATAAAAATAAAACAAAGATATTGTGTCCACCAAAAACTAAAAAATAGATATTAACACTCTCTCTCTCTCTCTCTCTCTCTCTCTCTCTCTCTCTCTCTCTCTCCCCCCTCTCTCTCTTAAATAAAGTAAATTACTATGGTATAGAAAAGTTAACAAATTGGTCTCCCTGGATTGCACAGTTTTCTGTTTACTGGCTTCAAATGAAATCAGAATGTTTAGTTGAATTACCAGTACTGAAGGGCTCAGTCACTGAATATTGAAAACATTACTTTTGCAAGCTGCCCTAAAACAATTCATTAATTCAAATAAATGTTTACTGCACATGTGCTCTCAGTATGCCACTGTTGAAATGGCTGGATTTCATGCAGAATGGACAGTACCGAAATACAAAGTTATTCCATGTCTTTTTTTGGAATAATTTGTAAGATTTAGAAACACTTAAATCACATGATGAAAGAATAGCAATGGAAACAGGCCACAGACATCCAAGAACAGTGACTCTCCTAATTAAAGGTTAAAATAATAAATTTCAATGATAATATGACTGAAGAACTGTATCTTAACAGCTTAATTCCAACATTACAAGTATTTCTCATACCTTAAGTGAACTCAGAACAAAGATTACAAATTGCTTCATCACACAGTGTGTATGAAGTCTGCCAGCTCTAAGAAGTCATTCTGGCTTAGAAATATGAAACGATGTGAAAAGATAGACCCCAAATAATTTTTTAATACCAATAACAAATAGGAAGTTTTAAGTGAATTCTCTAACAGCTGGTATCAAAGATAATACTCTATAGCAGCATATTCTTCATTACTGAGTTCAGTTAACTGGACCAATAATGGAAATTAATATATATTATAGAAGATACAAGCTTAATTATTCATCACAAATAAAATCATTCGTAGCTCTCCCACAATATAAAAGACATTTTACAGCTTAGCAAGGGAATTCATTTGTAAACCTTCCACTATCTTTTTCCCTTGAAATGATACTGTCCTTTAAATTGTTTCTCTAAAAGAACCCAACATCTGCTCCATTTGTATACAATGAATTTAAGAATTTTCTACTGTCATGTATAACTGATCATAACTAATTTCTTCAGGTTTTTCAGAACTGTCATGTTTTGTGTTCTCAAAGATAGAGTTTTGCTGAACAATAAGCTTTTAGTAAATTTTGACTGACATGTTTCCTCTGTATGTGTTCTAAACACATCATACCCAAATTCATAACTACTTTAAACACTACTAATCCTTAGTGTTCAGTAACCATGAAAAGGAGAACACGAGTTCTGAAAGCACAATACCCAAGTATTCTCATCTTCATGGAGAAGAAATATCCACTAAACAAAAGATGAAACAAACCATAGTATTCAGTTATTGTATCTTCTATTTATTGATTTTTGGAGTTTTACAAATGCAAATGGTTTGCTTTAAGTAAATTGGTGAAAAAAGCAAAGACAACTAAGCACTTTTAATTAAAATTATGAAAATTTACTTCTCACCTCTGATACTGATTTTAATTAAAATTGTGAAATAATATCTGCTACAGCTTGAGTTCCATTGAAGCTAAGATCCAATTTGTGGTTCCTCATGATATGTCCAATGTCAATTACTGCCCTCCTGTTTCATTTTACCATGAAGAAAAACACTGTTTCATGGAGTAAGATCTACTTGTAATTTGTAATGTGCTTGGCACTGTGCTTACCAGTTTATATGCAGCACCTGTGCTCATCCTCAAAACAATGCTACAGTGGAGAATATCTTAGAAAGGTAGAGTCCTAACTGACCTTAAATAAATTGTCCAAGGTCACTGAGCTACTTCCCATTACTGACAACACAGAGTATATCTTAAACCTTTTAACAAGAGGGCCCCAAATAGGACCAAACCTGCCAGAGAAATTGGATTTATCCCATCATGACTAACTCCCATTTAATCTCAGTACAGTTATTTTTCTCTAATTCACCTTAATCTTACCATCTGCCTTGGCATAGAGGAGAAACAACTTAGTGGCAGAGATGGGTGTGTGCAACAAATTATCATCCAAGTTTTGGCTTTCAGCTAGCCTTTATTGTTATATCTTGGAAAGTTAGGCAAGATCAAGATCCTTAGTAAAATGACATCTATAGAGAGGCCTTACCAGCAGTATTATTATTAATCCTGACCATGTTTAAACTGACATTAAATATTCAAGACAATTCTGAACTTAACTATAGCAGTGTTTTTACATAAGTAAATGATTCATGTCATGTTATAACAAATGAGATATATAAATAAGTAATTTATACTTCATTCCTCCAAAAATGACTATGTATTTCATTAATGAAAACGTAGAACAGTGATTTGTTTGTGGAACTGAGTTTTAAACCCAAGGCCTCAAACATGTGAGGGAAGCCACATCCCCAGCCAAGAATGATTGTTTTTAAATGATGCTGTTGGTGTAACAGTGTAGTGCCAGTCCAGCCTTCCACTGTCCTCTGACAAGAATTTCTATTTAACTGCTAAACACTCTGATGTTTCATGGATAAAATCAAGAAAAGTAGTTTACAGAAACCACATAACTTCCACCCTTTTAGACTTGCTGTACAATATTGTGTTCTCCTTGAGATGCATAAAGAAATTTAAATTCACACTTTACTATCATAGGAGCAAGAACCACTTAAACAGCATCTACTGTTTTTTTGTCCATTAAGAAAGATTGTTCAACCAGGTTGGTGGAACACACCTGTAATCCCAAAGGCTTGTAAACCTGAAGCAGGAGGAATTCAAGTTCAAACCAAGCCTTAGCAATTTAGTGTGGCTCTAAGCAACTTAACAAAACTCTGTCTCAAGAAAAAAGAAAAAAAAACAGTTGGGGATGTGGCTCAGTGACTGACCACTGTGGGCTCAATTCCTAGTAGAAAAAAAGGCAGAAAAAAAAACACAATAAGCTGCACTGTATAAAATGAATTTTAATTACTTTTTCTAGGAGCTGATAAGGGTACCTCTGAAAATCCATGCTGGAAAGTCATGGCAAAGAAAATAACCAGTCTCTAGAGGGGAATAGTCACAAAAACATAACATCTGAACAGTCACATCCCAAACAAAGCTGGTCTAAAGGTGAACTTTCTGCATTCTAGTCTACTCACTTGTGAACCTTGTTCTTGCACAGAAATGCTGTCATCCCGGGCTATCCAGGCCACAAACTTCTGAAATATTCTCAACTTTCCTCTTCAGATCTTAACAATTGCCCAAGCCAGGATGAATTACCAAAGAGAAATATATGGATCTGCTCCACAATCCTTCCCCTCTTCTTGGAGTGCTAGTGATGATGGCAGGAAGCTCCCAGCAAAGCTTCTGCCTGAGCAGGGAGCACAATACCCAAGGCTAAGAGTGCTCTTGAGTGCTGTGATTGTGGCTAAGTGTTAAAGCACTTGCCTAGCATGTGTAAGGCACTGGGTTTGATTCTCAGCATCACATAAAAGTAAAAAAATATACAGTTCATCAACAAGTAAAGAAAATAATATAATTTTTTTTAAAAAAGAGTGCTCTTGGGATTTTAAAAAGCACAGCTGGGAGGAGACTCTCTTTCCTCCCTCTTGTGGGAGTTATGGGAGAGCCTGAGAATGGCCCCCTGCTCTGTCACTTTTTACCCCCAAGGGCCTAAAATCATGCTGGCTTCTGTGGCATTTTATTCCTTTGAATCCTTCTTCAGAAATCTTCGTTCTTCAGTAATCCTCCTTTCAATTTATGATTGTTGATTGCAATCAAGCATCCAAACTTGCACCTTCTAAATATTTCCAGTCTGTGTATCCACCTCTATCATCTGTCCCCTTAGCTCAGGTCCTCATTGGCTCTCATCTGTAGTAGCCCAACAGCTCCACAGGTCTCCTATCTCTAGTCCTCACAACCATCATCTGTGGTACAGTTAATAGGAGAAACCATATTACCCACATACACCCAAACCCATCAATGGCTCTCCATTATTAAGGAAAGATCTAAATTCCTTAACAGTACTCACCCCTATCTATATACACAAACTTCTCTCCAGCCAAATAGCTGTTCCTCCTTGACTCACATTTAAGCTCTGATTACCCAGAACTGCTTGGGTTTTGGCTGGAACTCAGATACACACACACACAACACTGAATTAATTAGTAAGTCGGAAGTTCCCATTCTTGAAAACCTGGAGAAGTCAAAGAAAAGTGGCTTTCTTTAGGCTTGCTTCTAAGTATCAAAGTCATCACATTGATATTTACATTTCATTACATCAATATCCCTAAATATTGCTGTTATAGATAACTGGTGCCAAGGTACACAACACACACAACAGCAAGTGTCTGAAAGAAAGAATCATATACTATAACTAAAGGTTCTGATCAACCACACACCTCTGCAGACAGAATACCAGCAATGACTCCCTGTGAGGCTTTCTCACCAAGCCAGTGCCCCTCCTCCTCCAAGGGTGCCACTACACGCTGTAGAAATCTGCAGCCTGGCACATGATCACTTGTTTTTTAAGGAGAAAATCCATGTTACAAGCATTCCTGGATTTCCAAGCCAAGTCAACTCATCAGAATACTTTAGGCATTTATTAATGTTTACACAATAATATGTGCATTCTGAGCTAAGCAGAACACTCAAAGACATTTTTTTATTTTAAAAAAAGTACACTGAATATCAGGTTTGAAAACTTTGTCTTCACCCAATAAATTTGAAGAAAATATTTGAAAAGAAAATATTTCTAATATCTGTAACCTATTTTGTAGTTAAAGAAATAATCATGTTTCTGTAGAAAAAATTTTAACAGGAGATGTTGAGAAATAAGGTCTGTTTTTTTTTTAACTTATAGAAAATTTCAGAAAAAACTGCATAAGCAGTCAAAAAACTGATAAATTGGACTCCAACAAAAAATCTATTTGCTTCATAAGAAGTGAAAATACTATAGAATAAGAAAAATTTTACACTTCTCATACCTCATAAGAGTATATTTGTGTATATCCAGAATACATATTAACTATTACAAATGAACAAGAAAAGGACAGCTCAATTTTAAAATGGGCAAAGAATCTAAATAGGCATTTGTCTAACAAAGATAAATAATGGCTAAAAAGTACATGAATATATTCAATATCATTAGTTATCAGGGAAATGCAAATCCAAACCACAATGAGATGCCACTTCATACCCGTTAGGATGACTACTATGAAAAAAAAAATACCATGGAAAACTGTTGGCAAGAATATGGAGAAATGAAATCTTCAAACATTGCTGATGGGAATGTAAAATGATAGAGTCACTTTATAAAAGAATCTGGCAGAGTTTCTTATGGTCCATGAAATTCACTCCTAAATATCTACCCAAAGAAAATATAAGTCAACTATAAAACACAAATATTCACAGTAGCATGATCATAAGAACCACAAAGTGCAAGTCATCCAAATATCCATCAACTGAAAAATGGATAAACAAACTGTAGTGTACCAATATAATAGAACACTATTCAGCAATAAAAAAGGAATAAAATTCTGATATGTGCTACCTCAAAAATAGGCTAGGAAGCCAGACAAAAAGGGCAATATATTGAATGATTACACTTATATAACATATCCAGAACAAGTAAATCCACAAAGAGAAAAAGGAGATTCATAGATACATGAAGCAAGAGTGAGTGGAGAGTGATGACTAAAGGGTATGGGTCTTCTTCGGAGATGAAAAAGTGTTTCAGAATTAGACAGCAAGATAGGCACACAACTATGTGAATATACTAAAACTCAGTGAATTGCACTTTTCAGGAGTGATCTTGATGGTAGTGTGAATTATATATCAATAAAACTGTTATTTTTAAAATGGTTGCACAAAGTCATATAGTAACAACTCTGCATAAGGGTCAGGTTGAATCACTCTGCCTGTGACAGAATATTCTGTCATAAAAACACACAATCTGTTCAAATGGGGAAATAATCTATATTCCTACCAATAAAATCCCATTGAAAACAACCATAAAATCAGATCCAAAGTAAAAAGAGCAAAGAACAAAAGAGCATGCAATTCACAATTAGCTGGCAGGTTACAGAATGAAAGTAACCAAACACTACAATGAAAAATTGTTTATTTAGACTTCCCATTTCTTTTCAATTACATGGATTTAAATGAGTCAAAATCCATTACATTTCTAAGAAAATCTTCCAGATTCATTAGCACATAGCAAGGAAAAACAAGCATTCTCTCCTATAACCAAATTAACAATGCACAGAACATTTGTTTCTACTTGGCAGCATGAACTTTTCATTTTGGAGTGCTGCTAAATTATACAAGCCTATGAGCCAGACACCCTGGCATGCTCCTAGACTTCATTAGCTGATGCTGAAGAACATTAAAAATAAAGAGGATAGTATTAATAATGGCAGTGGTGATGACAGAAAAAAGTTATTGTCAGTCTTTTCAACACTTCCATTATCTAGACTACAACCATGAAAACATTCAAACAACTTTTTCCTTTTTTTTCTTCTATTTTTTTTTTTTTTTGGTGTGGAACTGAGGATTGAAACAAACAGAGATGTACTACCTCTGGGCTACATCCCCAGACCTTTTTATTTTAATACAGGGTCTCACTAAGTTGCTGAAGCTGGCCTTATACTATCTATCTTACTGTTGCAGCCTCTGAAATCACATATAATTTTCTAAGCTTCTACAAATAGCCTTTTCTGCATGAATATGAAAGCACTGCACCTTAGAGATAGAGAGAAATGAATTCAAGTGATAGTTTTTTGTTTGTTTGTTTTTGTTTTTGTAAACATGCTTGCTACATGCCCAAGGACAAACTTCACAATTTTACTGAGTTCTTGCTGTATTGAGAACAAAATGAAGTAATGCACACAAAGAGCACAGTGCAATGCTCAATCCACAGCCCACCACAGAAATCTTCACTGTTTACAACTCTTCACAGCAAATACTCATTTCAGACCTTAAATCAGAGTAGGATGATTAACATTGGCCATCCTTCTACCTTGTGGACATCTAAAGATCTATGAAGATTTCACATTGAATGAATAATCATTCTCCTTCATCTACCTCCCACATAGGTTTTTGAAAAAGCTATCAATAAAGTCTCTTTTAAACATATTACATCAGGGCATGACACAAAGCATTCATTCACCTAAGAGGTATTTTCAGAGGACTGAACTGAGAGAGAGAAAGAGAGACATGGAGAGAAACACTCTCTATTAGAAAGAAATGACTATTTTGCAGTGCAATAATTGGTAACTTTTCCATAAAAAAAGATACAATCTGATTATAATTCCCAAGTGTCTGTTATCTATTCTTAAAGTAAAAGAAAAAGGAAGTGGGATGGTTTCAAGCACCAAGAGAAGATGTGGGAAGATATCCTTTCCCATTGACAGCAATTAATGTTTGAGTGATGGCTGCTAGAATGTTCAGACTGAAAAACTTTCTTATATTAGAACAGACTGAAATATATCTAAAACAAAACACATGGGGTTTAACATACACAATCAGAAGCTTCACCAAGGTGTCCTCTCTATACAAACCAAAGAAGGAAAAGCTTGTGTGACATTTCAATTGCACTGCTATAGATAAGGTGTGGGCACGAAGATAGTGGTTTTCAGCCATACTCCCATGCTGGATGTCTATTTAAAGACACAATCTAGACTCTGTAGTAAGAGACTCACTCTGCATAGCTCAACACAAATTTGCATCATGCCACACACTAGAAAAAAAAATTTAGTGTTAGAAGAGAGGGAATTCCTAAGAGGGATGGGAATTTTTTAGAACTTTGGAATATCCCTAAGAAGTTTCACTAAGCTCTGAGCTCATTATGAACCATGTGCCTAAAAGCTACTGCTCTTCCCTCTCTTTTCTAAAAGTCCACCCCTAAGACTTTGAGTTAACAGTGCACCTGGGGGAGACCTGGTCAGTTGCAGAGTTTACAGAAAGAAACCCTGAGCGGCTCTCATCTACACTGTACATCAGCACTTGGCATCTCTCCTCCCACTGCACCTCAGTGCTACCACCCTGACTGCATAGCTATTCCATCTCAAAGGGTACAAAGTCTTAAATTGTGCACAGGAAGACTGAACTTCTCTGTCTACCCAACTTTCCAATTAAATGATCACTTACCATGCCAGTCTAAATTAAGCTTTATGCTTAATATAGGAAGAAACTGTTTCAAATGCACAAAATCCAACCCATTTAATATGTAATAAAGTCTTTTTTGGTAGTTATAGATGGACATAATAGCTTTTTGATCGATTGATTGATTGATTGTGGTTCTGAGGATCTAACACAGTGCCTCACACATGCCAAGCACTGAGCCATAATCCCAGCCATGCAATTATGTCTTAATATCTATTTAAATGTAGCATAAACATTTTTAACAAATGTAGCTAACAGAAGAAATAAAGAATAAAACATTAAGGTGGACACAATACCTTTATTTTATTTTTATGTGGTGCAGAGGATCAAACCCAGTGCCTCATACATGCCAGGTATATGTGCTATGACTTGAGCCACATCCCCAACCATCAAGTTTTCAAATATTAAAAATAAGTTAAAATCATGGCAAAAGACCTAAAAACAACTCAATATGTTTAAATATTTTCATTACATTTAATTCCTAAGAATATCTCACAAATAAGAATCACAAGTATGTTCTTAAGGAAGAGAATTCTTTATGTTAATAAGAATATTGAATAAAAGAAGTCTTTGAATAACACAATGTTTTCTTCAATAGTTGGGTACAATGGAAACACCTGTAACCCCAGCAACTCAGGAGACTGAGGCAGGAGGATCAAAAGTTCAATGACATCCTCAGCAACTTAGCAAGGCCCTGTCTCAAAATAAAATAAAACAAAAGGTTCTGGGGATCTAATTTACTGGTGAAGTGCCACTAGGTTTAATTACCAGTACCAATAAAAAACATGTTACCTCAAAAATGTTTTTTTTCCCTATTGGATTAGCAAAGATAAAAAAGATTAACAAAACTTGGTTTGAGCAAGGGTTTTGAAAATAGTATTCTCATGAAAATTGAGGGCTCAACCATATTTATTAATATTTAAAATGAATAATGTTTGACCTGGAAGTTATACCTCTAAGAAGATAAATGAATATGTATACTATCATCAACATACCATTATTCACAAGAAAAAAAAAAAAACAAGTAACAATCTAAATGGTTATCAAAGGGGTAGATACATAAAGTATGATGGCTCTTAATGATAGACAGCCAGAGATAGGGTTGTAGCTCAGTGGTAGGGCACTTTCCTGGCATGTGTGAAGCAAAGGGTTTAATTCTCAGCACCATATATTTAAATGAATATCCATTGACAACTAAAAAAAAAATTAAAAAAATCTAGGCAGCCAGTAAAATGAACACAGATGATTATGCACATCAGTTTCAACTCACAAATAGAGATATATAAAACACATTAAAAATGACCACATAGCTTCATATAGAGAGACTGATTTTTATTTAAAGTCATATATATATATTTATTTAACGTCATATATATATATATATATATATATATATATATATATATATTTATTTAAAGTCATATATATATATTGATGTACATGAAAGTATATATATATATACTTTCATGTACATCAATAAGTTTCCTAAAGTGTGTTAATGGTGGCCATTTCTTTGTGTAGGACATGAGGACTTACTTTTGTCATTATGTTGTCTTATATGGGTAGAAATTTTTCTAATTATTATGATAAAAAATCACAACAAACTTTTAAGAATAAGAAGTGCCTCTATATCACCAAAATTAGTTCAAATACTTTCAACTTCCTATTAAAAAGAAAAGAATTCATTGAATGTTGCAAGTAGATGTAATACAAGATCTCTTTCTCAAAACCACACTTTAAAATGACAAGATAATAGAAATTAAAATATTAGAGTCAAAGAGATAGAGAAAGGCAAACATCATTATTCAAACAGCCCATTTTCCTGGCATTCACCTTACCACCCATAGGTTCTATGTACTCAAACACTCCTAAAACAATATCCCTTTTACACATTAATGAACCAGACTAAACAAATAATAATTAAGAATTTTTAAAATGTAAAATCATAAAATACTTACCACAGTAAAAATATTTAATTGTTTCCCTGCCTTACATTCTTTCTTATCACCTTCATTAGGAACCTGAAAATAGAAAAGTAAAGATTATTTTCTATCAAACACATGCCAGCATCAAAGGCAGTTAGAGAAAGACTCCTGAAGAATATGAACATCTGAGATCAATCAGAACAAAACAGAAGTTAACAGAATAGGACAATTGAGAAGTAAAGTTGGGCACTATTACAAATCTAACCTATGTAAATGATTGCATTTAGTGCATATGTCTGAGGCACCATGGCACGCTCATTTCCTGCACCTGGACCCTGCCTTGCCCACTTGCCTGTCACCAAGGGCAAGTTATGTCAGCCCCCCTCTTTGAGTCTGCTCCTTATATGTATAATAACAATGCCCATAAGGAAGATTTCTAAGAAATATGAGGGATAATCCACAACAGAGGCTCTAAAATAGTTCTTAGAACACACTTTCAATGTTTTAACATTGTAGCCTCTCACGAAATTAAAAAATCTACCACTCACCAAATCCACCCCTATTATTTAGTGTATTTCTTATAACTCTAATTGAAAAGAGGCATAGTCTTTGTATTATACCAAGACTAATGTGTAATGGGTGAGAGGAGCTTCCCAGATATATAAGGCAAAAGTCCAAAGTGAATTCTTCATTTGTTTGTTTAACAAACATCTCAATGTGAACATTGTCAGGTATTTTGCTGGGTTCTGGCATTCTCTCCTATACAGAACAGACAACAGTTTCGCTCAAGGTGTGTCCTATCTACCAAGGCTCACACCACAACACAGGAAAGCTGCTTGAAGTGACAGACACTGGTTTTTACTGGGCTGGGGTTATAACATATCTTAAGTGGCAGAATTAGGTGTGACAGATTCTGGGTGGAAAGGATGTCATCATAGGACACATGGGGCCTTTGGGGAATGCTGAGTAGCACTGTTATTAGCGTGCACACAAGAGAGCAACAAACAGGAGGGCCTTGAAGACAAGACTGTTTGTTTCCTTTCTGAAATGCACTGATTATCTTTAAACTGAAAACTGAGAAAGATTTTAGCTTTAACTTCAACTCCAATATCTTTTTATTGTCTTGCTTTTCTTTCTCTCTTTAAAAGTGAGAGAAGTACAATCAGGAAAAAATCACTCCTCAGCACATAGTGGTGGTGGAAGAGACAGTGATGAGTTCCACACATTTTTGCCTTTAATTTTTCCAATATTCTTATAAAGACAGTATTGTTCTTCTCACAGATTAGGAAGCTGAAGTTTGGAGAAGCTAAATAGATTTTAAATGTATACAATTATCTGATTTTTATTTCTTTAAGGTTTTTAATTTTCTGGAACTAGACAAAACAGTTCTATAGTACTTATGGAAAGATAAACAAGCAAGAATTGCCAGACATGAAAACCAAGAAGTGAAAACTAGTTAGTTTTAAAAATATTAAAACTTTTATACAACCAATCATGTGATACTGGTACATGAAGAAAAAGACTAATAGCATACAAACAAAGAGACACTCCAGTACATCCAAAAGTTAACAATACAATAAGAGTGCTCAAAGAAGGGCTCTAAAACCAACAGATGAAAATAACAGGCACACACAAAAAGATAAAGTTAAGCCGACACATCATTCTGAACACCAGAATAAATCCTAGTTTGAACATTTAAATGTAAAAAAGATGCCATAAAAGTACTAAAAGAAACCATGGGCAAATTCTAAAAATCTTGGAAGTGTTTTAGTGATTTAAAATCCAGATATTATAATAAGTAATATAAACTGTGAAATTCAAAGAAAAAAATGTAAGACTTTTGTATATTAAAATATGTGAAGGTAAATGAAATAAGTGAAAAGTTGGGGAAAACAACAATTTATATCACACAAGACTAATCTCTCCAAGTTATAAATTTCTAGAAATTGGAAAGGGAAAAAAAGGAATCCAAAACAAAAATGTGCAAAACACATGAACAGAGAATTCACAGAAAAAGACATACAACTAGTTTTTAATGCTCAGCCTCATAAATAATGATAGCAATTCACATTAAAACTACTCTATATTGATAATTCTCATCTATCAAACTGTTAACAAATTCAAGGGTTGTAAACATAGTACATTGGAAAGGTGCCAGGAAAATAGGAACTCTCTCATACACTTCAATCTGCCCTCTTGTATCTGTGGTATCCAGACTGGATTCGACAATCATAGATGAAAACATTTTTTTTTAAATTGTCATGCTGAACACATACCAACTTTTTTCCTTGTCATTAGTCCCTAAACAATAACTATTTGCATGGCATTTACATTGTATTAGGTATTCAATGAAATCTATAGATAATTTAAAAGTATGTGGAGTATGTGCAAAAGTTGCATGAAAATACTAAGCCATTTTATGAAAGAGACTCAAGCATCCTTGAATTTCAGTATCCAGAAACAACCAATCCTCCATGGATAAAAGGAGAAAATGTACTTGTGGGAGTTCAAAATGGTGCAATACTTAAGAAAGAAAGTATTTAACAAAATTTTAAATGCAATGCACACTGGTGCAGTGATCCCACTTCTAGTAATGTATCCCACAGATGTACCTGCACATGTATAAAATGATATGCACACAAGCTGTTTCACCACAGTATGGTCTGTGATAAACATAGAGATGACCCAAATACCCACCAAGGGAGCTGGTGAAATAAACAAGGTACTTAATAGATGCTGTATAAACAAAGCTGTTGTTAAAAAAGTTTTTTTTATAAACAAATATTATATTCTTTCTAAATAAATACTAAAAGAAAAATATCTCAAGAGCAAATAAAGAAAAAGCCATGGAACAGAATTAGTAACATAGTATGTTACATTGTATATAAAAATAATATAGTATACTGGCATTTCTCCTACTATAAAAGAAAACAATTGACATCTATGAGAAATCAATTAAAAGAGATTATCAAAGAAAGAGGAGTGAAGGGGGGGGAAGCTGTTGAAAATCAGATTTTCCCAAGCATGCCTGTGTCATTTTAACTTTTGGACCATAACAATTTGTTATCTATATTAAAAGAATTTTTAAACATTAAAAAGAATACTTACAGAAAGAAGAGAAAGAGACACATATAAATAAGACTTAAAACCAAGCTTTAAAGAGATTTTTTGTTCTGAAATTAGATGCTGAAAAGCAATCTTAGTATGGTCATCGCAAAAAAAAAAAAAAAAAAAAAAATTGCTTTTTCCCCTTTCAATCAAGTTAAAGGATATGGTAGTCTGTTTTAAAAAAGCTATTTGAAGGAGTAAGAAATTAGAAAAGAGGAGAGAAATGTACAATGAGGGCACTCTAGTATAATAGTTCTTCATATATCATTCCTGTACCAGTAGCATCAGCATCATGTGATAACTTGTTAAAATTAAAATTCTCAGGCTCACACCCAGACTAGTGAATCAGAAACTTTGTACTAGTCCAGCAAGGCTGGTAATACCCTCAAGCTTGAGAGTCACATATGTTGTCTGGTGCTTCCCACAGGTTCACAACAGCACTAGTCTGCATTTCAAACAAGCTCCAGGACCTAGGACCACACTTGGATAAGCAAAGCTGAAGTCCTTCTAGGGAAAAAGGTATGTAACCTTCATATGGTTGAGTTTCCTATGAAATTTGTCCTCACTATCAAATAAAAAAAGTCCTTTTACAGTCTTTCTAGCCAATATATATCATGGAGCTACTTTCCCACATAAACTATGTACACAGAGAATAAATGTTTTTGAATACATTCTTATAAAAACAATAACAACTATGAATCATCAAAATTCAACTTAAGGATGTCTTTAAAAAAGTATAAGTGGACCTACAAACTTTCAGAAATAGGAGAAAGAAACAAAAATAATCCATATTTCATAAACTCTGCTTGTGTTTTCTGAACTACTTAACCTCAAATGCATTAACTGCCCACCATGTGCTCTCCATGAAAAAGCATGAAGAAGTTTGTTTCCCTCAAACACTTTTCAAAAAAAAAGGTACTCATGTTTATGAACGATGGTTTTCCATTTGTTTTACATGAGGAGAAAGATCTCTATAGGAATCTTCTGAATAAAGAATTCTAGTTTAGACAGAAGTATTTAGAAGTCAAATGTAGTGGCACATGCCTATAATCCCAGCATCTCTGGAGACTGAGACAAGAGGATCTCAAATTCAAACCCAGCCTCAGCAACAGTGAGGCACTAAGCAACTCAGTGAGACCCTATCTCTAAATAAAATATAAAATAGGGCTGGGGATGTGGCTCTATGCCCCTGAGTTCAATCCCTGGTACTCACCACCTCCCCCCCCAAAAAAAAGAAGGATAAAGAAATGTGTATCTTCATTTTGCAAGTCACCATTGAATAGTTTTTGGTGCTAAAAATTAACCAATAAATTGACATTTTTATATATTTCCTATTTCACTGCCTCTGAGATGCCATCACCTTTAAGACACTAGAATATTCTCATTCTATGTACCACTCGGAAGAAAAACTGCCATGTGGTTACAACATGCAAATTTTAAGATTCCATCCATCTCAGATGTACATCTTAAAAATCAATGAAATGCCTTAATTATAAACCACAGAATTGTAGGGTAAATTATTTGTTTTCCTCCTAGCTAACTCTTACGTCTCTCAAATGTATAACACCATAAAGGCATGCGTGTTTTGTCCATTGAAAACACATCCTCTATGCTTACAAACTGAAACATTTTCAAAATCATTGTAATTAGTTATTTATTTAGTTTACTTAGGAACATGTGAATATGAAAAAAAGGAATTATGTTTAACAGTATTTTTAACAGTACTCACTTCTTTTGCTCTGGAACATTTTACTTGCTCAAAATAATAAAAATAAAATATTTTCAACTTGGCTGACTTCTCATGTTAAAAAGATTCAATATATCTCTAGACAATTGAAAATATATCCTCATCCAAGAAGTCTTTACTTAAATGTTTGTTTACATAGCACATTTCAATAGTAATAAGCAAAAAACACCTTACAAGATTTTTAAAAAATCAAAATAAATATCCTTTTTAGAGTTAAACAACTTGAAGAAATTTTTGTTTCACTTTAGCTAGTTTAAGCTAAACTTTATTTTATTTTTTCTTTATCATAACTAGCAGTGTTTCAAATGAAAAGATAATTTGTAATGAGTCATACCATGAAGACTGGCATATGTACATTTATCTACATTTCCCAAATTTGCTAATATGAACACTAGTAAGTAGAAAGGGTTATTTTAAAAGTGATTACAGCTGGGCATGTTGCTGCTTGCTTGTAATCCCAAAAATCTGGGAGGCTGAAGCAGAAAAATCCCAAGTTTGAGACTGCTTCAACAGCTTCAGAAGATCCCATTTCAAGAAGGGGGGAAAGGTCTGGAATTCAGAGGTAGATTGTCTATGGGTTCAATCCAATCCCTAAAAGTAACCCAGCCCCTAAGTGATGACACGAATGTATATTCTACTCAACTCAGACATGCTATCATACACACTGCTGTCACTTCCCAACTCTTTTCTCACATCAAACTGGTAAAATGATTCTAGTGGTTAGTTGTCAACATTACTAATGTGAATTCCCATAAAACACAGACAAAATTTTATGACAGGAAAAAACCTTGCCTCCCAAGATTTTAGAATAATTGACAAAAGTGTCACTATCCAAGACCATGTCTTTGTTATATGTCAGACACATCAGAAAAAAATGATAATTTTTCCAGAAAAAAAGTTATCAAAGAGTTTGGGGGACACCCTGGGGCATCTAGTGTTTGAGGGCCAGGATCTAGGCTTCACACAATGCTTGGGTGGGATGGATCTGTATTATCAAGATTAATCCTGGTCACAAGAATTTTGATCTTAAAAATAGTTTAATCAAGCCCACTTTAAATGAGCATTTCTTTAAGACATAATATTTAAAAGTTTTCATAGGAAAACCCACAGCTTGCCTCAAATTATGTAAGACAAACTAATAAGGGATGCTTCAGGAGAATAAGGAAATTGAAAATTACTGCTCATTTCTTCACACTACACATTAACTCAACATAAGTTTTAAAACTATTATGAGTATACATAAACTAGTATATATTCTAACAGTATGAGATGGCACATAAATTGCACCCTAATGAATCCAAAAATTTCAATCTTGTTAATATTTTACTGTTATTACTAGCAACTGAAGGAATTCGTTACTGTTCCTTCAAGTAGCAGTACCTCAAAGCACAAGACACAAAGGATGTGTTGCAACATGGTGGGGAATGGGATCCATGCAAGGGCAATAGTATGACATGTAGATAGAGTGAGGCAGCCTGTAACTGACCTTGGCATGTCATCCCTACTTCAATCTAGCCTCTGCTTTTTATTAACTTAAATAAGGTTATCCCAATTCTAAGTGTTTTCTCCCTAGTTTCCATCTTCATCTCTCTCTTTGATTTTCTTGTTTGAACTAGATTTTAATACTTTTTTATTTTAAACCAACTCAAACTTCTTCATTTGCAGCAGTTGCAAGCACTTGAATTCATACTGTCATCCACCACAGCTGAAAGTTCTGGTTTTAAGTGAGACAGTACTGCATATCATACATTGTTCTCCCTTTATTTTTCTTCTACATGTAAGTGAAAGTATCATACCCACTTTCACTTATGTGTGTAGGCAGGTTCTGTTATTTATGAACCTCACTGTTCAGTAGAAAAGTAGGCTCCTTAAACTTTCAACACCAAGGACAGGAGCCTTGATTTTGTGGTTGAAAACAACCTGTACCAGACTAGAATCACTTGCTTCAAAAAGAATCAAAGTTTTCTTTGCCTGAGGCAAGCCTTGGGCTCCAGTATTCCACTTTTATTGGGCTACTGACCCCACCCCTAGCACACAAAGGTCACTCTAATCCCACCTCTGCTCTCTCACAAAGGGCAAAAAGATAGTTTAAGGGTGGAAGACCTTCTGGGAATCAGACAAAAGGCTTGGAAAATCCTGACCCAACAAACTCACATTCCATGCTGCATCCAATTTCAGAGTGGGTCCCAGACACACCCTCTGAAGCCCCAACAGGACCCCAGGGAACCAGTTGCAAGCACTGCTGGGAGTAAAGCCAGATACAAGGAAGGGGCACAGGCCGGCACGGGTGTTGGAAGCCCCATCCCACCACCTCCCAGCAATGCAACTTTGGGCAGGGCGCTGCCCCTCTCTGTGCAGCCAGAGCATGGAAATGCACAAGTGCCTGGCACACAGCAAAGTGGAGCTGCCATGGCCAGCAGTGTCAACCCCGCCACCCTGGGAGACTGAGGTGGGTCCGGGGTTGCACCAAGAGCAAGGTCTGACTGGGCAGTGGGACTGGCCCCGGGCATAGCCACCCCACCCAGAGCAGGTCTAGGATGGTGTAGACCAGGCGGTGCAACTGCAGCAGCGGGGCATGGGGAACTGCCTCAAAAGACGCTGGCCACCCTCATGCCCACCCCGCTCCCCTTGCCAGGGGCCTTGGTCTCTGTCACGCTCACCCTCCTCAGGTCCCAAGGGCCTCCACGCCACCCACAGCCCGCTGCTCACCTCTCATGCTGCCTCCTCCACTGCCGCTACCGCCAATGCGGTGAGATCTCGCGAGACTTTGGTTGTCCCCTCACTACTCGGCCCTCACTGCTGAGCGAACCCGCCCTGGAAATAACTTGGCCACTCCCCTTTACACTGGCAAGCGCGCCTTCTGGTCAGGAACAGCTATTCTTCTGACCTTCTATCCAAGCTCCACCCCTGAATCCACTCGGCCCACCCCGTGACCCCAAAGGATTAAAACCCAGGTGCTAGGCAGCTCCTTAGTCTCACTTGGCCGCCAGGTTTTTTGTGCGCATTTGTCTGCCTGGGTCCTGGACCTGGGAGCTTCAGCCCCAGCTTGGACCGCAGGAAAAGTAGTAAAAATAGTAAGCATAGCAGCTGAGATCTTTAACGACACCCCTAGGGTCCTCACAAATGCCTGAAGAAGGTATTATTGTCCTCCCTATTTCACAGTGGAAAAATTGGAGTGGCAAGATTATGCAATGGGCTCCAATCACAAAACTAGGAAGTGGCAAGAGACAACATGGGAATCTGAGCTCCTCCGATGTTCATACCAGTGCCTTCCATGACAACCTCCAGGCTCTGTCCCTGCTTGCACCATGGGTACTGACTCTTAGCCCCAGTCTCTACTTCCAACCTCATCCCTGGCCCCAATGTTCACCAAGGTGAACAGAGACACACCTAGGTGGACATCTGCTACAATATTCCTGGTCTGGATAAAATTATTATCAATAAAATGTTTCAGCTTCATTGCATGAATTTCCTAAGGCCTCCCTGCGACATTTCTTGGGCAGGACCCAGAAAATTATGAGACTGTATTGAATTCTGTAGTCTCCTTGGATAACATTTTTCTGATACAAAGTATGATGGAATGGCATAGAGGACATAAAATATACATGATGTTAGGGAGAAGACACATGGCACTTCTTCCCAGGAGAAATCATAATAATTGTTTCTAAAGAAGAGGAGCTAAAATTTATTGAAGGTATATATTCTTCCAGTCCTTGAGATGAAGAAAGTAGAATACGTGTTCATAGTTAGTCAGAATTTGAACCTAACTCTGAGTTTGACCCTGTTCCACAAGACAGCATAGTCTACTTCTTTTGGGTCAGGTTCTGTAAAATCATGAGCCTTTAAGGTTCAGTTTACCCCTTTTTTGGAGTCTTCCTGGGCTACAGCAGCTTACATGATAGTTATGTCTGTTAGACAATGCAGGTCCACTCACCCTCCAAGATAGTTCACTCTCCAGGAAATAATTCTGCTATATGAGCCAGAGCATATGAGTCTCTTTCTACATATCAACAAAACCCAATCCACCAGCTGAAAGAGTGGTTAAGGAGGTGAAATCACATCAAAGGGGCAGCTACAAGGTGCCTAGCAAAACTCCAAGTGCTGTCCACTCACTAACTCATCTAGTCTGAAAATTCTGGATCCGTTAGGATAAGCAGCACTGGGCTGACAGCAGCAGGAGTTGAAGCAAGGGAAGGCTCCTGGCACGTGGCACTCCAGGGAAGAAAGGGAGAAGCCTTCCTTAGTTCATCTGGTCAAGCCTGCATGCGGTTTGGGGCATTTTCCTTTGAAGCTTAGCCTCAAGTTCTTTTCTCCAGCCCTACCAATGATTCATTGGGATGCCTATCATCCTCTAGTGCACTACCCTTTCTACTTAAAGCAGCTAGTATTCCTCCCCCAGAACACTGGCCTCTCATAAGCCAAATTCCATTAGAGCCCAGGATATTTTGGGGAAGCTTACTAGAGACAATGGTAAGAGAAAATTCATCTGCTTTAAGAAAGAGCCCAGGGCAGATGATGTGACACATGCGTGTATTCCCAACTACTTGGAAGGCTGGGCTAGGAGGATGACAAGTTTAAAGTTAGCCTATGCAACTTAGTGAGACCATATCTCAATATAAAAAAGGGCTGGAGATGTAGCTTAGTGGTAGAGTGAAGAAAGAAGGAGGAAATATGAGCTTCTTACCTCCTCTGAGCCTCAGTGTTCTTACCTGCACAATGGCATGATAATGTTACCCTGGTACCTGATATTCAGGTAGTCAAGCATATTGGTAGCTAAAGCACTTAGCACAATGCCTGGTACCTGAAAACATTAAAAAATTGTTCTTTTTGTTTCCTTTTTCCAGACCCTGTGCTATGGATGCAAGAAGATTATATGAGATGTAACTTTGTCTCTAAGAACTCAATATCAAGTGAAAAACACAATGAACCATCTAGTATATGGGGGTGGGAAGAGAAGAGCACAAAGTGGGCACTTAAACCTAATGAGGGTATCAGGAGAGTCCTCCGCAGAAGGTGACATTCAAAAGAAGACAGAAAAATGACTGCCTTTGCTACTTAGGCAATCCGACCAAAAGCATATTAGAGCCTCGCTGGACAACATTGATATCCATGACTCCCATAGACCCTGACTTAATCATTCATTCATTCATTCATTCATTCATTCATTCATTCAATCAACTAAATATCCATAAACACCTCCTGGTGACATGATATAATTTGAGCATTAAAATGAGGTTTGTCAATAACTTTCTAGTCATTGAGTCTACACCCTGGTCCCAGCTGGCTCCAGGCACAACTGTCATGGGAAGTGTTCATGGGAAGCCAGCATTATGGAAGGAAAGATGAGAATGGAGGTTCCCTGTCTAGACTGTGATGTTTGCCAACCTGCTTCATGGCTCTGCCCCTCATCCATCCTGTTAACACAGGGAGGTGTCCTTTTTCTCATTGGAAAAGTAAAGATGCTGAGGCCCAGAGACAGTGTGTATTTCCATGGTGCCTTCCACTTTGTTTGTCTGAGAGACCTGGAGGAAGACAGTATCTGCCAAAGCAGGACCAACCATAAGCACGCTCTCCCTGCAGCTTGGGTTTCTGGAGCTAAGCTGCTTCTGTGACTCCCCAGTATTCCTCCCAGACTCAACCCTCTTTTTTGAGAAACTAGAACTTGCCTGCAAATGGCTGCTCCATGACCCATGTTCTCTTGTTTTGAAAGGTTGTTCACCAAAAACCTTCATTGTTTCAGAATTCCTTCCTCTCTGTTTCATGAAGGTGGTATGGGGTTGTGGAAGGGAATCCAAGACCTCAAACTACTGCTCTGTAAGCCCTCATTAGCCTCTGGGACAGTGACCTCCTTGCTCTCTGTCACTGGCTCAGAAGGCTACAGTTGGAGGGCCTAAAACTGCTTGACTCCTAAATAGTGGTGGTCCACTCAGTCCAATCCAGGCACCTTCCAGTTAACCAGCCCTACTTTTCTGGTGCTGATTTTCTGCTAGAAAACTTGTTGCCATGCCCATTTCCCCTTGGTCATCTCTGGTCACCTGTAGCTCTCAGTCCAGTGCCACTTCACCCCTCCCACAGCAACTCCCATTAGTCTCACTACCACAATCAGTTCCTTTCTGTATCCCTCTTGAGACACATGAAACTTTCTAGAAGCTTCTGGATGCAAACTCCAAACCCTTCTTCTGCCTTACCATTTGCATCTTTTTTTTAAAGATAGAGTGAGAGAGGAGAGAGAGAGAGAGAGAGAGAGAGAGAGAGAGAGAGAGAGAGAGAGAATTTTTTAATATTTATTTTTTAGTTATCGGCAGACACAACATCTTTGTTTGTATGTGGTGCTGAGAATCGAACCCGGGCGGCACGCATGCCAGGCGAGTGCGCAACCGCTTGAGCCACATCCCCAGCCCCACCATTTGTATCTTGATTTTATTTTGACATTGTCCCTACTCAAAATTTCATATAGGAAATGATGCCAAATATTCTCTGTTTTGGACTTTTCCATGCCCTCTATCTTCAATCTTTTGCTAGGAGTTCTGCCTAGATGGACATCTAAAAACTGACCATTTCTCCACCTGTCTCACCTTGTTTCACACTCCAGCCTCCACTGGACTAGAGAGGGGCTAGCCTTTGGAACTGGCAGAGAGGTGACCAAAAAGAAGACTCCAGATGATCAGAAAACATTTGGTGGCAGGTATCAGAAAATTTTACCTGTTACCCTGCCCATTGAGGTTCTTGAGAGGACTAAGTGCAATTGTGCAAATATGTGCTATCTATTCAAACAAGAATATACCAAAATAACAGATTAATTGGATTCACATTTGACCTTGATCAACAGAAACCTGTATGACTTTTGACATTTCATTTAAACTCTCTAAACCTCAGTGTGCTTGGTTGTAAAATGAGAATAACATTAACCCCCACCTCACTGACTCCTGAGGTGAAATAACATCTCTGAGTCCCACTTACACGTGTGTTTGGATGGTAGTGACAAACTTTAAGTGCCAGTTTTGGAGGAATATGTGTTCTTTGGTGCCACCCTAAATAAAAGTGAATTTTTCTTCTAGGAAATAGATGCAGGCTAAGTTCCTAGTTAAGTGGCCCTCAGTAGAGTGCCTACTACACTAGTGCCCAGTGTCTACTTCACAGAGTAAGTACTGGAACTATTAGTTAGTGGCAGTAATACTGATCATGAACTAATCCACATAGGATCTAAAATTTTGGATTAGTGTCTACTTAGTGACTAGTCTATTATGAAAGAAAGACTGTGGAGTCCATTAGAATTGCTTGGGAGAACCAGACAGCTGCACAGGTCTGTTCCCCAGCCCAGATGTATTAAACTAGGATATTCAGGACTGTGACTTGAGCTTTTGTTCTTGACCAGCTGGGCAGAAAAAATGTTTGAATCAATGAGTAAATAATCATACTGTATGTACAATTGTCCCTCGGTATCCTTGAGAGACTGGTTTCATGACCTCTCCTGGATTCCCAAATACATGGATGTTCAACACTTTATACAAAGTGGCATAATATTTTTATAACCTATAAATATTTTTGATACATTTTGAATCATCTCTAAATTATGTAGAAACATAGTACAATGTAAACTCTATGAAAATAGTTGTTATACTGTATTGTTTAGGAATTAATGACAAGAAGAAATGTCTATACATGTTCAGTATAAATGCAGTTGTTAAAATATTTTTAGTTACATATGGACACAATACCTTTATTTTATTTGTGTTTTATCTATTTTTTTAAATGTGGGACTGAAGAACAAACCCAGTGCCTCACATACACTTGGCAAGTGCTCTACTACTGAGCCACCACCCCATCCCATAGATGCAGTTTTTAAAAATATATTTTTATTTTTGTAGTTGTCAATGAACAGCATGCCTTTATTTTATTTGTTTATTTTTATGCAGTGTAAGGGTCAAACCCTATGTCTCACACATGCTAGGTAAGCACTCTGCCACAGAGCTATAGCCCAAGCCCTCAAAGTAGTTTTTTTTTTAAAGAAAGTTTTTGATCTTCAACTGGTTGAATTATGGATATAGGAGGCCAGCGGAATTGATCAAGATAGACTACAATATGCTATGATAGTTATTAACCCCCAAATTTCAATAGTTTAAAATCAAAAAGGACTGTGTTTTGCTCACATAATGCGGCCATGATAGTTTGGTTGAGGTCTCTGCTCAATGGAGAAAACACCATCATGGGCATTATTGTTTGTCCTATCAGAGAGACATATCTCAGGATAACCTCTCACTAGCATTAAATGCCCCACCCAGAAATGGTACAAACTTCTTCCATGCACATTCTTTGGTCAGGACTTGTCACGAGGCCTGAAAGTGCACTCTTGAAGGTGTCCAGAAGGTGGAGAGCCAGAAGTCATTGCAGTTCTAAGGGTTGAACCTAGTTACTTATATGTGCAAGGCAAGTGCTATGCCACTGAGTCACAACCCCAGCCTCTCATTGTGATTTTAATTTGCATTTCCCTATTGGCTGATTATGATGTTGAGCATATTTTCATATGCTTCTTTGCCATTCCTTGGTAAAGTATCAAATCTTGTATGTTATTTTTAATTGAGGTATTTGTTTTTTTTATTAAGTTTTAAGAGTTCTTTTTGTATTCTAGATACAAATTCTTTATTAGATTTATGATATTTTGTCCCAGTATGACATGTTTTACATTCCACTAGCAGTGTCTTTCAAAGAACAGATATTCTTAATTTTGATGAAATTCAATTTACAAATTGTTCTTTAATGCACTTTTGGTATCATATCTAAGAACTCTTTGCCTAACCCTAAGTCACAGAAGTTAGCTCCTGTTTCCTTGAGTAGGTATATTGTTTTTGGTTTTACACTTAGGTATATGACCCATTTTGAGTTAATTTCTGTATGTGGTGCAAGGCAGGGGTCAAAATTCATAAGTTTTTGTATATGGGTATTTAGTTCCAGCACCATTTGTTAAAAATGAACATTGTCTCTTTGCTGAATTACCTTTGTACCATGCCAAAAATCAGTTTTTTGTGTACATGGGTCTATTTTGGGCTCTATTTTGTATCATGATCTACTTGTTTATATCAGTACAACATTGTCTGAATTACTTTACCTTTGTAATAGTGTTTTTATTCCAGATTTTTTCTTTTGCAAATTTTTTTGGACTGCTCTGGGTCCTTTGTATATGCATTGGAAGTTTATAATCAGCTTAACTGTTTATACAAAACAGCCTGCTTGGATTCTGAGATATTGAATCTATGAATCAACTTGAAGAGAATTGAATTCTTAACATCATTGAGTCTTCCAACAAGTGAACATATTATTTCTTCCCGTTTGTTTAGATTTCCTTTAATTTCTCTTAGCAATCTTTTAAAGTACAAGTCTTGAATATCCCTTTCAAATTTGTCTTAAATATTTGACATTTTTGGTGTTATTATAGTATGTTTAAAAAATTCAATATAAAATTTTTCATTGCTAACATAGAACAACAATTCAGTTTTGTATCTAGCTGTTGTATTATGCAGCTTTGCCACACTCACCTTCAACCAGTAGCTTTTTGGGGGGCATATTTCATCGAATTTTTCAATATAGATAATCTCATCATTTAAAAAATACAGTTTGAATTTTTCCTTTATCACTTGAATGTCAATTTTTTTCTTGCCTTATTAATCTAAGCGGAATCTCTGGTGTATTGTTGGATAAAATGATGGAAGTGGTTATCCTTGTCTTGTTCCTTATATTAAAAGAAAAACATTCAATCATTTTTTATTATGCGTGTTATCTGTAGGTTTTTTTTTATTCCTTTTATCAGAATGAGACTGTTATATTCCTATGGTTTTTATTGTTGTTTTTTTTTGAACTAAGAATGGGTATTGGATTGTTATTATTTGTTTGCTAATATAATGATGTGCATTGTGTTTTGAATGGCAAACCAGCTTTGCAATATTAGCATAAATCTCATTTAGTCATGATGTTTTATTCATTTTATATATTATTATAATTAATTCATTAAAATTTTGCTTGGGAATTGGATGTGGTTGCATACACTTATCATCCCAGCTACTCTGAGGTAGGAGGGTCACAAGTTCAAGCCTAGGCTGGGTAACTCAGTGAGATCCTGTATCAAAATAAAAAGAACTGAGGATGTGGCATTAGCCTAGCCACATTAGAACATTAGCTTAGCATTTGTAAAGCCCTGGGTTCTATCCTTTTTACAACCACCCACCCCCTCACAATTTTGTATAGGACTTTGCACCTGTGTTCATGAGGGGTATCCCAACCTCTTGTAATGTCATTGTCTGGCTTTGATTGCAGGTTAATGCTGGCCTCAGAATAAGTTAGGAAGTATTTCTTCCTATTCAGTTTTCTTATAGAATTTGTATATTTTTTTTCCTACATGTTTGTAGGAATTTTCCAGTGAAGCTATCTGGATCTGAAAAAAAAATAAATTAAGATAAGATTTTCAAGCTACAAATTTTCTTAAATATAAACCAGTAAATATTCAATTCAGGTTTTCATTGTAGGTGAGTTTGGTGGTATCTTTCTAGAAAATTTGTTCTCTTCATTTAGGTTGATGGATTTTTTGGCATATATCCTTTTCTTATCTCTAGAAACTATCGTGATATCTTTTCTTTCCTGATTTTAGTAATATGTATATTGTCTCTTTTTCTTTCTCATTAGCCCAACTGGAGGTTTCCACTTTTTTTCTGTCTTCTCAAAGAATAAGTGGTTGGTTTTTGTTTTTTGTTCATTTGTTTTTGTTTTTTTTTTGTTTGTTTGAAGGGGGGGCCTTGGGATCAAGACAGGACCTTACATATGGTAAGCACACACTGTACTATTGAGTTATACCCCAGTCCAAGAACCAGCATTTAATTAGTTTATTTTTCTCTATTGTTTTCTGTTTTTTATTTATTGAAATTTCTGCTCTTTCATCATTACTTCTCTCCCCCATTTGCCCTCTACATGTGATTTAATTATTTCTTTTGCCATATTTTAAATTTTTATACATAAAATATGGTTCTTTGAAGATTATGATTTAATTTGTTTCCTTCATGAGACATAACGATATTGAGGCACAGAGAAGTGTGCTGTAGCTCAGTGGTAGAGTGCTTTCTTCACACATATGAGGCACTAGGTTTGATCTTTCCCACCACATAAAAATAAAAAATAAAGGTTAAAAGTAAATAAATAAAGATTAAATAAATGAGGAACTAGGAGAAACTAATGTCTGAGGTATTTTACTTTGTTGAAATCTGTGGAAAAATTTTTGAGAGCAAATCATAAGTGTTACTTTTGTTGTCACTTTCTTTTTCTTTCTTTGCAGTGGCATGGATTGAACTCAGGGATGCTCTGCCACTGAACTACATCCCCAGCCCTTTTTATTTGGGGGCAGGGTCTCAGTTGCAGAAGTTGACCTTGAACTTATGATTCTACTGCCTCTGTTTCCTGAGAAGCTGGGATTATAGGCTTGCACCTGTGTGCCCAGTTTTCTGGTGTTAGTATTTTTTTTTTGGATGGACACAATACCTTTAATTTATTTGTTATTATGTGGAGCTTAGGATCTACCTGAGAAGAACATGACTCTCTGAGGACTGAAAGGTAAATAAAATTTGTGATTTCAAAGTGGTTTCCTGGAATTATTGAAAATTGTAATTAAACCACATCTAATGCAAAGGTGGCATAGAATATCTGAAAGGAACCCTCTTTTATGATTTTTCGCTCCAGAATATGATGTCAATTAGATACTGCCTTTGCCTTATTGAGAAATTTGCATCCCCATGCAACTTTATATCTGGCAAGGGTGACAATGACGTAGCTCAGTGGTAGACTAGCTTTGTTTTCAACATGTAGTAATATAAATAAATAGGCCCAACATGTTGACCCCAGCTTTATTTTCCAAGAAAATTCTGGCTTAACTGGACAGGATATGTTACATTTGTTAACAAACTGTTATCTGTTGAAGAAACGCAGTTTAAAAATAATGTTAATAAGAGCAACTTTAGTTACCCTGAAGTGAAGAGTTTTGTGACCCTGCTATAGACCAGATTCTGGAACTCAGAGAAATAAAGATAATTCTTACGAATATAAAATCTGTGAGAGTTTATGCTTCAGAATTCAATTAGAAATGGTGAATATGAGCCTAATTAACCTAAAGTTTTCATGGCAGAGGATACTTGAGAGGTTGATGTTATCCTGCTTTCAGTCAATAGTCAAGAACTGTACCTGGTCAAGACTCTTTGAGATCTTTTTATAGATCTTCAAAAAAAGTGAAGTTCTAGAGAGCCATGCTATTATCTTTTCAGAGAGAACACAGTTTCTTCTCTCAGAGTGTCACCCTGTTCTTCCCTCACATCACTTCTAATTAACTCATTGCCTGCCACTCTGATTGATATGTTTTGAAAGTTAGGTCTTCATTGAAAAAAAAAGTTTGCATTTGAAGTGATTGGTGTTCATTCTACCTCAATTTTTCAGAGTGTCCCAGCCCTGTATCACTAAAAGATCCTTGCAGGCTGTAGGGCTATCAGAGACTCCCTGGAGTGTCTTCATTTCATAGTTTATATTGCTCTCTAGATGGAGAGACCCAGGGAATGATATTCACTAGACACTCCACAAGAATTTAGACATGGTGGAGAGACCCAGGGAATGATATTCACTAGACACCCCCAAAAGAAATTAGACATGGTGGCTCTTCAAACCTTTTGTCAAGCAGTTATGAAACCCACAATTAGGACAATATAGGAGGTTAGAATGAGGACACATCACACAGGAAAGTCTTAAAGGAAGAATTTCAAATCAGATATTGAGATAAGGTGTCTGTACATGGGAAGACAGAGAGCAGAGAAAAACTATTCTTATTTTTCAAACTGTCAACTTACATTTGTCTGCTTTTCTCTCATGTGAAATGCTCACAAAGAGAAACCAAAATCTTTAATCTGACATCCAGTTCTTGGAAAAAATTAGAAATACTGCATTTATTTGAAATGTAAAATAGAGAAAATAAAACAGTTGACAAGACAAAGAGGGAATGCTGGCATTAAATATGTGAACAGAGCCAAGTGCAATGGTGCACTTCTGTAATCCCCGTATCTTGGAAGGCTGAAGCAGGAGGATCATGAGTTAAATTTTAGTTTCAGCAAAGATGAGGTGTTAAGCAACTCAGTGAGAATCTTTCTCTAAAAAAAATGCAAAATAGGGCTGGGGATGTGGCACAGGGGTCCAGTGAGTGAATATATTTTAGAATGACTTGTTATCCATTGTCAGATTATTAATCCACTCATATTGACTGGATGCCATTATTCAACCACAAGATACCAAGTGGTTTCTATGTGGAAAATAGCTAGTATCTTACAGACAGTGTGGTGAAGATGTTCCTACACATCCTGTCTTACAGGGTCACAGTGAGGGGGATTCTGTGGCAGGGCTGCACAACCTGGAACCCAGTCCCATGGAGAATGTTAAGTGTTTTGTTTATGATACTCATGAGATAGATAATAGGGCATACAACAATCAATAATAAAAGTACATGTTGCCTGAGATTGCAGGAAAATTCCCAGAATGAGATTAATAATACAAAAAAGTTATGTCCTGAGTTGTATTTTAGTATCTTTGACAATACAAACAATAGTGTTTTTCATAAGAAATTCACAGGGAAAAGATTGCAAATCAAGATTCCTGAGAAAAGCTTAACAATTTACACTAAGCCCCTCATTCTAAAGCCACAACCTGTGCAACATACATTCCCTTTACTAACAGAGCCTTCTTTCACTACACAGGAATTCATGATGAAAATAGGAAACACATAGTTAATATTAATAGCAAATGAGTTGAAGTGCAGAGCCTGCTCTTTAATTAAGAATTATAAAGACACAAGAATTCATAATTTGATGAAGGATCAAAGAAACTCTTTTAAAAAGCAGTTAAATAGGTCATGTGAAAAAAGAAAATTACTTTGGAAAAAGAGAATAATGTAAAATTTTATATAGATATATTTTAGAGTCAGTTTAGAGGAGTGGGCTTTTAAGTAATAGGCTTTCACTGTCTTAAGTGTGTATTATTAGGACTTTAGTTTAGAAGTAAAAAAGCTTACCAATAATTATACATGTGCTTTAAAGTCTAAAGTTAATAGGTCATGATACACGTAGTCAAGTTGCATAGTCTACTACTTAGTGATTGAAGTGAAAAATGTGAAAGCTTAATCATGATTGGCAAAGGTTACAGGAACATATTTTAAACAATGTGTTCAATATCTTATGAATTTAATATGAGTCAGAAAAGATTGCAACTCTTGAAAATCATATAAATGAAAGAAGTTTTTGGCTTTGTTGTAACTTTAACTTCATGAAAAAATACCTTTAAAAAAAGGTATAAAAATAAAGGCCCCTCTATGGGCATCAGATTCTTCTGAAAGCTGCTTGTAATTTGCAACCTGTCATCCTGTCTCCTCTTCTTTTGCTGAGGCCATGTATCCTTCAGTACCCAATGCCATTCAAACTTCAGGACACCCGGATTCCTGCTAGGGCTGGACCCTGGAAATTATAATTAAATTTTTCTTCATTTAAATTTGAAGTTGACTCAGTTGATGAATTATAGAAAAAAAATATATAGACATAATGCCTGCGATATGTGCTAATATTCTCATAGAACCCCATACCAAAGAAAAAACAGACATAATAATTCTATTATTATGCTCAAGGCAAAATTGCAAGTAATTTATTTTTTAATTCTTTGTTCTCTAGGTTCTGGAATACTGAGAGATCTAGAGACCTGGCACCATTCATCTCTTGTTTATTTTATTAAACTAGAAACATTAAAACTTTATTTTTGCCACATTTTTTTGTAAGGGAGTAAGGACAATCCTGCCCCATGGAATAATTTATGAGCTGAAGTCTCAAGCTCTTTTCTCATAAGGCTAGAGAACAGAAATATTAAATAAAATTTTAAAGTAATTGTGATATTTAATTTTTATATAATTGCAGTTCTGTCTTGGCTAGATCTAAATATTGGGAGTAAACCATGAAAAATATTTATCCTGAGGCACTTAATGCAATTCACAGCAATAATAAAAACCATAATCATAATCATAATAAATATTCCTAGGCTGTGGAAAATTCCTGTAATATTGTAACATCAAATACTTGAAAAGCCATCACAGGAGAATTTGAGACCCTTCCCCAGGACACTGTCTATGTTTCTATCCATCCATCAATCCATTCATCTGTGGTCCTGGGACTGTGTAAAGAATAATACCCATGGGTGTGATTTCCAGTATTTCTTTTTCTACTGGCAATTGAACTCAGGGGCACATGACCACTGAGACCACATTCACAGCCCTATTTCTATTTTATTTAAACACATCATCTCAGTGAGGTTCTTAGTGCCTTGCCATTGCTGAGGCTCGCTTTGAACTCACTGTCCTCCTGCCTCAGCCCCTCCAGTTGCTTGGATTATAGGCATGCACCCCTGCTTGTGGTAGATCCCCAGTGTTTGAGCAACAAAAACAGAGCAGACGAAAACCTGTCTTTGTGTCCTTATTAAATTTTGATCTGGATGAAATTTACTATTACTCAAACAGTAGACCACCTGTATTAGACAGGCAGTCAGTGTAGATAGGTAAATCGAGTCAGGTTAAATCTAGGAAGCCAATTTTGAGTGAATCTGGGAAGTTGGAGACTGTCCTCTGAGGGATATTATCAAGAACCTGCCCCTGCTCCAACCTGTTGCCAAGGTAACCTGTCCCAGGAATTTCCCCTCTCTACAGAGAGCCCTAAGAATGTTAATGTGTCCTTGTACTCCATCCTGCCCTTCCCCCTAAAACCCACCTATTTTGCAACCTTAGGCCATTCCACCAAGCATTTTTGGGCCTAGACCTGTCCTCAGGAAGGAGAAATATATGGGGGGAAAGGCAGGATAACAAAGGAAGCATAGGACATACAAAATGGGCAGAACACCTTGCTTCTTGGGATATCCTATAACCAGCAATGCCCCCCTTCTCCCTTCTGGGAGAAGTCCATGTTACCCCTTTCTAATTAATCCCTGCTTTGTATGCTTGCCTCAACATGCTTCTCTAATGTTCAAACTTCAACATGTGGAAAAGTAAGACTTGTCACCAGTAACCAATGGTGTCACTACCAGGCTCAATTTTGCAAGAAGTTCCTGAAGCCCTTTCCAATCTGTCTTTTGGGTGAGAACTGTCCAATCAAGACACAGCCAGTGATGAGGGGACAGACTTTCATAGTCTTCTATTCCTTTTGTTTTTGGAGCCTGCCATTCATTGAATCCATTTCTCTGCTTCCAGTTTTCTGTGCTAGACTGGAGCTGAAATAAATATAAGGGGATCACTTAGCATCCTGAAATCCAGATAATGGTAAGTGTGTGTTCTTTTTTTAAGACTGGGTAGGGAGGCTGTTTGAAACCACTGGGATTGGCAATGTTGGCTGGAAACTCCTCATAATTGTCTCCAGAGTCTGGTGGATAGAGGTTCTCTCCTTGGCAGCTTAGGCTTTAGTTTTCTCTGACTAGTATAGTGGAGCTTAGATCAGTATTTTAGACCTCAAGACTTTTGTTCCATAATTGTATGGGGTTTTCAGGGCCTTCCTGAATTCCTATGTGGGCATCTGTGTGCCATTAGCTCAGCATGTCCCCAGAATGTGTGGTGAAGACTGGGATAATCATCGGAAAGGGACCCCAACCTCATTAGTTGTGTTCCTGTGTAGGAGAAGCTGTGGCTTTTTTAGGGACCCCTGTTCTTGTTCCTCCTATGTTTTTATTTTTGTTGTTTATATGTTTGTTTATTTTAGACCATGAATTATTCCCATGGGTTTTTATCTACTGACCCACATTCTCAACCTTTTTTTATATATTTATAGAGACAAAGTCTCACTGAGTTTCTTAGAACCATGCTCAGTTGCTCAAACTGGTTTTGAACTCAACATCCTCATCCCTCCTGAGCTTTCTAAATGTGGACTAAGAAGTATCTCAAATCCTGAATGGTTATCTGATAGTTTAGCTATTTATAGGTCTGAGATTAAATCCCAAATTTCCAGCTCCCTTCACATTCTCAAAGGCAGGGATCTTGCTCAACTTGATTGAAAAAAAAGTAAAATAAAATAGATAGTAAAATTACAAGTCAGCTGTGTCATGGACAGCTTATTTAAACACACCTGAAATTTAATGGATAGATATGTTAATGAGCACCATTAAGGCCTATTCAAATTAAAAACACACTTGAGACTCACTTATGGGAATACCTTCAACCAAATTCATTTTCCCTGGGGTGAACCCAGTTGGAACTCACTGGAAAAAGGATAGAATACATTAAGGACAAACGTGAGCCTATTTGGTAATAAAAATGCCTTTTTCAATGCTCATTTTAAATAGATATTTACCAAAGCTTTGCCAAAAACCATATTTAAACTTCGAAACTGACACACAAAAAATGGGTTCTTCTGCTAACATGACCTCTCCCACATTTTGGAAGTTGTATTTTTTCTTGCTAAAATAAATCCTATTCTTTTTACTATTACCATCCCTGAGTGTCAATAGATTTTATTCTTCAAATCTTGCGAGACAAGGTCACAGAGAAAAGTGGTTAAATGAGAAATTTAGTTTCATCTCAAAGCTTCAATTTCAACATAATTATGTTTTCCCATGTTTTGTTTTAAAGGCATGCTTTATTTCTATTTTTTTCTCCAAGAACTGGATGGCAGTTTTAAAAGCTTTTGCTTTATTCTTGTGAGACTTTCACATAAGATAAAAGCAGAAAAAATTAGAAAACATTAAGAATAATGACTTTTTTCTTAATAAAAAAATATAGTCAATGTGTCCCAGTTGCCAGGGACAAAATTGCAACATATGCAGTCAAAAAGAGAAATAAAAAATGTCCAAATGCTTCTGCCCATTTTAATGCTTTATTCACTCAAATTGCTCAATACAATTATACTCTATAGGTTATTACTCAAGAAAATAACTATCCTGAATGCTAGGCACTGTAATAGAGATAATCCATTCATAGCAAAAAAAAATAAAGGTTGATTGATTTACTGCTAAGAAGTCTAGGTTAATTTTAGACACTGCAAAAGTAACTTAATCATGACAGGCTAGTGACAGACATTCCCTCTATGTACTAAGTTTAAATGTCAGAACAAAATTCTTAAGCCTTAGCCTTTTACTCTAGCAGATGCACACTCACTCAGACCATGGTGACCAGGTCCAGAACCAAGGCAGGCTTCTCCTGGTTTGGAGTGGACAACAGGATGAGGAGAGAACTTATGGAGAAGTTGTGGCTTCACCAAAGTTCAGATGAAGTGGTAGAGTTTGAGACATGAGAAAATTATGCAGAGGATCAGAAGAACAAAGACAAGTGATGGGATGTCAGGTCCTCATCAGGCTCTTCAGATTGAGTGCATGCTAGTTTCTGCTGGCTAAATCCCTGCTCATTAGCTCTATTATTTATGCTAAATTTGGAGGCTTTAACCTCTCTTTCAATTCTTATTAGCTCTCATGGGATTTCTTCATGACATCATTTACCCTGGGGCCAGAAACCTGGTCTAGTAGTCTCCACTCTTATTTTCTTCTCTCTCTCTCTTATCAGGCAAGTACAGCCTGCCAGATATTTCCCTCTGTTTATCAAGTTAAGGGAAAGTAACTTTTTTAGGCCATACTGGAAGACTCTGTGTGTGTGCCTGGTGCCACTTCATGTTTCAAACTGGAGTTTTTTAAATGGAGTTGTTTAAGCTCAGGACTAAGGCCATCCTCACAGTCCCAATTAAAGACTTTTTAAAAATGTAATGGGACCTTAATTGAGGTTTTTCCCTCCATATGTGTAAAATCATTTTATTAAAATGACCTGTAGAAACATTCCAAACATGTCCCGGAAACATCTTTGTCCTAGTGTGGAGGAAAATAAAGATGGGACTGAACTTGATTTAAACTATAAGGAAGTTTAATCACAAAGGCTAGAGTACATAGTGAATCTGAACATCAAAGGCCATGTGAGAAATCTGGTACATTTTAAAAAATTAGTTATCAAGAGACTTTTATTTTACTTATTGATATGTGGATCTGAGGATCCAACCCAGTGCCTCACCCATGCTAGTAGGCAAGCATTCTGTTATTCCAGCCCTAATCTGATAAATTTTTAATAATCTGTTTTATATATACTTTAACCAGTAGCCTTAACACTTTTTCAATATCTGTTTCGATTGAATTAATAACCCAGAAATCAGTGAAGGAAAGAATCTAATAACTGTGGTTTCAGATATCACAGTGTCTGAGTTAAGATTTCCCCTTTTAAGAACTTAACTGTGTGTTGTGTTCTCATTCCAACCTCCCATATTTGCCCAGTCCTTAGTTTTACAACAGTCTTACATAAGGTGTCTACAGTTATCAATGTCTCTTAGCCTATTTAGAAAATATCATTATCTGAGTTATGTCTTCTAGAGATCAGTTTGAACTATAAGTGTGTAGCATCTAAGAGGAGTAGTTGGATGCTGTGAAGCTGGAAGAAATCTTTTGATATTCTTTTCATCTAAAAGGATGTTTTTGGGAGGTGCAAACCAGGAATTAAAGTCAGAGGGAATCCATGACTTATGCTAATCCCCAGCTCTATTTTATCTTATTTTTTTCTTTTTTTGGAAAGAGTTGCTTAGTGCCTTACCATTGCTGAGGCTGCTTTGAACTCGCCATCCTCTGCTTAAACTCCCAAGCCCCTGGGATTAGAGGCATTTCCCACCATGCCTTACTGGCATCTTATTTTTAAATTAGATACTGTAAACAAAGCTGTAATAAAAATGGAATTGCAGTTATTTTTTTGAGAAATGTTTTCCAATTCATTTAGATGTATGCCCAGAAATATTATTACTGGATTGTATGGCACTTTTTAGCCAGATTTATTATTATTATTTTTATTTATTGAGTCACTATAGATTAACCCATGGGCACTTTTTCACTGTACTATACACTAACCTGTACCCCTTTTTTGAGACAGCATCTCACTCATTTGGTTACAACCTTACCAAATTGCTGAGATTGGTCTTGAACTTGAGATTCTCTCTTCTTATACTCCTGAGCCACTTGAGCATAGACATGTGCAGCCTTGCTTTGCTACCCAAAATTATTATTAGTGGATTATATGTCATTTTTATCTTGAGGTTTCGAAAAACCTTAACACCTTTTTCAAAAAATATATTTATTAATTTTTAAATTTTCACTAATATTTTTACATGTATATGTACACTGGCATAATTGTAATCTTTCAGAAACTGTTCACCTTAGTTGGTTTGGCCCTGGGAGATAAACCCAGGAGTGCTAACCACAGAGCCACATCCCCAGTCTTTTTTATTTTTTATTTTGAAACAATGTGGAGAAAACAGGAGCCACTTCAATGAAACTAAAAATGTGTCTGATCCCAACAAAGCAATTTTTCAAACTACAGCATTTATTTCATTTTAAATGTACCTCCTCTCTTCACCTATTTTTCTGGTTTCAACAGCATGGACAAACATATCTGTAGCCTTATGCTATCATATAACTACCTATTACCAGGATCAGAAACACAGTATTTTATATAGGCTTTGCTACTGTTTGAGGAGTATCATACATATTAAATAAATACTTTACACAAAAATAATAGCAATTTATATTGTTTTTCTAATTTAAGAGAAATTGTTTCTTGTCCTCATCAAAACTGTGTGATTTTTTTTGGCATCAGATGTTAGCTTGCATTTTTAAAATTTGTTAAGATATTAAGAGGTTTTAATTTTCGAACATTTCTCCTACCATAAGTGTCATTTTCTTTTTTATTAAATATTCTTAACTTTTATGTGAGCTCATGAGTTCTCCCACTTCTCTTTATACCTTTACTTAAAATTATGTTATTATTAAGTTGTGGCTGACATAATACTCTTATGTTGTTTATTTATTATTATTTGGTGTTGAGGATGGAGCCAAGGGCCTCACATGTGCCAGGTGAGTGATTTGCTAATGACCCAGAACTCTAGCCCATCTTTGTACCACTTAATGAAAATTTTTCCTTCGTTAATGTTGCCCAATTTATAGTTTTTTTAAACATATTTATGTAACCTTCTGAAAATAAACAACTGCTCTGTTTTGTGGTTCTTGAGATTTTAATCAAAGTTGACATTACACTCATGAACATCGCCAGGCATTTTTTAAAAATCTTATATAGAGACAGGTTGTTGGCAAGTGGCCAAGCTATCCTTGAAATTTTAATCTTTATGCCTTAGTCTTCCAAATAGATGGCATTAGAGGCAAGTACTATGACATTTGCTATATAAATCCCTTTTATTCATGCTGGGCATTGAATGCAGGGGCAACTGATAAATGAATCACATTCCCAAGATTATTTTATATATTATGTAGTGACAGGGTCTCACTGAGCTTTTAAGTGACTCTTTTTTATTGTGGCTGGCATTGAACTCACAATCCTCCTGCCTCAGTCTTCAGCGTTTTGGAATTGCAGGCATGTGCCAACACACCTAGCATAAATTCCTTGTTATAGTAACTTTTGACAGATACATGTGGGTTATTGAATCTAAGCCACAGCCATATACCCAGGCCATTCAATATTTTATTTTGAAGCAGAAACTTCCTCAGGGTGGCCATGGCCTTCCTGTGTTGATGAGGCTTTCTTTGAACTTTTGGTTCTTCAGCCTCTACCTCCCAAGTCATTGAGATTATTTGTGTAATACCATCCACAGCTGTATTTTATTTTTATATTGAAATGTATAATACTTCTGAAAATGAGTTTCTTCTGGTACTAAGAAAGCATATAATATAGGTTTCCCCCAAAATAATTTCTTGTCCCATTGATTTTATTGGAATGAATGTCATATTTCTATTTCTGCAAAACACTTCACAATTTCTCTAAATTTCAAATTTCTTGTTCTTTGTTTTCTTTTGTTTCATTTTTTTTATTAATAAAGGTTATGTGTTACTAAACACATCTATTTATTCATGTTATTATAAGGTATGTAATTATTTCTATAAGTTCATATTGTGCAACAATATATGGTAAAATCCATCTGTTGTTCAGTGATGTACTTCAAGTAAATATAATATGTAGCCTGAACATTTTGCAATAAAAAATTCTAGATGTGAGTGTTCACTATGACATATAAAAAATAAGTACGATAAATTTTAAAAAAAAGTTTAAAAAGTTTATATTTTATTTATTGTAATGTATGCCTATTATTAAATGGGGCATATTTGGTAGAGGCACATATATATTTCTATTATATACAATTAACATTTTATTGCTACATCTCAAATTAATCATATCTCTTTCAATTTAATTTGTCTTATGGAAGCACCCATCAATGACACTCTATGCAGATGTACACTTTTTGTGGTGTGATAATTTTGTTTTTGCTTGTATATTCTGCCCTTTACTCTCCTTTTTATGAAATTGTCATTTCAAAATTATTCATTTTCCTGAATTTTTGACCTTTTATTTTAACTAGTTAAGTCTGTAGATTTTCTTTTTATTCTGAGCTTTAGGTGCATCTTACTATATAAATATTTAATGTTCTGTAATTGACCTCTAATATTCTGTAAATTTACCTCCAATTCTGAGCACTCTGGACTATTGATGTCTGAATGAAAAAAAAATCTCAAAATTATTCATGCAAAAAGCAGGAAATGGATGGATCAGAATGTAAGACTGGTGGATGCTAAGTATGTAGGTGACATTATTTTTTTAAAAGTATTGGTGGAGGGGCTGGCCTCAGCTCCAGATTTCTGGACATAAGCGCATAAGAGGCCCTGTGTTTGATCATCACCACCACATAAAAATAAATAAATAAAATAAAGATATTGTGTTAAACTACAACTGAAAATAAACACATTAAAAATTGTGGAATATATGGGGGTAGGGAGAAAAAGATAAATAAAAAAAAACTTGAACAGCAGAAGGGTTCAGATGCAACAAGTCTACAATGGCATCATGAGGTTTGAGGGGTAGTGTTCTTGGAAGCAGAAATAATATTTGGGAAGAAAGAAAAAGGTAACTGTTGCACTATTCCAAAGTGAGAGAGTCAGTTGAGTGGGTTCTGTTTTTAACTCTTCACATCTATAAGTGGAATTGACAGTTCATGAGGTATGCCTCAGTATGTAGTAGAGCACCATATTGAAGTACCTTTACACTTTTTCAAGACTACAAGCTCTCTTTTACAATTGCAGTCACATTAAAACTTTGTACTTTTTAGTTATTTATTCATTCATTCACTTATTTATTTGTTTTTTTTATTTACCAGTTTTTCTTGTCATTGTGTTTACATTACAAGTGATTATATAATGGTATAAATATCCTGAAGGTTAACTTCTACAATGTTGGTTTATGTGTTTATGTATTTACTTATTATTTGAACAATTTTCCCCTTGCCAAGTCAGATTTATATTATATCTTAATCTTGTTTTATAAATACTTGATAAAAAACACATTCTTTTAAACAGCTGAAGGATCTATCTCCTGAACATAATTCCAATCACAAAGTAAAGTGAGCATCTGGGTCAGTTTAAAGCTGTGTGAAATCTTTTCTTTTTTCCTATTTACACCTTACAGTAGGACTCCTCTCTCACTTGTATATGTTTGAGAACATACTAATTTCTCAATGCAGCATTTAATAAATATAGATGAGTTTTCATCAACAAACCCACTATTGTTTTTTAATTGTTCATATCCTTGACCCTGAAAGTTTCACTGATTACCCCCTCACCTCTCTCTCTCTCTCTCTCTCTCTCTCTCTCTCTCTCTCTCTCTCTCTCTCTTTCTGTCTTATATTACAGATTGAACCCTGGAATGCTTTCCTGCTAAGAAACATCCTCAGCCCTTTATAAAATGTTTTATATAGAAAAAGGGTTTTGTGGGGTTTCTTAGAGCCTCACTAACTTGCTGAGGATGGCTGGCTTTGAACTAGCGATCTTTCACCCACAACCTCAGAAGACTCTAGAATTACAGGAATGCACAACTGCACACAGCTTTTGATACTCTCTTTAAAATAATCAGTCACAACTCTAATAATTGAAATTGCATTTACATCACTCTTTTCTAATGCAGTAATATATGACCATCTAAAATATTTTTTTAAACAAATGTATTAGATGACTATTATTTTATTCCCAGAGTTTATTCTGTTACCTCTTTAGGATTGATAAATGGTCTTCTTTCTCTTCTCTTTTCTTCTCAGATATGTGTGGTCTCTTGAATTCAAATGGGTCTATGATAAGTGTGTTGAAAATTATGATTCTAAACCTATCATGAATCCCAACATTTCCAAGAGTATTGAGAGCAGAAAAAGAACAATATTCATAATTAATGAATCACTTTCAGTGGAAGCATAATACGAGTGTCCAAGGTGTAATGCAATCAAGATGCTTCAGTGGTAAGATGGTGTCTGAACACCACCATAGGGATTTGGGGACCTCTAAAGCACCATGTCCATATCAGAATCTTTTATTCACCTTTTAAATACAGTTATTGCTGCTTCCATAAAAAATAAAACACTATGTGTATAAAAAAGGTGAATGAGAATTAAATCCTCTGGAGGCACCAAGGTTGATCTTTAATTCTAGTGGATAATTAGAAAACTAAGAAAGACCTTGCAATAGCCCCATCTTTTCCAACAACATGGAATAGAACATTTAGATGTACTAAACTGAAGTGACAAAAATGCATTTCATGGAGGTGGTATCAAAGAAATTTTAATGGCAGAACCCTGGAATTGTTAGATAAAATATATATATATATATATATATATATATATATATATATATATATATATATATATACAGAGAAAAAGATAAATGATAAGCTCATAAATGCAAGGGTAAATTCAGTGTACATGAGTTGTATGTACAAGGTAATGATAATAGCATGAGTTGTATGTACAGGGTAATGATGGAACTTAAAAAATCAAGAAAATAGTAATTGAGGTGATTCAGAACTCTATAATTGTGGGGAATAATAATAAAAATTTAATAAAAATAGATACTGTTATATCCCTTTGGGTATGCCTCTTTCCTCTGCTGTTCATCTGAATTTGATTCTCTCAAATAAGCTTAGGTGGGTATTTTGTCAGCTAAGTCTTGGAATGCCCAGTCCTGAACTCACTTTTGTTGCTTTTTAAAAACTTATTCTCATCTGCAGTGGCACAAACCCACTTCATTCATTTTGTTCAACAAACTGACTTTTTTACATCTTTGCAAAAAATGTTTGGAATAGTCAGTCTATAGGAGGGTCTTCCATATCATATAATATGGTTCTCAGACCCTGTGGGAATTGAGGGTAGTTCCCTGCTGTTTTACTATCATCTTCCCTGTGAGAAGGCTTATCTATCTTTTGTATCTCACCAACTCAGAAGAGAAGTATTTGTGGTCACAAGCTAAAGAACACTAGAAGCTATAAGATTTGATAAAATGCAAGAAATAATTTTCTCTTAGACTTTTATAGGCAGTATGGCTATTTCATCAACTTGATAAAAATTTATATACTCACAGTCATTCACACTATGAAAGTCTTGTATTTAAATAATCCATAATTGTAAGAAATAATTTCTGGTTATTTCATTCCTATAAGTGACTTAATTTTTTAGCTATATTAAAAATCAGAAATTACTGAAAATTAAATCTATGTATTCAAATTTCCATCATGATAATGTGATCAGAATTAAGTAGGAATTAAAAGAACATTGAACAAAGTTGCTTTAAAACATGATTGAAACTTCCCTGCCTTTTCTGAGTGTAGGAATCAGGTTGATAAAGCAATGTCAAATTTCTGAATAGTATGTAAGTTTATTTGTGATTCATTTTTTCAGTACTAGTTTCCAGGGCTGAGGATATAGCTCAGTTGGTAGAGTGCTTTCCTTGCATGCATAAGGCCCTGAGTTCAATCCCTAGCACATAAACACTCAAAGAGAGAGAGAGAGAGAGAGAGAGAGAGAGAGAGAGAGAGAGAGAGAGAGACCTTTTCCTTTGTGATGTAACTTATTGGTGGTCTTTGCTAAACCATTCTCTTCATGTTAGATACTCACATGTTCTTTTTGCTTTTAGTTACTTTTGATAACTTCTGCCTTAACTATTATTTTCTTATGAACCTAATAGGGATTCATTTTATTATTTGGAACTAAAAAATCTGCTTTTCACAAAAGGAGGTTTTCTACTGTTTTATATATATATATATATATATATATTTTTTTTTTTCTTTTTTTTTCTGACAATTCTAGTTTTATATTTTGGAGATTGGCTGTTTTCTTTTCAGGTTTTTAACCTACTCAATTTAAACTTGGTCAATTTGTTGGCTAGTTTCCTATCATTTGTTTCATTAAGTGAATGTAGTTTTATCAATTTTTTGGTTCCATTCTCTACTTTTCTAACTCATTGATATTGGTTTCTTCAAAGTTTCCCATCAATGTTTCTGATTGGTGGTGGGAATAACTAGGGACTAAACTCAGAGCTACTGGAGTACTAAGCCTCACACCCAGACCTTTTTTGTATTTCATTCAGTGGCAGGACCTCACAGGTTTGCTTAGTACCTTGTTGCTGAGGATAGCTTTGAAGTTGAAATACTCCATCCTCAGTCTCCAGAGCTACTAAGATTCTAGGCTTAAGCCAACTTACCCATCTAGATCTTGCATGTTGTAATTTGATGTCCTTTTAAAATTGCAAATACAAATATGTTGCACTTACAGAAATATATTTTGATTCATTTTGCAACTATTATTGTGGTAGCAATTTTTGGGGGGCTAATGTGTCTCTATAATTTTTTCTGTTGTACTTATTAAATTAAAAATATATCTTGTTAATGTCATGTTATTGACAGTGTTTTACAACATTTATTATTTTTGTAGCTATGTAGTATCAAAAACTGAATAAGCTCATATTTCTTGAATCTTATATGACCCCCCAATATAGCTAATTTCAGACACACTTTTTACTGTTTGTACTCAAATTTGTCGTTTTATGATTAGTAGGCCAATGACAAAATTTAGTTTCCTTCAAAATATAAATATTTAATTCTATTAATTCAGGTTATCATAACATCTCATAAGCCTTTAAATAAAATAGTAGTGTGACTACTTCATAGGTAATTGTGAGCTGTTTTAGTAATTAATATTTTACCACAATGTGTCCATTAGAAACAGTTCATAATTTACTCAGTGTACATTCATTAAAATATGATATTTTAGAGACCTTTAGCATGACAGCATGAAGATATTCATGAAAGGTTAGCCCAGCAGAACTAGTGAACAGAAAAAAAATTCCAACTATTTATCATTGCTGGTCCAGAAAAGTACCTCAAGATAATAGACAAGTAAAGGTATAAACAAAAGTATAAAAGGCAATAGAAATACACATTTTCTACTTTCTTAATGGATATTGAAAGCAACATATAAAACTGCATATTTAGAATATATGTCCCTAGTTCCTCAAAAAGCCTAACCTAAAAAATAAAAACAAAAACAAAAACAAACAGAAAAACCCCTCTCACTATGTGGTAAGCATTCTTAGTATTCTTCTTTATATTGTTTGACACATGTTTTGAGGTTTCTAAAAAAAAACATGTAAAAAATAGACAGTGTCTTCAGACTGAAGTGTTTAATATTTTTTCTCATCACCCACACACACATACAGTTGGCTTGGTAGAAAAATCCTTGTTTAATTCTACTAATTTGCACTTTTTTTCAGAGTGCAACCAAAAGTCTCAGGATGTGTATCTTCTAGTCTAGCATGTACTTAGTGCCAAATTAGTTATTCACAAATGGAAATCAGTACTCAAAAGGCCCTGATTAATTAATTAATTAATTTTTAATTTTACTGTGGTATTGACTTTAGTAAATATGAGGCTCTTTATTTTATTCTTCTTATTTTTGTTCTTCTTTGTACTGGGGATAAAATCTAGCAGTGCTTTATAATTGAGCAAAATCATCTCTGCCTATGTTTCCCAATTAGTCTTGTACTTTCATTAGTATCAGGAATTAAACCCAGAGGAACTTAACCACTGAGTTACTTGAAAAACTTTTTTTTTTCTTGGTTAAATTTCTGAGGTTGCCTTTAACCTTGAGAATTACCTGCTTTTTTCTTCTGAGCTATGGTATTACAGAAGTTCACCATCATAACAATGAATCTTGTACTTATTTGGTTGGCCTCACCATCACAACTTACTAAAATTATAAATGTACACCATCATGCCTGGTGCTTGTGGAGCAAGTGTGAGGTACTGGGTTAAATTCTAAGCATAACATATACATAAAAAAATAAAAATTATAGATGTACACCTTCATGCCTGGTGCTAGCTGAGCAAGTTTGAGGTACTGGGTTCAATTCTAAGGATCACATATACATGAATAAATAAAAATTAAAAGTCCATCCACAGCAAGATACATACTTCACATTTGTTTTTTTATTTTATTACTAAATTAATATTTGTTAATAAAATTGGTTATTAAATCCATACTATTATAATTAGGCTTTATAAAACTGGATAATGAACTAGAAGTAATGTATATGTTTTGGTCTCAGGAGATTACAGTTCATCAGTTATTTACAATGTATATCTTTTTCCTTTGATTTGCAACTTTTAGTTATCTCCTTCAAATAGAAATTAAAGTAGAGGCTAAAAAACTTGTAGGCCATATTTGTTTCACCTAAGTGCTAATTTTGTAACTTAAATAACTATTAGATAATTAATTCATTTTTAGTAAATTTCAGATGTTAGTCATTTTAAGGGCTCTAGTGATTGACCCCATTGACACTTTACCAGTGAGTCACAGCCTGAGAATTTTCAATTTTAAGACAATGTCTCTCTATGTTGCATAGGACCTCACTAAGTTGTTGAAGTTGGACTCCTACTTGCAATCCTCCTGACTCAACCTTCAACATTTCTGTGATTACAGTAGTGTTCCACTGCCCCCTAAATTTATTAGATTTTAAGAGAGCATTATTGGAAATAGAATGACCTTGCTTAGTTTGCTTTGTATTTGTAATCCTCTGACCTCAGAATCCAAAATTGCCAGTTTTACCAATGTATGATAAATTGTGTAATTTGCGTCTTTGTGAATTACTCATGTAACTTATGTGTAAATAACATGTCAGGAAACTTAATGCTCAGGATCTTTTTTCTCACGTTTCATTTGGTCTTTTAGTAAATGCCTTGTGACTTTTTTTTCATAAATCTGACTGTCCCTATGCATAGTTTCTTCTGTCTGAAAACATGGCTATGAGTTATAGACGATTTTTGGCTTTTTAATGCAGACTTTTTCCCTGCTATGTTAGAGTAAGACCCATGACATATGCAAAAGCATAGGTAAGAGAGATTGCCGACTAGAGAAAAAGCAGGAGTGAGGAGGCTCAGGAGCCCAGAGAACTGAGGATTGTGTGCGACTGAGCACACTAATCATCAGGGAGAGCAAGTTTATATTCTACATAAAATAAATAGGCAATACAAGAAAGCATATATGTGAAGTATTAGAAGATACTAGTTAATCATGTGAAATTTTTATTCACTCATAATAAAGCAACAACAATCAATAGAGTATTAGCAGAATGTTAATTAGAACAGAATAAATGTTCACGTTTACAATAAGAAATATATATATATTACAGTTGAAAATTTGCATTAGATTCCTTTTCAAAATGAGATAAAAAGACAGATATTGCAAGACATGCCTGTAATCCCAGGACTATAAATTAGAGGCAAGCCTAATACACTTAGAAAAACTCTCTGCCAAAAAAATCAAAAGGACTAGGGATGTAGTGCAGTGGTAAATGACCCCAGAGTGCCCTCTGTGACCAAAAATACAAAAGAGAAAAAATAATAGAAAGATAGAGAGTGAGGGTCTAAGAGAGAGACAAAGAGAGACAGAAAGAAAGGGAGAGAGAGAAAGAGAGAGAGAGAGAGAGAGAGAGAGAGAGAGAGAGAGAACCAAGATTAAAAATATACATTTTAAATGGGTTGTGGCAAAACAGTCAAAGACCTGCCATGCTTGTGCAAGATCTTAGGTTTGATTTCCATTGGTGCATGCACACACACACTCACAAAAAATGAATATTAATTCATATAAGAATATTGAAACTTGACTACTTTACAATAGTGGTTGATGTATAGACCTAGTTTTCTTATATGCTTATTACAAAGTATAAAGTAAAAATAAAAATTAAAAAAGTCACAGTATATTCACATAAATGTAAGTGGATCTCATAATGAAAACTCACTGGGTTTTTTTTAACAGTAATAAGTTACATTTTTATTTTCCTATTTTACAGGCTTTAATTTTGGCTGCTTTATGAATTCCATAAATTATTTATTATTCATCTTTTCATTTCTAGAAAGCACATGTGAACTTAAAATTAACTTTATAAATATTTTCAGGGTGTAATTCTTTATCATTTAGTATATTCACATGTTTACCATCCCCAACATTTAGTTTCAGAAAGTATTTTAGATTAAAAGAAATTAGTGTCAACTAGCAGTCTTTCCTTTTTTTATTTTTCACAGAGCTCTAGGCAATGACTTATATTTGTTTTGGATTCATGAATTCACTTGTGCAAAATTAAATATAATATTAATTGTAAAACACATTACAGTTTCTCTGCTTACTTTCAATTAGCTAAAGGTTTCCTTGTACACATTCATTGTAACATTTAGTGCTCTCATGAATCCTACTTGCTCAATATGGCTGGGATCATAACCCAGAGTTAGAGTGCTTTCCTAACCTGTTTGAGGCCCAGAGTTCAATTTGTAGCAACACAAATATAATATTCCTTAGTAACAGTCTACTGTGAGGATTTACATGTTTCCATTTATCTATTTACCTTGAATTGATTTTATATATTGGTTCTTATGTATAGTTCAGTAATTAATATTCCTATATGAATGACAGTCTCAATACATTTTTAGTTACTTTTGGTATATTTCTGAAATAAATGATTTTTCATCTAGTAATTCTTTATTTTACCAAGAAACCATCAATGTAATTTTACTTTTGTATCAGAGAGGCATGGAATTTTCAATATTCTGCATATTTACATTTTTTTTTCTTTATTGTATTGTTTTATTTTAGGGTATTTTTGCAAATATTTATAATTTTTTTTTACATAATATAAAACAGTTGCTTTGGATGGGTAAAAGGAAGAAAAGAATAATGTCAAAAATAAACAAATAGTTGTTCATTCAAATATATAACAAAGATATATTAGAACTGTGGTAGCAGTTCTATGTAATCTTTACAGTATACTATGTACTATGAAGTAATCTAGATTTTAGTAATCATCATTGACTTAATAGCTTTAAAAATTTGGGGTCTCTGGGATGTATAACATTTTTTTCAATGGTTTAGTCCCATATTGTTGGGTAATTATGAAGGGTGCATTTTGGCACTGGAGTATGAGAGTCTAAAAAGTTGATTATTTGGGCTCTTGGCTCAATCAGCCTCTCAATAAGGAGGAATGGAATGCCCTCCAGCCAAGGCTAAAAACTTGGAAAAGATAGGTTTTTGAAAACAAAAAGAAAAACTTGATAATTATGTCTTCACTTTCATGGTGAGGTTATTTTTTGTACAGCAGTTTTTTCAAGTCCAATTTCATATTTCTTATTTTTACTTTGGAAGCATAAGGAAGACTCCACAGCTGAATTTGATCAATAAATATGTAATTGTTTTCTTGTTAATATTTTATAGTTTTAGTTCTTATATTCTAGTGTAAAACACATTTTATGTTAAACATTGTATATAATCTCACGTAAAATCCAATAACAGTACTTAAAACATAAACATGCATTTATATCAATCTACATTAAAGAAGAGACTACTTATTCTCCATTTAATTTTTCTGACACAATTTTCAAAATTAAATTGACCAGAGGTATGGAGTTTACTTATAGACTTCTAGTTTTCTTCCATTGTTGTGTTGTTCAATCTTATTTGTATATATACAAATATATACACTACCTTTTGAGACACTGGGATTTTAGATATGTGCCACCATGTTTTGTTAGTTTTTGTATTTTATAAAGATGAAATATTGTTTACTTGCATTATTGAAAATCATTCTCACTTATTAACAGAAGTGTTAATAATCAGAAAATTTTAGGATAAATATGGCCTCTTTAGTTAATAGCTAGAACTGAATTTTTATCTGTATACCAGGGATTACTCTTGTGACAGAGGGGGGTTTACTCTCTCAGGTTTATTTTAGAATTGATTTTTATTTAAATTATTATTTGTTTTCTATTTATTTCTATTTATTTTTTACTCTAACTCATATATGGATTTCTCTTATGATAGTTAAAATAATTCTTGCAATTAAATTTAAAATAGTGCTCTATTAATGCATATATATCATAAACATGGAATTCATTTTCCAATTATGTCTATTTGAAATCATTTTGTGTTGGCACAAGTTCCATGTAGCTTTATGTTCTTATATAGAAAGGCACAGATAATAATCTTATCATGGAATTCTAGTGTATTCTGTGGTATCTTGTTTAAAAGTGCTGTGTTCTTCTACACTCTTTCATGGGTTTTTAAATTTTCATTTTTAGCACTTTTGGGACACAGATGATGTATTCTTTTTCTAAAATTTCCATAGAATATTTTAATGCCATGCCTATAGAATGAATTGTAGCATTTTCATATTTCTCACATGGTAAGAAATTAAGAATATATTGTTGATTACTGATTTTTTTTTAAATTGAGACATCAGCCATTACTCAAAATTATTCCAAGTTCTTTTTAGAAGGCTGAGAAGAACACTCTTGAGTATCTTATCCCCACTGGTGATGTACACAATATGGATACAGATCCTGCTTTTTTTGGTATGTCTCTGTCCAAAACCTCAGAGAGTAAGCAAATTTGCATGTAGTATGTGGTTTAGTGGAAATCTTTGGGATTTGGAGTATGCATAGTTGATTCTGAATTCTACTTTTTCTGCTTAATAGCTGTGGATATACAAACACATTCTTTCCTTCAAACCATTATATAAGCTTCATGTATAAAGTAGGGTTGAATGATATAGAGTGCTTGATATCAGCAATTCTTTCTTATTTTCTGCCTTTATAAAGTACATATTGTGATTTTCATCTTCACCTCTTAAAATGCAGAATCTATTCCTAAGTCTATCTAATATTTATTTTTTTCCTTTTTTTCTCTTTCTTTTTTTTTATTGGAGTGGGCGTGGAGTACCAGGAATTGATGTCAGTGGCACTTGGCTACTGAGTCACATCCACAGCCCTATTTTGTAGTTTGTTATAGAGAGGGTCTCACTGAGTTTCTTAGTCTCTCAACATTGCTGAGGTTCAGTTTAAAGAATTTTTTTATGTATTCTCCTGACAGAGTCTCCTGAGACACTTGTATTATGTTCAGGCACCCACCACTGTTATTTGCTTTTATTTTAATTTATTGTGGCTCATAGGAACCAGTAAAGATGAAAGTGAATAGTATAGTACCTACACTCAGAAGATCTTGATTTCTTTTGATTTTACTTTTCAAATCCTGTTGTGTCCAAAATAACAAGCCTACATTAGTGGAGGAATTATCAAAGCAGAGAATCATTGTGCTGCTTGTGTGGATGATAGCTAACCCTCTGAAGTTTACCAGCCGTCAGCTAACTTTTTCTACCAGAAAAACCCAGATAAGCCCAGCTTAAAATAATAAGGCAGCCCAATTATAATCTAATAAGCTTTAGAGTGAATCATTCAATATTTATAATTGGAAACCAAGATTCTGTCACATACTTGGAGAAAATTCTGTGGAAAAAAGCAGTTGCCTTATTGGTACTCCTTTCTTTTTTCCCTAAGTTAAGTCTTGACCATTATTGAGGTGCTATTTGCTTATGCAGACATGTATACATCAGATTGATGCAAAAACTGTCACAATACCTCATACAAACTGAAGAAACAGTACCACAGCCTAGGTAGGAATTAGGTCAAAGGCTAAGTTAAAAAATAAGATGTTTGTGTTTAATATATTTAAGTTTTAGAGTCAAGGCTGAGAAAAGATATACCAAAATGAGACAACCAACTCTTGGAACTCTCTGTTATGCTCTCTGACATCTGAAATGGGAATGATTCTGTGTCCAGCATCACATAGAAAAAAAAATCATTATCTTTTATACCTTGTCTTTTGTTCTTCATTCTCTTTCTGAGGGCAGTGCCACTACTGCTCTTTGATTTTGTGGAAAAGTATTTATTAGAAAGTGTATTCTCATATCTCCTGTATGGAATTCAGTGGTCCAGGCACTTTGATTCCCCAAAGACAGGGAAGCCATATTCTCAAAATGGAATGTGATCATTATGAATTAAGTTGTGCTAGAGCATTAATATTGAGAGTTGTCAGGATCGAGTTCTAAATCCATATATATTCTTTATTAGTAATTTTATATTTTTCTCATAATAAGAATACTGTAAATAAATTCAGTTTTGTGATTAAAATAAATTTCAACTATGTCTTTTTTTATTTTATATACTAAAAAAGTTAAATCTACACCTGTGCCTAACATATTATTTGTAGTTGGAGATTAGGGGAGTGCTTCCCAGTTGAGAGCTCTAACTGTCTTTCTAGAAATTAGATAAAGAGACTTTAATAAATAAAATATTGCCCATTGTATAGTTTTCAGTAATTAACAATATGTATGCATTTAATTCATACATTGATATTATGCTATATAAAAGGATTAATGTAAATATCCTATTGCCATAATAGACTCCATAACTTTTAAATAAACTTGCCTTTTAAAAAAGCTGCTGTCTGTACTCAATTATAATCACCTTTAAATAATAAAGTAAATGCACACAAGAACATGCCTTTCTTGATTCATTCTGGCCTCATTCATTCCTGGAGTTGATGCCATCTACTGTTATTAGATAGTAGGCTCAGTGGATTCAGACTAGGAGAGAAGCAGTTTCCAATCAGGTGCTCTTGGATGATAATTGTTTAATCCAACATATGATAAGTACAAAAGCTATGACTTACACTATCTGATCAACTTTTAATATCTGGAGCTTGTCATTCTTTCAGATTCATTTCTAGGCTTTCTTCACAGTGCTCAGGAGACTGAGGTTCTCCTTCCTCCTAGATCATAATAAAATCTATTGGGAAAATGCAAGTCACCCTGAAAGCCAGGCAATAGTTAATGTGCAGGGTATTGAGACGGTATCTGTACACTGGAAAGGGAGAAGCACTCTGAAATATTGTGTGGAGATTATCTGGAGAGTAGTTGGATGCCCTGCACCTGAAATAAATCTCTTGAGACACCCTTCACTTAATTATTTTTTTTCTTTGACTATTGGCAATACTGCTACATGATAATGGGCATGCAGTCATTTCTTTTACTTACTCATTTTAACTCCTTGAATTTATATCCAGAATTAATTTAACCATGTTATATGTTATTTCTGTTTTAAATAGTTCAAGGAGTTTACATTATTTTCACAAGTGACTTTTTTATACTTACATTTTCACCAACAGAGTGCAAGGGTTTTCTTTTTTTCATATCCATAGTTTCTTGACTCTTTGTTTGGTATTAGATTATTGACAAAACTATTCTCTTTTTTGGGGGGTAGGCACTTGGGATTTAACTAAGACTCACATCCCCAGCCCTATTTTGTATTTTATTTAGAGACAGCATCTAACTGAGTTGCTTAAAGCCTCACTTTTTCTGAGTCTGGGCATTGAACTCAAGGCCCTTCTTTCTCAACTTTCCAAGCTGCCAGAATTACAGGTATGCGCAACTGTGACTGGTGACAAAAGCTACTCTAACACCTGTGTTCAGTATACAATTGTCCACTATTTGACTTGCTTATCAAATATGTCAGGGAAGATTGTGGAGCCCAGTTTGTCAAGTATTCACAGAGAGAGTGTGTGGAAACCTTCTCTGGGAATTAACAAATATATGTGCTTTATAACCCCTTATCTGAACTACTGCGTGGGATTTTATAAACCCATTTAGATGCTTGCAAATCAATAGTAACCAAATATTTTGTTATCTAGGGGAGATTTGCCTATAATCAGTAAGCTTCATTCCCAGAACTTGAGCATATGGAATGGCTTTTTATTTGGGTTTCTCTGCCTAAGCCTCCTACTTTTCTTTCTCTAGAGTGTTTTCTTATATGTGAGGTAATGAGTTTCTTCAATTGAATGGAAGATGTTGAGATATTAAATCACTCAATAAAGAAAAATTTTTCTGCTGGGAAAAATTTGCTGTCATGAAATTTTTAGAGGGGCAAGCTGAAGACTGGAGTTCTTTGTGTGCTGAACACCCTTAAATGCATAAACCAAGTTATTTGTGATTTAACTTCTCTTTCCCAATCCCAGGGTCTTAAGCCCATGGAAGCCCTTGGAAGAACATAGATAACTATTATTTTTTTCTGGCTTCTTAGTGGTATTAATGTGCAGATCCTTCTTCAGCTCCAGCAAAATTAAGATCTAAAGCACAGAAAACAGTTTAGAGGTAGGGTGTTAAATATATAGTCCCAATCTTCCTCTTTTTTGGGTTTCACTAGCTTTTGGTAATTCTGTTCCAATTACATAGCACATTGCCTAAGGCTGGACTGAGATCCAAGCCTACACTAGCTTTTTAAGATCATCAAAGGGTAGACATTTTCCAAGTTATACAGTTTTTATAAATTTTTCAACTCATTTTTTTCACTTTGCCTAAGAGGAACTTGAAATATAATATATCCTTTTAATGTATTCATTAATGGAAAGTGAGTCAGGAGCTACTACTTATTTGTATTCCCAACAGTGCCCTCACTTAATGTTTGCCTTTTATCATTGGGCTATTTTGTATTCCTGTGTTTTGCAGATTGTACACAAACTTCACCAGTGAGTTCTGCCCCCACGTTGATCTTTCTTCAGGTTGACCATGTTAACCATTCACATGTGATGTTGTTCTTGAGGTGTTTCGATTTATGTTGACCTTTAAATTCCTATTAAGTATATATAAAGTTTTACATACATATACATTCGTCTATGGATTTTGTTTTTTATTATTGTAAAATAAGTTCTTCTTTAAATTCAGAATTTTCGGGTTGCTGGTTTCATATATAACATATAACATTCTGGATGAATTTTAGAATTTTTTCTCTGCTCACTTCTCTCGTTAAAAGTAAAATATGCTAATATTTTAATGAAGTGATATTGTAGATTTAGGGGAAATTTTACATCTTGGTAATGATGGGTTTTATCATGTACACAATGATGTGTATGATAAAGTCATTTATGTTCTTTTATATATTTTTATTTTCACAAACTCTACATATTTTTATACATGCATGAAAGTAAAATAACACATATATGTGACATCTACATAAAATTATGTGATGACTCATATATTTGTCACACTGGATGTATTTTGATAAAAATGGGTTTTGAAAATCATTTTCTCACTGTATTCCCTTTGCCTTTCTAACCCTATTCTTGTTATATCTTTCTCAATGTACACTGCCTTTTCTCCATGTCCTGATTTTAGCTTTTTTTACCAATACGGCCCTATCCTTATATGTTATCATGGTTCAGATATGCTGTAATTTTAATGAGCATATGCTTCTGCTGCGGAATAGACATGTATTTTCAATAGCCATTTCTTAAAAGAAATTATAATTTTTACTCTCTCTTTAGTTCCTGACAATTTACTTGCTCCATATTTTTACTTATACTATTTTATTTTTGTGCCACAGATATGATTTCAATTAACATTTTCAAATTTTTAAAGCTATTGAGCTATTTTATGTTTATTGAACGATATGTTTATTTTCAAAGGTGGCTATTGAAGTCTCATCCCTTCATTTCATTGGCATTGAGCATTGAATTCAGAGGCACTTAACCCCTGAACAACATCCTAGATTTTTAAAAATATTTTCTTTTGATACATGGTATCACTTGATTGCTTAGGCCCTTACAAAACTTCTGAGACTGGGTTTGGACTCACAATTCTCTTTCCTGTGTATCCTGAGCTGCTGGGAGTATAAAAATATGCCACCAATCATAGCTCTTACTTTCTCTATTTTGGAGTCTCTGTGTTTGATATTCTTTCCATTTTTATTTACTATTTTGGTGCCCAGTTTTAAAATCAGAGATTCTTAACTACTGTGCTACATACCCTAATATTTTTATTTTATTTTTAAAGTTTAAGACAGGGTCTCTAATTTGCTTATGGGCTTTGATGTGTTGCTAAGGCTTGGAATCCTCTTGCCCTAGCTTCTGTTACACATTTTTCTTAGGTGAGGCATACATTTTGTCACATGTGAGGCAATTAGTTTTTTCCCAATTCGTTACTTCAGTTTGTACCCTTTAATGATATCATATTATAAATATGATTTGCATTTAAGTATTTTCCTGTTTTGTTATAAAGGTATCATTTAGTTGCTGGGGATGTGGCTCAAGCCATAACATGCTCACCTGGCATCCGCGGGGTGCCTGGTTTGATCCTCAGCACCACATAAAAAAATAAAATAAAGATGTTTTGTCCTCAGAAAACTGAAAAATAAATAATAAAAAATTCTCTCTCTCTCTCTCTCTCTCTCTCTCTCTCTCAAAAAAAAAATAAATGTATCATTTCACTTTGAAAATAAATAACCATATGTTTGTCTCTTAATGTTATTATTAGTTTATTATTCTTCATGATTAAAAAAAGGTGTGTCATACTACTCAGACACATTCACAGCCATTTATAAAGTTTATTTTGATTAAGCATCTCACTAAGATGCTTAAGCTGATCTTAATTTTGCAATATTTCTTTTTCTTCCAAGTAGCTGATATTACAATCACCAACGATTATGTACACGAAATAATTTCTTTCTTGTAAAAACTTTGGAATATCTTAAATTTTTCTTTTATATTAGGGTATATTTTACCAGTGAATGATTTATTAAATAATACCAGGAAATGATACAATGGCATTTTTTTATTATGCAGATACTCCAATGTTTAAACAGATTTTTTTGGAAAGTTTATCTTTTTTTTCTCCTTTATGGTAGTTCTGTTTCTGTGTTATATCATTGTCTAAATGGCCAGAGTCTTCTTCAGTATTCTGTCTTTAGTTCCACAGGGATAATAACTCACCTCATTATGATATCTATATTGATTGCTATAGTGTTAAATCCAATAGTCATATGTAGCACAATGTTTTCATTAATGATGGACTTTATGTACTCTAATGGCTAAATTATAACCTAGGTGTGTAATGGTATATACCATGTAGAATTAAGTAAGTAACCTGCATCAATAGTAAAATAACAGAATCACCTTATGATGTATTTTCTATAATGTATCTATATAATTAAATGAGGCATCATTATACATACCATACATTATACAAGTATACAATATATAAATAATATAAAAATCTTACTTATAAAATTTACCAGAGCTCTTTTAATTTTAGTTGTGTTCTCAATGCAACATTTGGAATTACTGATACTTTTTATGCTATATTAACTGTTAATACGTTCAAATATTACTCCTTTGTTAGTATTTTCTCTATACACTCTACCTATAAAAATTGCCTTTCTCAAAATATTGAGACTGATATTTAGTGAATGAATTCTTACTTTTATATTGAATTTATCATTTAATCATGTAATTTCTAGTACCCTAATTTTTTTGTCTCCCTTATGCTCTTCCTCACCAACTTTTATGTAATTAATTTGATTATATTTAACAATGCAAATACTTGATCAGCATCACAGTCTACCGATCAATGAATTATTACAAGTGGAACATACTATGTGACTATTATTTCTATTAAAAAAATAGAACATTAATGATGCTACAGAGAACAGCTTCGTGTCCTCTTGCTTTCACTATACACTCCAGTCACCCTAGTGGTAACTTCAACTTTTTTGTTTCAACTAGTTATCTTAAAGTATTATTCTTTAAACAAGCAAACAAACAAACAAACAAAAAACAATTGGGACAATTTATTTATTTTATTAATTGTACAAGAATTGAGTAAAATATGTATCTCATTGTGTAGGAAACAAAATCTTACACCAATTATGCCTGAAGCTTTTTTGGTGAGGCAAATAGGAGGGTGATCCAGGAGTCATTAAAAAAAGGGGGTAGCTCAAAATATCAGGGATGGAGCATGAACAGTTCAGTTATGAGGGGTTACCTGAGTATACTTGAGTATAAGGTTTGTGGAATTGTTTGAAGAAAAAAGAAAAAAAAAAGCTTAGGTATGAGTTAATGGAGACAATCTGAGGGAGGTCAGATGGAACAGGTTCAGAAGTAGAGGACCAGCAGATTTAAGTTGGATGAGCAGTGCCTGGAGAGGGATAAATTCGAAGTCTTGAAAGAAAAGGAGAGTGACATTTCTGGTAAAGCTCTAAGAGCAGGAAGCCAGGTGTGTGGCATACTTGTTTGATTACAGCATTCTGATTTTCAGGAATGTCAAAACATAAGGCGACTAGGGTAAGTATCCTGCTGCCACAATATTTCCTGTCTTCTTTCCCATGGGATCAACCTCTTTTCTTATATAATACACAGTTAGCATTGTATTCATCCTCCTTAGATCCATTCTTTTAGTCATTCACCATTTTTTCTTCTACTTGTTCCAATTTGCTTTTTCTTTCATTGTGTCCATATTCAGATCCTTGATTCTCAAGGATGCCTCATTTTTTATGCTTTACTCTAACATTGTTGTGGGACTGGGCATGAGCTCATGGGAATCTTGGTAACCAGGGCCCTGACTTAGAAAACCTGGACAGTGAAAGATGGTGGCAGAAGCAGTGTATTTTCATGATGAAAACAGCAGTGGCAGTAACCTGTTGGAAAATTCAGAATATTTTGTTGTCCAAGAGTAGAACTGATGACTCATTGATGTATACCTATGTAGGCAGTACCAAATAAATTTTCCACAAGGCTTGTAAATTCATTTTTTTGCCTTTCTATTTCATGTTCTCCTTCCTGATTGATATGCAATAGTGAATTTTTTTTGTAAACTTGTCTCTATAGTCATGATTTATACTCATTTTTGTAATTTTACATAATGGTTTAATGTTTCCTCTTTAATTAAGTGAATTTAGAAATATTTTGACTGTAACTTAATCTTTTGGTATGCCTTCATTTCCTCACAAATATAAACCACTTTCATTCGGTCATATCAACTTTTTGCTACACATGTACTTTGCAAGTATTTTCTCTCACTTTATATTTTATCTTGGATACCTGAGTGTTTCTTATCTACAACATTAAAAATTGGCCTTCACATACATAAATCCATGAAAATAAACAGGAAAGCATCTTAAAGATTGAGTAATATAGATCACTGATATAGTTTCTCTTTTCCCAGTATTCAAATAAGTTCCATGCACATTCATTTTAAGAGGATGACCAAATACAGGCTGAAAGTATAAATAGGGTATTAGTAGGAATAATCCAAAGCTCCATGTAATTGAGTGGTTTACAGGGTTTCAAGAAAAAATAAATAAGACTTCCACTCTGTACACAGCTCTGTCCTCTGCTCTGCATCTGGAGACAGTGTATGATGTCACATTTTAATCTTTCATAGTCAGTTTTGTGCATAATTAACCTGTCTTGCTACATTCTCCTGGATCAGTGTCACCTCTCTTCCTTCATCCACTGTGCATGAAATTTTATTTTTTGTGATTCTGTCAAATACTCTCTGAAAAAATAAAAATAAGCTCAATGGAAAATCTAACATCTATGTTGCTATAGTTTTCAGATTCTATGAGGCTTGAATGTTGTAACTTGTTATGACAGCACCATTCTCTTTGTCTCTCTCTCTCTCTCTCTCTCTCTCTCTCTCTCTCTCTCTCTCTCTGTGTGTGTGTGTGTGTGTGTGTGTGTGTGTAGTCTCTATTTTTTTGAAGGCCGTATCATTACTAGGAGAAGGGAAACATTTGTAACCACAACAAAAATAGAATAGCCATTAAAAGCTGGAATGATTTTCTTCCAGAGTTTCTGAAGGAGTGTGTATTTGATAAAATTTGTTATTAATCCTCTGTCTTGATAATAAAAACATCCATTACTATAAAAGAATGAGTTTTTATTGTTTTAAGCTGTTATATTTGTGATTATTTTTTTAGTAGCAATAGGAATCTCAGTAATTTTTTGCAACTTTAATTGACAATGTAACCATACCGAATTCTCCTAAAGTGGTAGGTATCAAATATAAATACTGATTGTCCAGGTTGTTTATATATATTTGCAAGTTTAATTGAAAGCTGCCTAACATATTTTCAGAAACAGAATGAGTTTGGTAAGGCAAATTCTTCGGTATTTCATTCATTTATTTAATATCTTACCTGCTGCTTACTGCAGATGTGACTCTATCTTTTATATAACTTCTCATTCTTTATAAAATATTTTGTTCTAAAATACTTTTTAATATATTTTATTTTTGCAGTTTTCAAAAGGGTAGGGCTGATTCTGACAAACTTCCTGAAAATATGTTTTTATTTTCTAAAATTGGAGGAATTCTTTATTTCTTCTGTCAACTACTTAATTGAGAACAGAAAATTTACTGGTCATGTTTCTTTCACTGAGTGGATGTATTTGTGTCTCTTTGGTGGTCTTGTTTTTTGTTTGTTTCTGAATTGTAGATCTTTGAGATTCAAACCAACGTTTTTAATATGGTAAAAATAAGGTATATACAAAGTAGCTTACTTCTGTCTCTTGCTATTTAATTATGTTTTTTTCCACAAATGAGTTATAACAGAGCTAAAAAAGTCGATATTTTCAAGGTCACCATAAAGGAGGTGTGCAAAAATAGAAAAAAAATTAGACAACATGGAAAAGTCAACAAAATATATGCACTTGGGCTTCTGACTAATGTGGTGAATTTCTGGCTGAATGTTATCTAAAGTGTGCTGTCATTGTGTACATAAAAATTTGAAAGTGAAGACTTAAATTCAGGATGGTCACATAGAACTCTTTTTCATCTCTAATGTGTCTTAGAGTTTTTACCAGAGGTATTAAAGGATCTCTATACTCCTTATTGTGTAGTGTTCAGTGACTTTGAAACCGTTTATGAATTCACTTTCCTGAAACTTTAAAAAGTTGAGAAAAAGTGTCTTGTAAAACATAAAACAATCAGTATAAAATAACACTATATTCTGTTTTTTAAATGGTATCTCAACCTATAAATAACTATATTAAAATCTATACTTAGAAATATGTGCACATAGGAAAGAAAATTTAACAAGAACTATTAATAATACCTATTAATATTGAAGTCAAAATGTCACTAATAACATTTTATAATTTCTCAGTATTATCTATTGAATTCTGTATGTGCTGTATTATTTTCAAAGTTTTACCACACTGCAGAAATTTTGTAATATATTAGAAATCTTTTTTTTTTTGGTACTATTGATTGAATCTAGGTACACTTAAGCACTGAGACAAATCCTGTGCTCCCATACCCTTTTTATATTTTTATTAGAGACAGTGTTTTGCTGAGTGACTTAGAGCCTTGCAAAGTAGCAGAGGCACTATTTGACCTTGTGATCATCCTGCCTCATCCTCCCAAGTCACTTTAATTATAGGTGTGTACCACCATGTCTAACATATATTAGCAACCTTAAGATTGACACTTGTTTCTCTTTGTTTTATAATAATCTATGGTTATTTTGTACAAAAATTATGCAGTGTATTTTGGGATGTATAATGTGTACAAAAACATTTATAGTACTTGTACAAAGGGTACAAAAAAATAAACAGTCTGTGGTAAGGATTTTATTTTGTATTTAGTAAACTCATATAATATTGGCTCTAATTAAATTGAAATGATAAGATGGAAATTATAATTTTCTTAGTAACCAGTAAAAATAAAATGTAATGTCCTTAAAATACTAAGAATAAATAAGCTGAATGGAAAAATTATTTGTTTAAAATTATTGATGGCCCCATTCATCCTAATGATCCAAAATAAAAAATAACTGAAATGTTCTTGAATGTTGAAATGAACAATTTGTAGTACATCTATAAAATACAAAAGCAGTTATCAATATAAAGGAACATTTTTCTGATGCACACATGCTTATTGACTCTTACACCAGCTGTATTTAAATTATATTGCATTATGCCAGGCAAAATAAAATTATAGTTTTTATAATACATTACAGTAACATCCTTCTGGGGAAAACAAAGTTGCATGTAAAAGAAAATGTTTTTTTTTTTTTTGGGGGGGGGCAATGATGTAAATACTCTGTGCTTAAAAGCAATGAAGGTTTTTAACATTCTAATTTTTTTAAAACTTTATAATGTATTTCTATGACATTCAAGACATGTACATATGACATCACCAAACATAAATATACAAGGAGGATGGCTGGCCTTTGTTGTGAAATGGGTAGAAGCATAGAAAAAATAGAAATGGCATATAATAGGCAGGTATTAAATCTGGGTAACTGGTAAAATATTTACTTTTTTAAGATACATTTTACGTTAATGTAATAAAACATTCCCATGCTAGTTATTAAGAACCTTTTTGCTCTTTGGGATAGTAGATGAAAAAACTGATTTAGACTGTCCTGAGCAAGGCTGATTCAAAATGTGTTTACTTTTGAATAACTTCTGAATCTTTACATAAATGCTTTATGTGGTTTTATATGGGCATCATACTTTCATGAAAATTTTAAAAGTTATCTTTGTGAAATAATTTTGTTTCTCAGAATACTAGTAACAATTGATGATTTGGTATAAATCTCAAATTGGTTTTCTTTCTATTTTCATATTTTATCATTCTCAAGCATTTATCCATGTTGTAACACTTGGACATAACTTTATTTATTTTTTTTAATTCAGCAACCATTTGGTAAATAATATTTTTTTATTCACTTTTTTTCCATCAGTACAGAGGATGGAATTAAGTATCACTAAATACACACACACACACACACAAAAACACCAATGGAGATATATATATATTCATTCACTGGAAAAATATTCACTTTGTGAATATAATTTTTTTTCTTTGAAATGACACCATACTATGTTACAAATTCTGTCATTGAACTTGCAATCCAAAAGCATAAGGCACATTCATTGCTAGGATTATTGGCATGCAGCACAACACATGGCTTAACCCATTTTTTAAATAATTTTCTCCAATTAAATTATTTGTTAAAATGATGTGGTTCATAATCAAAGCACCTAAAACTGTGTCTGGTGTATTCCCAGTAACCTTTAACTGAGTTGAATTGGCAAAATGAATATCAATGATCAGTGTATGCAAAGAATATCAATAATATAATACAGGCACTCTGGTTTGAATAATTGCCCAATAGTAGTCCATATATTTAAGGTTTATTTTCAAGGGTGTTTTATGTAGTGAAAACTTTGCAAAAATAAATTATATTTGGAATTGTTTAGTTCATTGTACAGTATGTACTTGAAAGGAAATGTTCACACCTTGTGCTTCTGTTTTCCATGGGCTTCTGCCATAATGTGCTCACTCACATCAAACATAAATGTATAACACCAAGCATTTATCAACCATAATCTCCAGAACTTTGATTTAAAAATAATATTTTTTATTTTTATTTGATTATCACAAGTATATTTCATAGCTAAAAAATTCTGAGAAATTAGGTGGCCAAAGTCATGAGCACATATCTTATATGTCTTTGCAACTCAGTCTTCAAAAGATATTTATTTAAAGTAGTAGTTTTTTTTTTCTTACTGCACATGGTAATTTATTTCATATCTTTCAAAGACACACATGCCTCAGTTTCTCTCCACGGATATCGATTACATTGTTTTAATGCAATATTTATATATTTTTTAATTTTTTTTGGAAATTAAGAAGCTCTTCAGGTGACTGTACACTTTAGCCAGAAGTAGGAAGCATTGATTTATAGTTGAAAACACATTAGCTCTGTGTGGTTTCCTTGTGTGTTGTGTGGAGTTGTCCACTTCAGCCTTTCATGTGGGGATATATGGAGAATAGATTTGCCATGTTGAAAAAAAATCAAAGAATGTTTTTTTAAATATATCTTCAGGTGTTTATTCAAACTCCTTGTGGAGGACATATTTTTTTCAGTAGACCAATCTTGTTCTCTTGCTATCATATTAAGAAACTCTTTTATAAAAATAATGTCTAAGGTTATTCCAGGTTAAAAATCATAAGTAGACTATGAACACCAAAAAAAGAGAAAAAAAGTAAGTTGAAGATACATTTTGTGTTATATGCATTTTTACTATTATCTAAGGATGAAAAATAAAAATGAATCATTTAGCTTTATTTTCAAAACATAGTCCAAATTGATTTACCCAAATTTTTCCCTATTAACCCCCCCACACACACATACACACACACACACACACACACACACACACACACACACACACAAACTTGAATGTTTTTAAAAGTATTTGAATAGGAAAATATAATAAAGGATGTAAGACCTAAAAAATTGTGCTTCTATAGCATAGGTGTAATTCTTCAGTTTCTTAATTTTTAGAAGAATTTTTATGATTTTTTTTTGGTGCTGATAATTCAACACAGGGTCTTTTGCATTCAATTGAACTATATCAAGAGCCCTATAAAAGTTTCATGATTATTGTGACTTGGGGAAAATCTGAGTTTTTGAGGCAGGCCATTGAGATTCTAAGTTTAAAACATGAATAACCTTTTAGTACCTGTGGCATTGTAAAGTTTTATTAATTAGGTAAAATATAAAAAGTGTTCTCTTAAAGAAAAAAAAGCATAAAATGAAAAAAAAATATCTCTAGTTCCATATCCTTTCCTGTATCCCAGTAATTGGCAATACTCTTTTATAGCTGTCCTTATGAAGAGGCAGTATCTCTTTGCCATTATGTGAATTTAAAAATAGCTATTATATTACAAGAAGTAGAAGAGAGAGAATATGCAAATGTACTGGTATTGTGCTTAGATCTAAAGTGTCTTGAATTCTTCCTGTTTTTGTCTTTGTAAACCTCATCATCTTAAGAAGAAGAAGCTGATATTAGGCTTATGAAGGAGAAGAAGTTATGTGGATGAGAATGAAAAGACCACAGTAGATGAGAATGAAAAGACCACAGTGGACAGCCATCTATCTTCTAGAAACAGGGGAACCATGTCAAATAGCTGAGCTTACACTTGTAAAGTATCTGCTGAAATCAGAATAGCTGAGATAAACCAATTTCAAATTTGGCTTGCTCATAAACTGCTCATTTGAATTATGAATTACTTTGCTGGTAGTTTGTGATAATTAACAGCTTTGTAATACTTAAAAGCTTAAATGCATTTAATGGAAACAGGAAGCCAGAATTCAAAACATTCTAATTTCAAGTTAACTGCATAGATTTAGGTTTGGAAGAAGCACCAAACTTATTTTTCTTGATTTAATATTGAAAGTCCTATAAATTATATTGAGTATTGCCAAAATTCATGTAGACATTAAAATGTTATTAGTACTTTAACTCACAGCATACTCTGCAACAAAAGATAAACCAGACAACTATAGTTGGATCACTAGGATGAAGGCTCAATGAAAAAACAAACAAAAAATAATAATCTTTTTGTTCACAACTAAATTTCAATTTCATTTGTAGACAGATATGAAGACATGAGGACACTTTTCCCTGGATTTGCATCATTCTTTGTTTTCTGTCTAATATATGAAAATTATACTGACCTTAACAGTTTTCAGTTTGGAAGAATGGCCTGCCGTAGGAAACTCTCACCTTATAGCACACTCATTGGTCTAAAAATACCATTTCTTTCTCATTTGGTTTAAAGGAGTAATATTGTTAAGGAATAGATATTTCCTCACCTCTGGTAAGAAAGGAGGATTTTAGTCATTTAATTATCTGCAGTCCAGGGAATCACAGCATATCAGATATACACTTGTGATGTGACAGCCATTTGCCACATGTGGCTAATGAGTTCTAGGAATGTGGTTGATCTACATCGAGAAGTATTAGAAGTGGAAAGAAGTGTGAGATTTGAAAGCTTAATGAAAAATACATGTAGTTAGCTAACAATTTTCATTGTTTGTATATTGGAATGATAAAATTATGGATATATTGGTTTAAAAATATAAAAAAAATATTTAGAAATTGTAATCATGATTTCATTATATAATGTAATGTTTAATTATTTTATAACTTAAATTATTATAAAGTACCAATTATTTGTAATAACCTATAAGTTATAAGAATTTATAGGAATTTATTTATACATTCTTATAATTATTTATTTTATTTGTTTTCCTTACAAACTCTAAAAGTTCAGTTACACATATATTTATCATTTTATTTCTTCCAACTATGATGCTGTTGAAGATTGTCTACTTCTTCTAAAATCTAGTTGCTTCAAAATTTCTGAACAAGAGCTGGTTGTGTATTTGCATTCCTGTAATGCTGGCGATCAGGATACTAAAGAAAGTTCACAAGCTGAGAGACAGCCTCAAAGACTTAGTGAGATTCTGCCAAAAAAATTTTTTTTCAAAGCAACTGGAGATGTTCCTCAGTAATGCATCCCTGGGGTCTATCTCTGGAACAAAAACAAACAAACAAACAAAAAAGCCTTATTTAGTCAGAGTATGAAGGTTATGAAATCCAAAAATGTAAAGTAATTCTCACCCCATTATTTGCATTTGTGAATCTGTCTTTGGTATTATTGTCATTGATAATTGATATAAAATTATATTCAACATTAAATACTTGTGTCCCCTTTTATGGCCAGGTATTCTTGCACATAGAAAGCTCTGTCTGCGATGGGATATAAATAACATTTTGTTATTTTTGGGTCTTATAGCCTGAATTGGAATTATTCATTTTACACTCAGAGGCACAGCTGTCTAAGCATGGTATTTTTTCTATTCGGATAAAAATTATAAAATAAAAATAATTGAGGTGATAATTATTGAATCAGATGAAAAACTAGAGAATAGAGGTAAAGCTTCAAATTCTGGGAAACAATTCATCTCTTTCTCAGGCAAATATTTTGATCCATCTCCAGGTTTTTGGATGCCTGGGGGGCTTTGTAATGGGCTCTTTCCCTCTGACTTTGAGAGTCTAGAGTATTTCAAAAATAAGAAGACTTCAGGGCTGGGCATTATAAAATAAAAACAAATGGGCTGAGTAAAAGTATTCATAACTAATTGTGAGAATCTGCACTTTCCTGAGGTCACTTCTGTAATATTTTAATCCTAGTTTAAATTTGATAGAGCTCAATATACTTCCACATCTGTCCCTAAGAATGGGGTTGACAGTCAGGATTCTACTTTTTGTCCTCTGAATGGTGACCACTGTCTGGCTTGAAACCAGCTCTGTACTTTATTACCTACACACCTTCAGAGTTGTTGTTAAATACAGGATCAGGACATGAGAATTTTGACTCATATAAATAACTCATATTTGAGAGTAGTTGTGGTCCAAGGAGTTTTCAGTTTCTCTTTCCTTATCAGGGGGCACTCACTTTTTAAAGTGCATCTTCCAATGTAGGCAAGCATGAGTTTCCTAAATGCCATATTTTCTCTGCTAATTCACCATATTATGAAGTATTGTTCCCTGGAACATTTCAATTTACATGGAGTTTAATTCATCTTTTTCTCTTACTTTTGTATGGAATTATAATAAGTGATTGTGTGTGCTCATGTGTGTGGTTGTACTTTTACATGAGAGGAACATGAGGTTATGACATGAAACTCTTTAAAAAGGATTTGTACCTAATGTCAGGTGTTAAGATGCAAGTTCATAATCTCAGCATTTTAATAGGCTGAAGTGAGAGAATTATTATATTGAGAATAAAAAATATAAAGGGGAGGTGAATGTTGCTCAGTTTGTAGGCACTGCTGAGTTTAATCCTTGATATTAAAATAAAAAAAGATCTTTGAAATGTTTATTTGTCTTTCATAAACATAGACAGCAATTTTAGGGCCCCCTTAAGAAAGTTTAGAGAGTGATGTCTCTTCAGTATCTGCCATGTCTTTTAGTGGCTATGGGGTAAAAGTTACATGAAGCTGACCCAAGCTCCCCACAGGTTCCATGTTTGTTGAATTACCTAGAGAATGCCAATCTGTGTGTAATCCTCTCTTCCTACACAGAAGCTTGTTGTTAGGGAATGGAACACCTTTTTGGACTAGCTGGATACTCTGGATACTCTAGAGAATCCAGGAATATCCTTTATAGGTTTCATCTAAATAGTTTAGGTATTGGAATATTAATATTATCTTCCCCAAATGTTAGATTCAGCTCCCCAGAAACACATTATGGCTCAGATCTATTGATTCTGTAACTGAAAAGAAAGGCAAATATGATTTTTGTTCTCCTTTTTCTTACTCATTTAGGGAAGATTGATTATAAGGTGCCAGAATTTGAAAGGAGAATAAGCTGTAGCAAGGATTTAGAAAAAAAATCCTAGTGTGTTTATGCAGAATTCTTCAAGGAGGAACTCACTATATGCTTATTGAAAGACATAATGTAATGCCTCAAGTTTAGGGTGGTAACTGAATATTTAAGTAATTAGGTTGGTGGATTGAGCATGTCTCATTTAGTCTAATATTTTTATTACCTATAAAATGAAGTTTATCACTAATATTTGAAAGATTAAAAAAAGTTTCCAAAGAGAAAAGATAGAGGCAAATTTCATATAAAATTGTATTCGAACTAAGGTAATTTTTTGAGTCTGAAAAAGAACATGACTGAAGGTTAAGTTAGATCTTAGGTGTATCTGTGGCTATAATTTTCATTGCTGTGGAGCTTTTTGTAGAATGTCAGATTGGAAAAAATTAAGAGATAGGTAATAAGCAGCTTTTGTTTTTTCTAAATCTACATTGCAATACTTCAAATTCATCAAACATAAGATTTGGATGCATCCAAAATCTTAGGCTGTCAAGGGCTTTTTAAGAAGAAATAGCAAATTAATAAGGTAAAATTAAAATGGACCAAAGGAGGTTAGAACATTAATATCTTTCTGGGCATATTGTGACATGCCAGTAATTACAACAACCTGGAGGTTGAGGAAGAAAGATCAAAGCTGAAGCTTAGTGTAGCAACTTAGTGAGAGACTGACTCAAAATAAATAAATAAATAAATAAAAGGTCTAGAATATATCTTAGTTGTAGAATACCCCTGTACCAAAAAAAAATTAAAAAATCAAAATTCCAAATGAAGTATCCTTTACCTTGAAGCCAATGAATAATTAGGAGTGTATGTTGTTTTGTATGTATGTATGAGTGTGTATGTTCATTTGGGCTGCCATGAGATGGCTCAGTACTCTGATATAAAGAAAATTATCTAGAGAATGCCAACCTTTTTTTTAAACAAATATTTTGTTCTTACCTGAATGTAAAAGTGTTAAATTAAATATTATTTTATATAAAACAATGGGAATATTCAAAATGAGTATCTGAATCAGCATATTTAAAATAGTGAGGATCTTCTAACTCTTATTGGGAAAGTGCTCTTCTATGGCATAACATAAAAATTGGAGGTAATATCTTCAACCACTTATTTCCAAAAATGGCCTATAGAGTGTCCCATTTTCCTCTGACTTTTTTTTATGTTTTATGGAAGGTTTTAATTATCAACTTCCAGATTTATATAATTAATAACAAGCTGGTATACATAAGTGAGTTATTTTTTATCAGAATAAGTAACTTGAGTGAGTTGATGTAGAGACCCCTAATTTATAGAAAATGAATTATAAATATAAATATTGTTCTATTCTGGAGCTTAAAACTGTCACCTCAGTTCGTAAAATTTGATAGTAGTGAACACCAAACTTTTGGGATCTGTACTGGATGGTATCAGAACTGAATTATTGGACTACTAGTTGTTGAAATATTGGTTGTTATGCAAGTTTGCAGATTTGGTATCAAAGATGGTTGCAGAGTCAGGAATGGTGGCACAAACCTGTAATCATTGTGATGTGGAAAAATGAGGTAGGAAGAAAGTAAATATGATTCAAGACTCAGTAATTTAGAGACCCTAAGCAACATTGTAAGCCCATTTATCACAATTAAAAAATATCAAAACTTCTTGAAATGCATTTCAGGTGTAGAATGCCCCTGGATTAAATCTCTAATTTTTTTAAAAAATAATTCTGTTTCAGAAGAAAGACATCACAGATCAGAATGTTAAATTAACTTCATGTATGTGTTTGTTCCCTAGTGATAACTGAGACCCTGGTAAAAGGAATATTTCCAAGCTGTCAGAGAGGCATTTATGATGCCAGAGAATTTCAGATTTTTTTTTCTTAACTGGTTACTATTCTCTCACTTTCTACTTTGAAATGAGCCAAGTGAGGATACAGTTTCACAGTGAGAGTGGCTATACATATCTGGGAATGTTAAACCTGATATGTCAGTTTCCTTATGAACTGAGAGATTAACAGTCTATTCCCTTAATTTGCTTTTTTATTTTTATTTTTCATTATAACTTTGTGCCATGTGATTCAAGTTGACCCAAGTACCTAAGTGTTTTGTAATAGTTTGCTAGTTAAAAATTTTATTCTTATGTTTTAGAAGTGAGTTGTGATGTTGTAAAAGTAGTTTTTTAAATACACTGTAGATTTATGTTATATTTAAATAATGAGAAGATAGACAACTTTGGAGATAAACATTCAAATAATTATGTGGACTGTTGAAAGTTTTGGTGTGTCTTTAGTGATATCTTATGTCTTCTACACACTAACGCAACCACCATCATATGAGTATTATTATTACTTATAATTTTGTTATGCATGTCTCAAGTATTATTGCTTTATTTGGTTGTGCTTCTTTTGAATACTCAATAACTAATCGCAACTATTTTTTATCCGTTGGAATTATGTTGGATTTTTTCCCACTTTTTTTGCTTTAGTGTTTTGCTTTACACGTGCTGCTCCCTGGGTTTCATTATAACAAAATTATCCACCAATTTTACTTCTCATAATGAATTATTGGGGCTGGAGATATAGGTCAGTTGGTACAGTTCTTGCCTTTCATGCAAAAGGCCTTGGGTTCAGTCCTGGGCACAACAAAAAAAGTATCTTATTGAATGGTTGACAACATTATCATATGTGAAAGCCACCTCTTTTAACTCTCATTAATAATTGTATAAAATTAAGTACTATGTCATTAATAATATGGTTTATGTAATATGTATTTCTTCATTTTTATTTCAGGAACCATTGACATGAAGAGATGTGGTCATTGAGTTTTCGGAAGAGGAATGGAAATTCCTGGACCACTCTCAGTAGACTTTATATGGAGATGTGATGTTAGAGATCTGTAAAAACCTACTCTATTGGTGAGCCTAAATTTCATTCAGAATTTTTAATTCAAAACCAATATATTTTTTTAACTTTATAGAGTATCTTATGGTAGCTTCTATTCTGCATTAAAATGTTTGCTTCTTGATTTTAGTACAAAGATTGGGCATTTGTTTAGGTAGAAAAGAAAATGTTAATTTTTTTTCTTTTTATGTTTAATTTATCTTTTCTAAGTAGTGATCACAATGTAGAGAATAAAAATGGTTTCAAAGTGTTTTAGTGTTTTTGTCTAGAAAAAAATATTTGAGAAAATAATTTTGTAGACTCTTATAGGATATTTTCTCTTTCTCTTTTTCCTAATGAGTGTAACATTAAAAAGACTTCTTTAGTTACCAAGAAAATTACAAAACGTGACATATTCCATCAAAAAAATTGATGTCTCTATATAATCTTTGGTCACCATTTTGTCTCCAATGAAATAACCTTGGGATTTGAAGAGAAAAGTGAGAGTACACATGTCAAATTGGGTAGAAATCAATGAAGCAGAGAATACACATAAGAGGTCCAAAATTAAAGAGGAATTCACATTTAAAAATGTTAATTGATAAGCTAAAATCTGACAGAAAATATTTTTGCAAGCCTAGGATTGTTTCAGTTGCAATCATTAAAGAGCATTTCATGCTCTCCATTTACCATGCATATCAATTATTTAAGCTCCTTCTTGTTCTTCAGTGATCTTCCTACATTTAAATTAACAAAACATTGTAGGAAAATCAAAAGAAGAGGGGCTGGGGATGTGGCTCAAGTGGTAGCTCGGTTTGCTGGCATGCATGCAGCCTGGGTTCCATCCTCAACATTGCATACAAACAAAGATGTTGTGTCCACTGAAAAAAAAATAAATATTAAAATTCTCTCTCTCTCTCTCTCTCTCTCTCTCTCTCTCTCTCTCTCTCTCTCTCTCTTTTCACTCTCTCTCCCACTCTCCCACTCTCTTTAAAAAAAAACAAGAAAATCAAAAGAAGACACAGACAAGTGGCAGAAAATGTGGTATAGTTACAGAGAGGTCAAACTGCCTAGCTTTATTTATATCAACAGATTAATTTAGGTCATTGGCATTACTAGTACATACTGTTCATTTTATTACTCGGCAGGTTACAAACTTAGCAACATTATGCAGCTTATTCCTCAGTTATATACTAAGTTGCAATGTGCAGTGTTAGGAGTTTTGTTTAGCTCTCAAGAAAGTCCATTGTATAAACTTACTGTTATATGGACAGTTTTAGACTCAGTGAACCATTGTGCTTGTCTAAAAAGAGAGTTTCTTTATTCCAAGGAGTTGTGTGCCCGAGATTATGTTTCAGGCTGATAACACTCTAGTGCACAGCCTTTTCAAGCAGGGCACTGCCATAGCAGCTTTACATTGCACATGTATTTAATTACTTGACTATTTCCTAGGGAAAATGGCGGGGCATTCTAAGGCGGGGCAACAAAGTCTTGTCACCCCTACAAAGTATTCCACAATGACTTTGAGGATATGCATAACCTGGTATTTATTTACATTTGGGAGCTCCCTTGAAAATCTGCTCATTTCCAAATAGCTCTAGGCAAAACCAGTGTAAGATATTAATATTACAGGAGAGTTTCTTTAATATAATTTAAATATTTATTCATTCAAATTTTTCTCATCAGAACTTTATATGAATGCTTATTCTGAATATTCTGTGAAGTTTTTCTGCCATGTAATGAATAGCAGTATTTCACAATACCTGCTCCTAGTGGTTATGTAAGTATAGCTGATCAATGTGGTTTAAAGAAGAATTTTCAGGGCTGGGGCTGTAGTTTAGTGGCAGAGGGCTTGCCTCACACATGTGAGCAATTGTTCTTTATCTTTAGCACTACAAAAAATAAATGGATGAAATAAATGCATTCTATTCATCTATAGATACAAAAATTAAAAGAAAGATTTATATTGTAATACAATTATTCATAATATTGTAGGTAAAATTTCTCTAATTCTTGTGTCTTTTTTGACTCTCACTCTTTAGAGAGCTTCAGTGTTGTTCATTATGTTTTCTAACATTAGTGATACTGCTTTTGTTTTTATATCCATATTTAATAATTGAATAGAAATTATCATGACTTGTCACTTTAGGACAGCATTGGGTAAAATTAAACTGCAGGTGACCCATAGGCCATCTTTAAATCAAGTTTTCTATGCTTTTACTCACAGGTATAAATATTATCCCTGTTTTATTTATGATCGTATGTAGTGCCCTGATTATTTGCTCTACTTTTGTGCTTAATCATGTAATGTATCTAAATTTTGTAGATATATATATACAAACACACACACAGACACACACACGCATACATACATACACACACACACATACATACATACAGCAGATTGAACACAGAGGTTCTTATAATATTGAGCTACATCATCACCCCCCTTTTGACTTTTAATTTGAAATAGATCTTGTTAAGTGGCAAAAGTTGGAATTGTATTTCCATTCCCAAGCCTTCAAAGTAGCTAGAATTAATGGCATATTCATAATCTCTGCATATATGAATCTGTTCTTTTGTCTAGGAGTAAGACTTTAGCTTTTTAAAGGTACCATAAAGATGTTTACAATTTTTTGTCTTTTATATATTTGTCAAATATGTAATTGTGGTCAAAACTATATATCTTTGCTGAACTTATTGTCTTATCAGTTTTAAATTTACTGGTCACTTCTGTTCATTCAAATTTTTTGTAAAACTTTTTTTTCTAAAAAATTTGTATCACATTTTTTCTTCAAACAAGTTCTCCTTTTCCTTACTTTTTCATCCCTAATGCCATTCTTTTTGGTCTTCATATTTGGCTACAGTAGATATTTCTCAGAAGTAGAATTACCTGCTATTTTGGAGTGTGTGTGTGTGAATTACTCTTTTTCTTAGCATACTCTCCTGAATACTGATCATTATAGATATTATATAATTTACTTATTATCTTTGAAAAGATTTCTAACATTTTCATTCAAAATTGCCTTCAAGTAGTCATTTGAAATGATATTTGATTGGCTTGCCACATTGTACTCTTTGAATGTTTTTTAATGAGAATTGGTCTGTAAATATATTTTGTTTTGACAATCAAGTTGAGGGCTAATTGATATACTTTCAATTTTATTACTCATGGCTTTCTCATTTAACCTAATTCCATTGAATATTGTGGCTTTTATTATTTTATATCAGGAAATATTTTTTATGTGTAGTTATTGATGCACCAAGAGTATTCCAAAGAATTTTTCAAATTATTTATTTTGTTTACACAAAAAAATATTCATTGTTTGATGTTACACATACTTCTTAGATTTTGGGAGGTGCTACTGACACTTTTTTAAGAACAGGTTCTTATCCACTGAGCCACATCAAAGCTCTTTTTGGGGAAGGGTACTGGGGATTGACCTCAGGGGCATTTGTCCACTGAGCTACATCTCAAGCCCCATTTTTTTATTTTACATAGAATCATGATCTCCTTGATTTTCTTAGCACCTTGCTATTGAAGAGGCTGGCTTTGAACTCACAATCCTGCTGTTTCAGTCTCCCAAGCTTCTTGAATTACAGGTGTATATTACCGTGCCTAGCTTGCAGCTGTTTTTATATTTTGTTTTGTGACAGTGACTAGGTAAATTGCTTAGGGCCTTGCTTAATGGCTGAATTTGGCTTTAAACTCATATTCATAAATTTTGAATATCACTTTCACTTTTGCTTTCCAACTTATTATTTTATGTTACAAAGCAACTTCAATATTTTAATATCTTTAACATTTCTTTTGTATTTTTAACCTGATCTCTTTGGAACAATATTCCATACACTATAAAGAATATTGCCTCTGTAAACCTAATTAGTTTTTAATGCTTTCTGAAGTTTTTTTCATTCTCTGGGTACTAATGCAATAATATTTTTTATTTGCATCAACTGGGGATTGATGTATCCTACATTACTGTGTTGCTTTTTATGCTGTTGAATTTTTTTTTCTGTAATTTCTTTCTACAATTTTTTTTGTGATTTCTTTATATATATAAAAATATGATTGGAGTTATAAATATTTCTACTTTGATTATATTCCAGTGATTAGTCATTTTTATCTTTATATGATATCCTACTTTGTATCTCATTTATATAATTATTATCACCTTTGCAATTTTGCATATAATATTGTTATATCTTTTTGTTTTTAGTCTTTTTGTGACCTTATATCTTAAGAGAACTTTCTGTAGATTTGCATCTGACATAGTTAATATATTTTTATTTTTTTAATATATTCTTATTAATCATATTGTTTTCTGATTAGTTTTTTCAAATTAGTTTATTTCTACTTAAATTACTAATGAGAAATAACTTACTTCTGTAGATTTCAAATTTTTTTGAAATTTTATACATTTTTCTACTATGAAAAAAACTGCCTTAATTTGTATTTAATAGATTTTATGGTGATTATTTTATTTTATTCCCTTCAATGTTTATTTTATCATTACTTTGGAATTATATAAAAGTACATAGGATCTCACTGCGGTATTTAGTGCCTCACCATTGCTGAGTCTTTCTTTGAACTCACGATGCTCCTGCATTATTCTTTCCAGATACTGGGATTACAGTCATGTACCACATCTTCCAGCAGTACCTGTGTATTTTAATTGATTCTAGCCTTTGATATATTGTCTTCCAAAAATTTCTAATTTATGAGATGGTGCGTATGTGTGTGTGTGTGTTTGTGTGTGTGGTGTGTGTGTGTTTGTGTGTGTGTGTGTGTGTGTGTGTGTGTGGTGCTGGGGACTAAGCCCATCTTTTTGCATGTGAGGCAAGCATTCAAACATGTGATCTGTGTCCCCAGCCTGAGACATTGTTTTTAAAAGAATATTTTTAGTATATAATTTCTATCTTTTCTGTTGCTATTTTTTTCTGATTTTTTTCCCAATTTTTTACATTGTCATTTAGTTTATTAAACATATTCCAGGTGGTTTTCTGGCATTACTTAGATAATTAACAACATCAATTTTTGAACTCTCAATTACTAGTATTGCATTGTTTGTTTGCTTGGGTTGAATATACTCTATTGTGTGAGCTATTATTTTCATTGGGATTTTTCTATTCAAAATTGGTTCAACTAGATCATTATATTCATTTTGGAAAATATTTGGAATTACAAAGTAAACAGAAAAAGCTGATGTGCAATGATATATAAATTTAATTCCGTATAACTGGAAAGCTGAGACAGTGTAATGCCAGTTTAAAGTAAATTTCAGCATCTTTTTGATAAACTGTCTTTTAAAAAAGTATACAGATATAGATATAGAAATATAGAAATAGATATATAGAAATACAGAAATGCCTGTGGATCTAGTTTGGTGATAAAATACCCCTGTATTCTCTTATGAAATAATCCCCCCAAAGATAAAAATATAAATAACCAAATAAGAAATATTCATTTTCTGAAATATTTGAGTCACAGGTGGAGTCTGAATATGTTGAAGTGAAGGACTATGATTTGACATTGTTGTAGTAATATTAGTCAGTTTGCATTTTATCATCATCTGTGGTGCTATAATTTCTCAAGATTATTTTCAAAGTTCTGAAAGCTTTTGTCATAATATTGTAGTAAATTCTATATATTTTTTGAGTAATAATGGCCTTGAATCATACTGTTCTTTGGCTATTCCCCCCACTTTGATAAAATTTTGTATAATTGCAGAGTTATTTACCATAGTAAATGTAATAACTTCCTATTATTATTTTAGGTATGTCTTCTAATAAAAACCAAGAATTTTCGGAAGAGCAAGAAATAAAATATTCTTTGCAAAACTTGAAAAAGCAAAGGTATGGAAAGCAGGAGAGTTAATACTTGGTTTTAAACAAGAATTTGAAATTGAAAGAGAGGGAAGTTCATAAACTTTGTCTTAATGAATGGATAAAAACATGAAAATTATTTATTCGTAAATTACAAGTTCATCAGTTTATACTATTACAAACATCTAAAAAGACTGACTGCTCAACTAGTGCCATTCAGTTTTTATTTGGTTAAACTTTAAATTACATTATTGTAATTCTAAAATTTTTACTACTAAGTATTTTGTGTAAAATCATTTGCAATATACAAAATTTTAAATTGCAAAAACATGTATCAAATTACATTTACACAATGTTTACAGGGCATTATGAAGCTGTATCTTAAAAATACCTTTAGAAAAATAAAGACTCAACCAGTTTTCTCAGCTTTTAAACAGAATTAGAATAGAAATTGCCATTTTAATGAAAAAAACTCAAAAAGTTATTAAATGCTTATAATCAGTTATGTTTTTAAACCTTTTAATAATCTCTACATAAGTGCAGGTTAGAGAAAAGTGTACATATCATTAATTTAAAGTTGCAACATTCTCATCTGTCTTTCTAATAAAGTAATAAGGAGATTTTCTACACAGTATAGAAAAATTGTCTTACAATTTAAACACATGCATAGTATTTTTAATTAACGAAAAGAAAAACATGCAGATTAAGGAAATGCTGCAATAAGCCTTACTAAGACATTTGTGTTGAAAAGAAAATTCAGTAATTAAATGTGTTTACAGTGAAAGTTTGGTAGGTATTGCTTTTTAAGTGCAATAATAATTAAGCAAAAAAAGGAGAATAGAAGCAGTTGAATCTTTCTAAAACCCATCAAATAAGCAAAGAGCTCATCTGTCATGTATGGCAATCGAAACACAGGAAAGTCTCAGGAACTTTTAGCACAGTCTCCCGGAAAACCAACAGCCCAAATGGCTTGCAGGAATGCATCACACCCCAAAAGCAGACATGAGGGTCTTGTGAGAATTGTGAAAGGCTTCTGACACTTTTCTGGGATCGTGCTAAAAGGTAGAAAACATGCCTGGGATAGAAGTAGTAGGAATGGTGTGGGGCAAATGAAGAACAATGAAGGGCTTAAGCTAATAATTGTATAACCCTTTGAGAAAAGTAAAGCAGCCACAGTGGTGATTTAAACAACCTTTGAATGAGGAATGGCTTACCATTAAAGTTCTCCTCTATAAGAAAAAAAAAAAAAAAACATCTCTAATATCTTTGTCATTTCATGATTCTGTCTACCATTGCAGAAGCCCACTTTTGTAGAACCTTCTCCCTGAAACTTGATAGTTTGAATCAAAGGCGCTTGTAAATATTTATTTATAATTTTAATTCAACTGCAAGCAGTCTTTGTGTAGTAACCAATTTATTTATGGCTCATAAGTGAGCATAATTACTCCATGTCATGGAACATCAAGCATCCCACCAGAGTAATTTCTTTTTTGGAAGGTGATGAGCGATCTGAATAAAAAAAATATAAATATCTGAAATAATTAGTAAAGAAATATAAGACCAGGCAAGAACTTATGTTTAAAAAGGCAAAACATCTTATAAATTTTCTAGACCACATAAGTTCTGAAAAACAATTGCTAGATAATTTTTTCAGTTCTTTAATTAAGGGAGTGTGCATCAAAGTAGGAATAAGATTTCAACAGGAAAAGTCTATCTTGAGACAGTTGATTGGCATTCTGACATGTCTCACCAATCTCTGTGATACTAAGTGGCTATGTGGCTCCAATGGATGATACCATCTCCAGTGCCATGCTGAATTTAGAAAAAACTACGTAGTATATAACATGTACTGGATAGTCTCAAACCAGCTGGATTTCAACTGTGAGTTCTGAGATACCAGACTTTTTTCCCTAAAGGCTTCCATGATTTTTTAAAAATTTCATGCACAGTTTATAGATATCTTTCAGCAGCTCCATCTGACATGTACTGCTTCATCTTTCATATCAACAGGGATTTTGACAATACTCCAAGTGAATATCCCAAAAGATCTATGCATTTTTGTGGTTATTGGTGGAATGGGTAAAACTTTCCAAGTGTGAGAAACAGAGACTTTCTGGATCATATACATGTCCCTAGTGAACTAAATCCTGTTGTCATTAGATTTTTCTGAGGCCCTAGGACTACTTATCTGTGTATCTCAAGGAATATGTTTAAAACAAATCAAAAGTATTCTCTAACTTATTTCAGTGAGCTAGTTACATAGAAATAATTTTAAAAACACCCTCAGTGATAGATATTTTTGCTGGAAAGTTGAGCAGCCCCGCTCAGATGAAGTTTGCTCCTTGGCTTAATGAAGAATGCTCTGGCACATCAGGGCAATGATTATGTCCCAGTGCCTGCAGGATTCCCCACAAATTAAAGCTAGACAATAGTGTTTTGGAGGCAAGGTGGAACTTTAGGGATGTATGGCATTGGCTAAGCTGGAGAGAGACAACAACACATATGGCAGTCACATTTGAGGACCTTTGTGTGCTTTTAAATATATTTGAACAGCATTTGTAAATATACACTCTCTGTCTCTCTCTCACACACATATATGTTTATAATATTGTGTTTAAGATAAGCAGGGTTTGGAGATGAATTATGGTGAGTGTAATGGTGAAAACACCAAAGACAATTGCTGAATTTTTTATTTGAGCTCTCTAGGGTAGTTGCTGATACCCAATCCTGTATGGGGCACAAAGACCACATGAGGCAGGAAAAAGAGTGCTAGTCTTGAGGAAGGATTTTGTGTTGATGTTTGTGATTTCTCCTAGATATCCATTTGAACATGTCTGAAGGTGACAGGAGCGTACTGGGAAGAAAATGGATAGTTGGGAGGCAGGGGAATTTGTAAAATACTTCCATGAAACTGAGCATGACCCTGGGTGTGGGTGAAGATATAGGAGTACAGGAAGCATTTCTCTGGACTGGGGACACATCTATATTTAGCAATGGAGAAGAAAAGTCTATGAAGAAGACAGAGAGTGAAGAAATAGAAAACCAGGGAAATGACATGACATAGATTTCTGAAAGAGATAATTTTCAAAAGAAAGGCAGAACCTCTTGTTCTGAAAACCACTAAAAATGAACTACAGGGTGGCAAAGGAGAGACCTTGGGATTTGGCACCATAGTAGTTTCTGATGATCTCAGTGAAATACCTGTTTTTAGGTGGTGGAAACTAAAGCCAGTTGGATGGTTTGTGGAAAAATTAAGGTCAGCATAGTGAAGGCAATAGCTGGAGATTGTTTATCTCATTGTGTACAATGAGATAAAGGGAGATTTAGCCAGGTGTTAAAATGTATGGTCTCTGAGATGTGGGGAGAGTTCATTCCTGCAAATGATTTTTTGTGGCTGCACAAATTTTTTTTTCTATTACCATGTTTGCTATTTGCACCCTTGAGATTTTTTTTAAAGTAATATGGAAGCCCAATAGTAATTTCTGGAGAATATGAAGGGTGCTGGGGCAGGGAAAGGGATGAAAATAAAAGATAGATAATTAGGTATGATCACTGTGTACCATGCATTTGGAAATATTATTCTTGAGTTCATTAACATATGCAATAAATATTTGTTAATTAAAAGCAAATTAAAACTGATTATTTTATTTGATCACTGACATCTTCAAGACTCCTTTCTTTAAACATGTATGTGTATGTGTGTGTGTGTGTGTGTGTGTGGGTTTGTGTGTATGTGTGGGTGTGTGGGTGTATACAGAGTTTTGTAGTCACTTGGTAAACTTGCATTAATTAACACAGCCATGACATCAATTTGAGTACTTTACCGAAGCTTTTTAGTCCACATCTTAAATTTTTGATTCATACAATGCTTAAAGAAGTTATAATTTCTATTAGAATCTCTACATGGAAGTATGAAATGATGGGAAAAAATATTTTAAAACTCTAACTCTCAAATTTATGAAATTTAATTCTAATGGAATTTAATGTTATTTAGACTCTTGACATAATACTCCTGAAATAAATGTAAAAACCTTGGAAATAAATAAAACACACAAGGATCAGTCAAGAGAACTGTCACAGCCCCATGAGAGCAGGATGAAGTTTATGAAATACTTCTGAATTGAAAGCTAAGTTCCATGAAAATTGGAATCAACATTTTTCATGTCTGTGTGTATTGGGATAATTACTACATTAATATATTTAGGTGTTTGTAAAGTAGGAGAATATAAGATACTATTACAGTGCTAAGAAATAGGGAAATAGAGGAACACTATCATAAACAGTCATGTTGAATTTAGCTGGAAACTCAAATGTGAAGCCTAGAGATGTTTTGTCAATAACAACAAAGTTAAGCAACTAGATCATCAGTTTTCTTGCTACTGAGGACAAAGTAGAAGGCAATATTTTACACACATACTTTTAATAAATTTAATTAAATGCTTCATTTCAAGGGAAACTAATAATACAGGCTCTGGTAGAAGGAACTGTCAAGTTCAACTTGTTAAACTGTCTTGTACACATCTATGACTGAGAAGGAAAAATGACTATTTACCATGAATAAATTCAGCAATAACAGAAAGTCTTGTTAGATAAATGGCTACATTTTGAATAATGCTGAAATATTCATTAACTCAGGGAGCTCTTCAGAATAGTCACTCCGTGCCTGAAAGACTCATGGGTACATTGAAGTAGGTACTCAGGGCTTTGAGTTTTCTTCAAGAAAAATTTTCTTTTTTCCCAAGCTTTGACCATCCTGACATCAATGTATGAATTCACATATTCGGGGTAAAGCTGTACTTTGATGATCCAGTAACTTTTCTCCTTTAAAATTACAAATTTTCTATAGAAAATGCTTACTTTACCTGAACACCCAAATCCATTGTCATTAATTGAATGAATTTAAATTGTTTTTGAAAAACATTTTTTTTCTTTAAAGTTTCCACTGAATAAAATCATCCTTTGATATTTGGGTGAAAAATCAGTGAAAATTTCTTTGAATGTTTGAATATTTCTCAGGCAAAGATAAAATAACTTTGTCTAAATTATTATAAACTGCTTTTATTACAGAAAAGTCAGCAATGTGATAGAAAATAATTTGTTTTTATTGCTTTTTTTGGTTGTTGTGGTGGTTTCTTTTGTTTTGTTTTGTTTTGTTTTTCTGGTTCTGTTCCTAGCAAAGAATGTAAGGCCTCTCACTAGACCCCAGATATGTACAGCTTGTTCTTTTAAAAAGTTAATTAAAAATATAATGTTTCATGTGAATGTGTATACTCTTAAAATATATTTTTCAGGTTTTCAATTGAAAACAATTCAGAGTAATGACATGCAATATAAAAGTATATGCCTCTCATAGAGCTTTTTTTTTTTAAATGACTAATTTCTGAGAAGTAAATATGGATAGTGAACTGAGACATCTTCTCTTAGAAAGAAATCAAGGAAGAGATGAAGAGTGAGAGACAAGAAGAAAATAACCAATGAAATGAGGAAGAAAGAAAGTAGAGAAGAGAGAAAGGAAGCAAGAAATATGACTAATGATTTTTCTCATTTGGGAATGAAGATAGCTTAAAGCTCCTTTTTCCTGAGGGAGTCAGTTTTTCTTCCAGTTTCCCCTTTCCATTGTAGTCCATCTTCTCATTCTCTCACCCTCATCATATTGAATATTTAGCAGATCTACATTGTCATTATGGACCAATCTGTGATTGAAGATAATTTCTTCAGCTACTGTACAGTCCAGGTTAGTAATGAGAAGTAATTTAAGAACTGTGAAAAAAAATTTACCATGGATGCCAATAATGCAGGATTTACTCTTTTCCACTCTAGATACCAAAATGAGAAACTCCTTTCTGTTAACCTTGGCTGAGAAATATAAGGAAAGGTCCTGACTGGCCCTAGTGATGTCTAACTCTACTAAATATTGTTGTGAGCATAATGAACTTGGTCTGTACAGAAATGACTCACAGGCCGTTATCTGTTTCTGGTAGGTTAGTGCAGGTAACTACCTTGGCTAAGAAATGCAAGATCTACATGGAAAAGGTTAAGTTATAAAAAAAATGGAGAAAGAATATGAAGCTCTCAGTATCACCAGATTACTACTATTTATCAGATCAAAAGGACTGTGTTTCTCAGTAATATCACCCACAATTTATCTGACCCTTAATGTGTATCAGCACACCTTTTTACTTGGACTATCTTTATTTATTTCAACCAGAGATTTGTTGAGTAAGAAAAAAAAGTACCCTCATTTTATAGGTTGCATATTGGAAGTGAGGTAGACATGAAAAAAGATCTCAGATAATTTTCTCATGAATATGAATGTAGTAAAATAAGTTTAGATCATCTTTTCCTTAGTATTCAAAGAATTACTATCTATGGAGCAGAGTGATAAATAATCAATTTTTTATTCATATAAAGCATATTTTAAGTGTAAGGTACTAATTTATTCAATAAGGGCTTATGTTCACTGTTCTCTAAAAAGATAATGAAAATTCTAAAAATAGAAAAGAAAGAAAAGCAAGGTTGCTGGAAATTATTTACTCTCAGTACAAGTTTTATTGTTGAGGGCCAGTCCTAGGGCTGGGCATGTTTGAGGCAAGAAAAATCAGTAAGCCTTCTCTGATTGTTTTAATGAACAAACTTTATTTTATGGAGAGTTGTAGATTTACGGGGAAATAAAGCACACAGTACCATGTTCTCATGTGCCTTCCCTTATTTGGAGTTTTCACTATTTTTTGCTATTTTTTTCTCTGTATAATACTGAGAAATATTCAATGTAAGCACAAAATCAAAGTATGTTGCCAATAGTGATTATTTAAGTAATTATTAATGGCAATAAATTGTTGAATTATTTATTAAAACACTAATTTTACACTTTTTTAAGCATTGACAAAGAATTATTTCAATTTTCATCATGATGACATTTTACAGAGTAGATTCACCATGCCAGAGGTCCCTGTTATTCAACTCTTTAGAATCTTCTACTCCCCTTGATTTCTTGGCAATGTTTAACATTTTTAATCTTTTGACTTTTTTAGAATGTCACAAATTTGGAATTATGCAAAAATGGCATTTAAGACACTGTATTCTTTCTGGCAATATGTATTTATGATGACTTCATGTGTTTTTATGTTTGATAGTAAATTTCATTTTTAAAAAAATTTTTAATGACCCTCCAGAGTATAGATGTATCACAGTGTTTACATAGCTACTGTAGTCTCTCTTAGCTGCTTCCTGTTCTTGGCAATCATGAATGAAGAAGCTGTGAATATTTGTATGTGGGTTTTGTGTGGACATAGCTTTCAATTCCATTGAATTAACACTGAGAAATACAATTAGTGGCCATATTAAGTGTATATTGTGATTTTTAAGACTACATAACTGTCTTCCAGAATGGTTGTTCAATTTTGTGATCCCAACAGCAATGTATAAGAGTTCTTGTTCCCCATCTTTTCCAGATCTTGATATTGTCAGGTTTAAAATTTTTGAAATTTTTATAGGTGTGTTTAATTTGTAAGTCCTTGATGACATATAATATTCAGCATTTTTTTCTAGCTTTCCAAATATATACTTTGTTTTTCTGAGAAATATGTTGATTTCTTTCATTCAAATTTAAAACAATTGTATTAGGGTAATACTGACATAAATTAAACTATACATATATAATTCATACTTTGTCATGTTGGGACATATGTATTTGCCAGTGTAACAATGACCACAATCAAGTTTTTAACAATGATAGTTTATGCCGATGGCTCTTGGTGCTTCATTGTAATTTCTACCTTTTGCTTTCTTCTCTTTCTGGAGGAGGGGAAACACTGACTGACTTTTCACTGTGATACATTATTCAGTAAATTGGAAATCAAACAAATTAATTGTCAGAGACAGTCTGCATTGATGGTTACCTTAGAAAAATCAGTCAGCCCTCAAACTTAGTGTACTCATCTGTAATATCAGAAGTCTTGCAATCAGGAATGAAGATACTGGAAAGATAAGGACAAAGTAAATAATGAATCAAGAATTCTGCCTGAGACAGGGAAGACTCTTGAATTCTGGTAACCAGTGTTACTCTCCATGCTTTAGTTTGGTGATGCAGAGTACATGTGGGAGACTATTACTTGGTAGTTTTTTTCTTTTTATTTTATTTGTCCTTTTTAGATATGCATGATAATAGAATATATTTTGTCATATTATACATACATGGATATAACTTATTATATTTAGGATTATGTTTTGGCATATTATACATACATGGCCTATAACTCATTGTATTTAGGATTCTATTTTTGTGGTTCTGCATAATGCAATGCAGTTACTCTGGTCGTGTGTTCAAATGCAAGGATAAAGAACTTATGTCCAGTTCCAGAGTTCATTTCTGTCACCTCTAGCTATAATTGTATAGACTTCAGTGTTCTCAAGATATTTTTCTTACTGGTGTTATTGAGGTTGAATTCTCATAAGAGTGCTCATCAAAAAAAATAAGTTAAGTAGTGACACTTACAATGTTGTCGTATACTTACCACAATTACCTTGTTTTAAACATTTTAACCACTGAAAATAAACCATGTAATCGGTTAATCAAACACTCACTTATATGCATGGCAAACCCCTGGTAACCAACTCTCTCCTTTCTAACTCTATGATTTCCAGTTTTGGGACATATAATATAAATGTAGTTATAGCACAGGAGAAATTCCATGTCTGATTTTGTTTAATTTTCTTAATATTTTTGATATTTGTCTACATGGTCACCTGTATCAGTACTTCATTTTTATGGCAGGTTAATATTCAAACATATATATTTGAATTCTATATACAGATATATATTTATTTATAAGAATATATCTATATGCACATGTGCTTACTCAAACATGGATACATATAAATACATAGACACATTTGTTTATCATTCTTGAAGGAAATGTTGATTTTTATATATTTCCTAGTGGAAATGGTGATGCCATTGATATTCATGTTCAAGTGTTTGAATATCTGATTTCAGTTAATTTGGAAATACATCTAGGAATGAAATTTGTAGGTCATGTGGTAATTCTATGTTTTAAAATTTTAGCCATCCTCAGAATTATTTCTATACCTACTATATCATTTTATATATTTAATAGAAGTGTGTGTGGCTGCCCATTTTTGCACATGGTGCCCAACACTTCTTTTTTTAAAATAATTCAGGCATTCTCTTGTTTATGAAGTACTCTTTCATGTTTTTTTTGGATTTTTGTTGTTCAGGTTGTTGTAGTAGTTTTGGCATAGGGAAGTTGCTGGGAGCCATCAGCCAAGTAGGTATGACAAATTCCTTGCCAGCTTACTCCCATGCAGTCTAGTGGAAGGACTTCTGAAAGGTGACCTTGCTCAAGGACCAGGGCAGGATCCGTGTTTAGGGTGTTCCCCCTTTAGAATAGGGCAGTTTAGCATAATAGGAGAGTAGGGTGTTTCCCCTTTAGAATAGGGCGGTTTAGTATAATAGGAGATTAGGGTGTTCCTCTTTTGGAATAGGGCGCATCCTGCTGCTGAGTTCCTCTTGAGTGCTTTGGGTCAGACAGTATATTTTGGGAGACAGAAGCCCATGCGGTGTGGATTTGGGCAGAGAACGTGGATTCCCCCAGAGCGTGTTTGTAGTCGGCCCGTGTGAGTTCGGGAATAAAGAATTGCTGTTTGAATCTACAAGCTGTGTGGAGACTCGTGATTTGTGCCCAGCCAGAGACTGCGGCACTTCTCCATAAATTTGCTAAAGAATGTCTATATTCCTTCCAATTTAAATTGTTGTTGAATAATTTGCTGTCAATATTTGCACATGTAAAAGTGGTTTATCCCATGCTTTGAATATAACCCTTGTAACTCAGCCACTGAGGTTTTAAAGAAAAAAAGGACCTTTCTATCTATCTATCTATCTATCTATCTATCTATCTATCTATCTATCTATCTATATCTCTACCTCTATCTCTAATATTTTGTAACTTGGGTGCTAGGACAAAAAGCCTTGAGAACACACCCACCAGAGGCACCAAGCAATTCAGACTTCAAAGACAGCACAAGAAGATCTAAGGTATAGCTATCTCCCAAATTAACAAGTGAATCACAATTTCTTTACAGGATGTTTCAGGCAGGCAGACTTTGAATAGCTTATTTTGAAAAAATCCTTTGTTCTTCCAGGAATGGTGGCTCATGCCTATAATTTCAGTGGCTCAGGAAGATGAGGCAGGAGGATTGTGAATTCAAAGACAACCTCAGCCAAAGCAAGGTGCTTCTCCTTTACTAGCAAAGCAATAATATACCTGCTTTGCCTTTTTTTCAAAATCATTTCCTCCTTCTTAAATTGGTATCAGGGAAAAAGATCAAGGCTTGGTAGCATATACACCATTTCTGTAGTCATCAGTTAATAAATGTGGATAAAATGTGGCAGTGTGATCATTGGATCATATGGTAACTTTATTAAGCATAAAAAACACAATGCTTCTTTCCCAGAAGGCTGTGTCAGCATCCAAGAAACAATCAGAGACTTTCTGAACTCTGTAACCAATCAGTATTTGTTAATTCTGTGTTTTGTGTGAGTGTGTACCATTTATTAGTGGCTACAGGAATCTGCTAGTAATTTTAATTTTATTTCCCATTTGACAGGTGCTGTTTATCATCTTTCCATATGTTTTCATGCTCTTTCTAGAGCTTATTTTGTGAAGGGTCTTTTCATGTCTTTTTCTCTTCTGTACTTGTCACTCACTGGAACTCCTGTGGCACAGCATCCCACTCTTTCAACTAATTGTACATGTTCATTAATTGAGGAATTATTAGTGTTTATTTTGATTATTTCATTATTTAGAAGATATGCATATACAACCCATCTACAAATTAACTGAACCAGTTATCAATTTTCAGTTGTTTGTTTATGAGGTCACAATTTTAAATCCAAAATTACTCACAAAAGGAATAATATTATGAGGGAGTAGAGTATAAGATATATATGATATTTAACATATCCCACAGTACATCTTTTGATATATTCAGTGACATAAAATACTGACATCTATTTAGAAATGCAACTTTAATAGTTTTTTCTTATTAAAATAATACTACAACTCCATAATTTTCATGGCATGAATTATTAAGGCCAGACATTTTTCATGTATTTTTCTACCATTTAAATTTTACATTTTGATTTCTTGTGAAACATATCACCCAGAAAATGAAGAAACTGTTGCTACTCAAGGAAACATAATCTTGAAAGAGTGAGCAGCATAGCCTGATGCTTAATTGAATCCATATTTAGAGTTCCTCCTCTTTCTTTGGAGAAATTACAATGTGGCACACTTCTGTAATCTCAGTTACTTGGGAGATTGAGGCAGGAGAATCAAAAGTTTGAGCCCACTCTCTAACAACCTAGCAAGAGCCAAAGCAACTTACTGAGACCCTGTTTTGAATGAATGAATAAATATATATTTAAATAGGGGCATGGTTTAATGGTTCATTGCCATCGGTGGGAAAAGAAAAAACAAAAAAGATATGAACCCAATGTACTAAAATGCTTTATAATTTTGAGAAAGTATACAAATTATATATTGACATCTTTAGAATCATGACAGATAAAATTCTTTTTATTTTAGAGAACTTTTTCACAGCTGTTTATGAAGTTACTGGAAACTTTTTAATATATATTTTATATATGCATTTTGTGGGATACATTATGATAATTCAGTCCATATATATAAGTAGTAGTAATCAGATTATAGAAATAAGTATTTTTATCTCTTTAAATGTTAATTATTTTTATGTATTGTAAATCTATTTACTAATTTATTTATTTGCTTATTTATTTCTTTATTGTTTAATTGATACTGGGGTTAGAACTCAGTGGTACTTAGCAACTGAGCCACACCTCAAGGCCTCTTTTATTATTTTACTTAGAGACAGGATTGCTGAGGCTGGTTTTGAACTGAAAATCTTCCTGTCTGTGTCCGTGAAGTTAGTGGGATTACAGGCATGTGCCACCTGCCAGGTGTAAATTTTGTTTGGAGACATATTTTAGGTTATTTTCAATAATACTTACACAACTGTGCTGTAGAAGTACCAGAAGTGATTTCTCCATTTTGGTCTTTGTGCTCTTCAATGAACTCTTTTGATTTGTCCATTTCTACTCTTCCCATTCTCCTGTGATTACTATTCCATTCTGTTCTACTATATTTACTTATTGCTTTCTACAAATGAATGAGGACCTTTGGTGTTTGTCCTTCTGCACTGGAAACATTACACCTAACATAAAAAATGTCCTGGTGTACTTCTTGTTATGGTAAGGTACACAAAATAGAAAATTTAACATTTTTATCTTTTCTTTTAATACCAAGATCATTGGTTTACAAATATTATACATATATACATATGCATATAGAAGTTGCAACCCATTAAAATTTTGTTCCAATTCTTTGGTTGAAACTTTTGATGCTTTATAAGAGTGCAGATAAGGGACAGTAAGCACATTTGTACTATTGTGAAAACATTCACCATCCATTCCATTGATTTTTCTTCTTCTCAAAATATCCCTGATTTATTTTCTCAGCTCCTGGAAACTGCCATTCTGTTTTCTGTCTGTAAGAGTTTCTACTCTCAATTCCACCTTCTACATTAAAGTCTTACAGCATTGGATAATTAATGACTGATAAGTCACTTTCAATGATTTTTGAAAGGTTGTGAATTACTCCTGAACCATTTTTTGTTGTTGTTCCAATATGCATAATATTCAACGGTATGCCCATGACATGTTTCTCCTATAATTTCATGTGTTTTGGGACATTGAGGTTTTTCCATCAGGGGTTATTTTTTAAAATGGTACTATGAGAACTGGTGTACATTTGAAAATTTCAGTCCCTACATTAATATTTTTGAACTTAATTGAACTTATTTTTTAAACACATGACAGCAGAATATATATAATAATTCTTAATATACATATAGAGCACATTTTTTATGTTTCTGTATCTATATAAAGTATGTTCACATCAATTCATGTCTTCATACATGTACTTTGGATAATGATATCTATCAAATTCCACAATCATTGTAACCATCTGCCCCCTGTTTTCCCCTCCCAGCCCTCAGGCCTATATAGAGTTAGTCTATTTCTCTCATTCTCCCCATCAACACCCATCTTTGAGTCAGTCGCCTCATATCAGAGGAATATTCTGACATTTGTCTTTTTGGGATTTGACAATTTCACTTAGCATTATCTTCTCCAGTTTCATCCATTTACCTGCAAATGCCATGATTTTATTCTCTTTTATTGCTGAGTAATTTATAGAGAATATTTTATGTATATAATCACGTTTTTGTTTTATCCATCTCTATACTGAAGGGCATCTAATTTGGTTCCACAGTTTAGGTATTGTTGTTTGTCTTCATAATTGCTGCTATTCTGACTAGAGTGAGATGATATCATTGAGTAGTTTTGATTTGCATTTCTCTAATTGCTAGAGATTATGAACATTTTTTCATGTATTTGTTTATTGATTTTTATATCCTCTTCTGAGAAATGTCTGTTCAGGTCCTTGTCCCATTTATTGATTCATTTATTTGGGTTTTATTTATTTATTTTTTTTTTGGTGCTTAACATTTTGAGTTATTTATATACCTGGGAGATTAATGCCTTATCTGATGTGTGAGGGGAAAAATTTGCTCCCAAGATATAGGTATTTTATTTACCTCACAGATTGTTTCTTATGCTGGGAAGAATCTTTTTAGTTTGAGTTTTTCAATTTATTGATTCTTGATTTTAACTTTTGTGCCACAGGAGTCTTATTAAGGAAGTTGGAGCCTAATCTCACATGATGAAGTTCAGGGCCTAATTTTTCTTCTATTAGATAAAGAGACTTTGATTTAATTCCTATGTCCTTGATCTATATTGAGTTGAGTTTTTGTGCATGGTGAGAGATACCGATTTAATTTTATTTTGTTGCATATAGATTTCCAGTTTTCCCAGCACCATTTATTGAAGAGGTTATCTTTTCTCCAGTGCATGTTTTTTTGTCACTTTTTACAATATAATACGATTGTAGTTTTGCAGGTTAGTCTCTGGTTCCTAAATTCAGTACCACAGGTCTACTAGTCTGTTTTGGTGCCAATACCATGCTGTTTTTGTTACATTGCTCTGTTGCATTGTTGAAGATCTGGTATAGTAATGCCACTCTTCCTGCTAAAGATTGCTTTAGCTATTCTATTCTCTTATTTTTCCAGATAAGTTTCATGATTGCTCTTTCTATTTTTATGAGGAATGCACTTTGGATTTTGATCAATTGCATTAAATTTGTAAAGTGCTTTTTGTAGTGTGGTCATTTTGATAATTTTAATCCTGCCAATCCAATGTCAATGCAGATTTTTTTTTTATCTTCTAAGGTCTTCTTTAATTTCTTTCTTTAGGGTTTTGTGGTTTTAATTGTACAGATATTTTACCTCTTTCATTATATTAATTCCCAAGTATTTTTTTGAGACTATTGTAAATTGGGTAGTTTTTTTTTTTCATTTCACTCTCAGAGGATTTGTCACTGATATACAGAAATGCCTTTGACATATGAGTGTTTATTTTTATATCCTGCTACTTTGCTAAATTCCATTACTAGATCTAGAATTGTTCTGGTGAAGCTTCCTGGTTAATCTAGGTATAGAATTATATCATCATCAATTAGTTCTGATTTAAGTTCTTCTTCTCCAATATGTATCTCTTTAATTTCTTTAGTCTGTCTAATTGCTCTGGCCAATGTTTCTAAAACTATGTTAAATAGAAGTGGTGAAAGAGAGCATCTCTGTCTTGTTCCATTTTTTTTTTAAAGAATGCCTTCAATTTTTCTTAATTTAGAATAATGTTGACCCGAGGCTTAGCATAAATAGCATTTTTCATATTTAGATATGTTCCCATTATTCCTAGTTTTTCTAGTGTCTGGAACATAAAGGGTGCTGTATTTTGTCAAATGCTTTTTTTGCATCTATTGAGATGATTACATAATTCTTATCTTTAGGTCTATTGATGTGATAAATTACATTTATTGATTTACATATGTTGAGCCAACCTTGCATTCTTTGGATGAATCCCACTTGATCATGGTGCACAATCTTTTTTGATATTTTTGTATTTGATTTTCCAGAATTTTATTGATAATTTTTGCATTTATGTTCATTAGAAATGTTAGTCTAAAGTTTTCTTTTTTCTTTTTGTTTGTCTTTGCTGGTTTTGGAATTAGGGGGATATTGGCCCCATAGAATGAGTTTGAAAGTGCTCCCTCTTTTTCTATTTCCTGAAATAAATTGAATAGTTTTGATAGTAGTTCTCCTTTAAAGGTCTTGGCAAACTCGGGTGTGTATTCATCTGGCTCTAGGCTTTTCTTGGTTGGTAAGCTTCTGATAGCGTCTTCTATTTCATTGCTTGATTGTGGACTGTTTAAATTGTGTGTGTCTTCCTGATTCAATCTGGGTAAATTGTATGTGTTAAAAAATTTGTCAATGCCTTCAATATCTTCTATTTTATTGGATTATAAGTTTTCAAAATACTTTGAAATTATCTTCTGTATTTCTGTAGTGTCTGTTTTAATGTTACCTTTTCTATCACATATGCAGGTAATTTGATTTTTTTCTGTTCTTCTATTCTTTAGTGTAGCTAAGGGTCTGTCAATTTTATTTATTTTTCCAAAGAACCAACTTATTGTTTTGTCAATTATTCAATTGTTTCTTTTGTTTTGATTTCAATGATTTCAGCTATAATTTTAATTATTTCTTGCCTTCTACTGATGTTGCTGTTGATTTGTTCTTCTTTTTGCCAGAACTTGGAGATGTAATGTGGGAAAATTTATTCAATGACTTTTTCTTCTTTAAAAGAATGAACTCCATGCAATGAACTTTCTTCATAGTACTGCTTTCATAGTTTCCCAGATATTTTGATATGTTGCATCTATTTTCTCATTTACCTCTAAGAATTTTTTTAATCTCCCATTGATATTGTATGCAACCAATTGTTCATTAAGTAGCATATTGTTTAGTCTCCAGGTGTTGGATTAATTTTTATTTTGTATTTAATCACTGATTTTCAATTTCATTTCATTATAATCTGATAAAGTGCATGATAGTATCTCTACTTTTTTGTATTTGGTAAGAGTTCATTTGTGGCATACAATATGACTTATTTTAGAAAGGCTCCATGTACTGCTGAGAAGAAGGCATATTATCTTGAAGTAGGTTGAAATATTCTATATATGTCAGTTAAGTCTAAGTTGTTGATTGTATTATTTTGAGTTTTATAGTTGTTTTGTTCTACTTTTTATGGAATATCTATTAAGTGGTGAGAAAAGTGTGTAAAAATCATTCAATTCTTTATAGCAGATCAGTAAAAGAACAACGGTTGGCTCATAAAAATAAATTGTGAAATATTTATTTTGGGGAAAAGCAACCAAATTAGATAGAGAGAAGTAAAACTATCTCTATTTGCAGGTAAATAATCCCATATATAAAAGATGCCAGATAATGTAGGTTAAAAATATCACTGCCACAGCCAATATAATGAATTCAGCAAAATAACAGATTACAAAATAAATAATGAAAAGATCATCTGATTAATATAACAGTAATGAACATTTTAATGTAAACATCTAAAAAATTATTTATATTTGCATAAAATATAAAATGCATAGAACAAATAACCAAAACCAGAAAAAAAAACTTGTACATAAAAATAGAAAACATTCCTCAAATAAAATAGTTCAAAATATATAAGAAGATATTCCATGTTCATAGATGATGTAGTTAGTTTGACAAGAGGGAAATGCTGAATAAAATAATCAACAGCTCTAGAATGATCTCTGTCAAAATTCCAAATACATTTTTTTTATTTTGCAGAAATAGGATAGCTGGTCATCAAATTTAAAAGACTGGCAGTTCTAGATTTAAACTACTTTGTAGTACTTAACATATTTCAACTCTTCTTATAGCAATTCATAAACTCAGGGACACACATAGTAAAAATCTTAGCTAACATAATATTAGCAGTAGTAGTCATTTCAAATAAAATATGTAGTTTGTGTTTATAAAAAACATTTTGTTCATTGAAATGTTTACAGTTTTATTACATGTAATGACTAATTATGTTTTTCACTATCACATAGATATTATATTAAATTTGAACAATCTCAGTGCCTTTTGAGACTATCCTTAAGAAAAGGAGAGGAATTTGAATCAAAATTGAGAAAAAGATCAGAAGAGTAGATAAAATGTATTGAAGGGGAGGAAGAAGAGACAGGAAAAGGGAATAACACTTGAATTAATCTGCCCAAATTCTATATGTGAATATACCACAATGAGTAAAAACATCAAGTGTATCCATCACACAATAATTTTCAAATAAAATTTCTACAGATATGTTGGAACAAGTGTATGGAGTACTGCATACATGGAATACATTAAGGGTGTCTCAGTGGCAGGCCATTCCCCTCATGCAAAGTGTGTGAATGGCACATGGCTTACCCCATATTCACAGCCCTGGACGTGAGACCATGTGTTGCAGACCCTACACTTCCTTCATGGCCTACTTCTCAATTGGTCCCTGCAAGGACAGTTAGCCAGAAATTGTATTGGTGGCTGCCTATAATCTGCTTAGCTTTTGCCTGTGTATATATACATGGTATCTGTGCACTAAATTCAGACCTGCTTCCAGCTTAGTCTCTGCAGTACTTGATTAGTGACTCTGCAGCCACACTCTCCTCTATTCTGTTCCATGAAGCTTCTCACTTGACAAGAGAGGCCACACAGCTGGTCATAAGCCGGGACCTGAGGTAATCCTATAAGACAGGGCATTTTCCCTCACAGAGTGGTGAGGAAGGGGAAATGGGGAACCTACAGAGTTCCACCAAAGACCTGCAGCTGCAAATGCAGTGTACTATCATAGATACAAAATGTTTATCCCTGAATAAGAGAAAAGTCCAAAAGTCCTGGGACTTAATAATAAACATTAACCCATGCATCAATGCTACTGATGTTTTTCATCCTATAATATAGGACAAGTTAATGCAAGCTCTAGTGAGACAGGGGTATAATTTACCAATACATATTTTCTGTATTGTAACCTTAGACTTTTAGATAATACTACCTATAGTCATAGACTCCCCCTTGTCAAAGAACAGTAGATTAAAGACATGGGGAGATGGAGGGAGAATGGAAGTGCTGGGGAATAATATTTGCCAAATTATATTGTTATACTTTGTGCACGTAAGAATGTATAACAACACATTCTACCATTATATACAACTATATGCACCAAACAAGAACAAAAAAAGAAAAAGAAAAAAAGGACCCTATTGCAATAAGAGAGTTGTTTTCTGGTTTGATCAGTTTAATAGGAGAGGAAACCAAAGACAAGAGAGGGGAAAGTGGATTCTTGGGCACTCTGGGTACCTATAAAAAAGGTTCAAAATAAATTTGTAGAAACTGCATTTTGACAGAGAGATTAATAAAACATTATATAAGCCAGGCACAGTGGTTCCTGCCTGTATTCCAGATGCTTGAGAGTTTTAGACAGGAGAATGGGAAGTTCAAATCCAGTCTCAGCAAAAGTGAACTCCTAAGCAACTCAATGAGACCCTCTCTCTAAACAAAATACAAAACAGGGATGTGGCTCAGTGGTCAAGTGCTCCTGAGTTCAATCTTCTGTTCTAAAAAAAATTATCTGAGTCCTAGGTTCCCTATGATGAGGCAGTATCTTCAATATGGACTTGGTCCTCAAATTGTGAACCATGAAGCTTATGTGACATGTGATTTTAGTACTCCTATTTCTTTCTCCAATTAAGCAGGGACATACACATCTCTGAGTCATACTATTGTCTGCAGTGATATGAGGTGATTTTCAGGCATATGACAAAGGCTAGTGTGGTGCTTAGTATCAAAACATTGATTACTGTCACTTGTTTATTTCCAAAGTGGAGCAGAATAAAATAATTAGAACATTTGTACTAGACATGGATTACCTGTGATCTGATTCTATCTCTGTCATTTAGTAGCTGTAAAACCTTGAGTGAATTATTTTACCAGCATGGACCTCAAATGTTTTGTTCATAAAATGATGATAATAATTCTACCACTTAATAAGAATAATGGGGGGAAATGAGAATTAAATTAGTTACTCAAGAAAAATAATGTCTGGTGTATAAATAGTCAATAAGTATTAGCTGTTATGATAAAAATCAGAACAAGCAATCCAAAAATAAAAGAAAAAAAAAAGATGGCAGTATATACAGACGACAAATAAATGCAGAAAAGATGCTTAACATTCTATGTCATTGGATGTTAAGCTGCATGGTTCACACCTTGAGGATCAAGGCCACATTGAAGATACTGTTTCATCATGGGGAACCTAGGACTAGATAATGCTTTTTTTGTACAGGACATTGAAATCAGGAGCCCTCAGTCACTGAGCCATAACCCCAGCTGTGTTTTGTATTTTGTTTAGAGACAGGGTCTCACTCAGTTGCTTAGAACCTCACTTTTGTTGAGCCTGGCTTTGATTTTGCCATCCTCTTGCCTCAGCTTCTTGAGAAGCTGGATTACTATAATTAGAAATTACATCTTGAAGCATGGGTAAATACAAAAATCTTACAATACCAACTGCTTTGTGTAAGTGGAGGTTCAACAGGAACTCTCATTTATTGCTAGCAGGATAACAAAATTGTTCAGACACTTTGGAAAAGTTGGGCATTTCCTTACAAAGCTAAACACAGTCTTAACCACAATTGTCACAACCACTTTTATAATTATCTAATGGAGTTGAGATCTAATGCCTACATGAAAATCTGCATGCACATTTTTATAAGGTCTTAAGTTGTGGATACAGTTAGGTGGAACTTCACTTGCCTAGTGTGCATGAGTTTCTGAGTTCCATTCCATGATTACACAAAAATAAAAGTATTCATAATTCCGTTATTCATAGTTGCCGAGAAAAGGAAGAAAACAAGATATCCACATTTTTTTAATTAAAAAGTGTCATTTTCATCAAATGATGTGTTGTTCAGAATACAAAATCAATGGGCTAACAAATATGAGAGGACACAGAGGCACATTTAATGCATACTGCTTAAAGAATAGCTGATTTAAAATTTTATAGCTCTGTGAGTTCAAGTATGTGACACTCTTAAAAATGCTAAGCAATAGACAATAAAGTATTTATGGTTCTATAGATTCAGGGGCAATAGAAGACAGTGAAAAAATGAAGAACAGAGAACTTTTACATTCTGACACTGTTAATAATGTAACAAAATGGTGGACACTCAACAGGATATTTTATCAGTTTCTTCAGAAATAAATAACAAGTAGTCCAATTAGTCTTGGTTGCCATTTTATTGGTTCTCTAATGATAATGAATCTTAAATGAATAGGCAGAATGTAAATAATGGAAAGATCTGCGTGTAGAGAAGGCATATGGGAACTCTTCTCTATATGCTAAATTGCCCTGTAAATGTAACCTTATTTGAGAAAAATAATGCCTTTCTACAAAAACAAACAGAACACACTGGGGGTTCTAAAACCTCAGCTATGAGCTATGCCTGGATGGACCTCACTCAGTGACACAGATGCCTTCATTCTATAAATTAATGACCCACACAACTCTGTCTTTTTTTTCCTATGAGGTTTTTGTGAACCTTTTGTAAGATATAGAAAGTTCAGGCATCCTTTTTCAAAATATTGTATTTTAGTTTTAATTGTCAACTCACTAAGGATATACAAATATCAGAAAATAGAAAACAGAACAAAGGGTCACCAACAGGTAACACCTGATTGTGGCAGACAGGAAGTGAGTGGAAATGGTCTTGCCTTACTAACACTGATCACTAACACTGATCACACAATAAAGGAGGGAGGACAACTAAAAGGACATTTATTTAAAAAACCCAATAGAGAGAGTTTAGGCAATGTTAAGGAATACTGTACATCTCACATACTCACCAATGAGGAACAAGGGGAAAGGCCTTGTGAACTAGAGAAGGAAATTCTCATTGATTCTGACTGTTCACCTAGACACTGGATCTTACAATATTATCAGTAAAAGCCTCATTTAATGCTATATATTTTGTCTCTTATGAGTACTTGAGGTTGTTTCTCACACTCTCCTACCAAAAGCATTGTCAAAATTTTCAATCTCTTTATAGAGAATGGTAAACAAAAGACCTTATAGGGAAAACTAGTATCTACCTACTGAAGAAAATTGATTCAACTTTAACGCAAACATGAGTGACATGTTATCTTCCTGTAAAATAGATAGTACTTCCTTAAATACTGAGGACATTTGTTCCAATGTAATTTTACTACATTTATACTGAAGAGAAAATGATCTGAAATGGCTTTTTAGAAAGTCCATAGCAAAGTGAGGCACAGTGATGCATACCTGTAATTCTGGTATCTTGAGAGGCTGAGTCAGGAGAATCATGATATTAAAGCCAGCTTCATCAACATAGCAAAATAGTCAAATATTCTGTGTATATTAAAACTGGCTGAGGATGTTACTCAGCAACTAATAACTCTGGGTTCAATTGCTGGTACCAAAAAAAAAAAAATTCCACCATGTAGCTTATAAAATGATTATGCTGGGTTGGGGTGGTGGCTCAGTGACATACCTTATGAATACACACTCAAGATCACTCCAAGTAAACAGTACTGCATGAAATAACCACACAGAGGCAGAGTAATACCTTTTCAGGGGATTCTGTGATGACTCTTCTGACCTACAGGGGTGTGTGGAAATAAAGAAAGGAGCATGTACTGAACCCTTTTATTGTGAAGTAGCCATTGAAATGAGGGAAGGAGTAGCATTACAAAGGAACATGTGAGTGTAACTCAACCCGGTGGCTTATGACTACACATGTAGATCTTCCTTGCTATCTGAGCAGGGAGAACTTCCAAGTTACCAAGAGATGTAGTGACTGGTCAGAGCCTTGTGTTTTAGGGATGCAATGTGTGGTCACTCAGAGTGACTTTCCACTTATCCCACCTTTATTAATATAAATTAAAAAGTCAACTGGGGAATTTTATCTCTCACTGGATTTTTGATCCAAGATCATCATCATAGAACGTGTTCATAATTTTTACTTTCCTGACAAACCTAGGAAGTGGTATGTCTAAAAACTCTGTATCTGGGAGTTTCAATTTTCTGTGTCAGGTTTTTCAGTCATTTTCACAATTACTGGGTGAAACTCTACCTTTTGAAATCTGATTAATTTACTGATTCATTTTTAGTACCTTAAGACTCTCAGTATCACAATTAGAAAATGTTTGTAATATGTGTAAGACTTATTGTGTCCTATGGGGCTCTGTTTCTGCCCTTTTCCTCACTTAATAAAATTGAGTGGAGGCCTTGTGTCAGCCATAGTATCATTAGTTTAAGTTATAGATAATAGTACACATATTTAAATAACAAGAAAAGATTTACCATCTGTAGTTGGTCCTAGATTTTGACAAAAGTTATTTAAAGGGACCATGACAAATAGATATTTAGGTTTTACTATATGTATAATCTGATTTTGACTTTAACAGAATTATCAAAATTAAAGAATATAATAAGATGTATATAAAAATGTGTATTTTTGAAATTAGCTCTAGATTAACTTAAATAATTGTATTAATTTGGAATTTTGACTGTGACAGAGTGTTTAACTTAGAAGCAGTGGTCTTTATTAGGGACATGAGAAATTATATCTATCCAAAATTGAAATTACATATGTTAAATAAACCTAGATACCTATCTATCTATCTATCTATCTATACACACACACACACACACACACACACACACACACACACATATATATATACACACACATATACATATATATGTATATAATATATATATATATATATTTACTATTTATATATAAATAACCTATAATATATATTATGATAATCAATTAATACAATTAATAAAAAATGGTTTAGAAAAATGTATAATCTTTTGTCTACCAATCCATGAAAAACTGTCATTATTATTATAAAACTTAGTAAGTAGGGGCTGTTAGAATCTCAAATATCAATGGGTAAACATAAGGCAATAGTATTGTTTTAGATAGTGATTAAATTAGTATTTTATGAGATTGAAATTGCAATTACCTTGAGGGATCTTTGTTAAAGCAATTTTGTTTATAAATAAACAGTTATATAAGCATGTTAGATAACTATAGTTAATGTACCAAAATTAGCTTTGACAATTATGTATAATTTGTGGCCTTATGAGTTTTAAAAATATAGAGTATTTAATGTATTATATCATAATATTAAGGATGAGAAAATATTCAACATTGTAGATTTCTTATTGAATTAGCTATCGACTGTTGAGCTGATTTATTATTGGCTTTCTGTTTTATATTTAGGGGCAACTAGTTTAGGCTTATTTTTTTTCAGTAAAAAACTGTTGATAGGGTTAAGAAATAAAGCCCTGTTTCAATGTTTAGAGGTCTCTAAAATTTTCTTCTACCTTAGAAGATGAGTAAAATTTTTAAGTAGAAACCCTATTTTTCTTGGCATAAGATTAGCATTTTAATTCTTTTGTCTGGAAGTTTGTCTTTTTTTTTCTTTGTTTATAAAAAATATTTAATCATTTAATTATGGTGTAATACTAAAAATAGACTAGAATTATGTTAACCTCTGTAACTGTCTTGGAATATTTAGGGCTAACTGGGTAGTAAACTCATATTTTGAAAATGGGTGACCCCTTGTAAGTTAAAGGTGCTCTATTTTCTCTTTAAGTCTCTCTATGAAAGGAGCAAAATATTTTAAAGGGTAAATAAATTATTTTTTTTAGGCATTTTCTCTATTTAATACCAATATGTCCCAGGGAATTCTCTGTTCTCCATACTGTCAGACTTGTCACTATTGTGTGTTACTGGGACATGGTTAAGATAAATCTTTCTTAAAATGGTTTTTGACATGATGATCTATTTTAAAGTTTAGCAAAGTAATATACATCTGACATAATTTTTGAAAGATACAATATATGAGTTTAAATTTTTTGAAAGTCTCTTTTAATTTCTTTTGGTCTATATTAAGTTTCAGAGATTTTCTTCAATTTTAGTTTCCGGTAGGCAATTTTAAAGGCCATCTCTCTTAATAGTAATTGATGCTAGTTATGAAGATGAGACTTCTTTTATTAATCACTGTAAATTTTTTGTATATAGCATAGATGATTTATTTTGATATTATGTGTAATTTGACAATTTAAAAGGAACCCTCAATCTCTTTTGGAGAGAAGGTTTCAAAGTATCTTTTATCTCTTAGAATATCATCCTTTGAATAGGTGTCTCTTAATTGTCTTCTAGAATATATGATTAAGGTAACTTCCCAATGTAGGAAGTAGCATATACATATTACCATATTTTTATGGATAATAGGTCCTGTCAGACAACTTATGTATTTTTGAATTTCCAACAAATTTTGTAATTTTTATTGTTTAAAACTAACATAGGACTTTAATTTAGAAAGCACCAGTCCTAATAAAATGTTCTGCCATATCTTACAATATCCAACAAACAGAAGTAATACACAAGAATCAGCAGTGACTTTGAGTTAATCAAATTAGTCTTCAAGGAGAATTGTCAAAATTGTAATCTAAGTCAGTCATTTACTATATTTAGGGTTTAATCAAAAACATGAATTTATTTATTAAAATTAATGCATCTTAAACAGTAACAATCATTAGGCAATAAAGTCACTACTTAAAGAAAATTAACTTAACATTTTAATAGGTCTTTATTATGTCAAAATATGGAAAAAATCTTAGCTTACATCAGCATAATAAAATCATGGAAATAACCTGAAATATCCTTGAATTAATCAGTTTATATTTTTATAATCATCCCAGTTATCTGTTTCTCAATTGTTTTAACTTTCTATATAATCTACAGAGATAATGATATAGATTTTTCTAATTAGGAAAATAATTTTATTATTAAAATTTAGAATATAAAGATCTTGTTTTAATCAAAGATGACTTCTTTTTTTCTCTGTGGAAATATCTTCGTTTCCCTTTAGAATTCTTACTGGTTATATTCTGGAATAATTCTTGAAAATCTTAGAATATAAACAAATAATTGTACATTGATAAAGAGAAATAAAATACAGTTAAATTTTAATTAAAATATAGTTAAGGCCCTTAGATAATATTGTAGGAATAATTACATTTGTTTTTCGACTTATAAAGTTTGTTCAATGATTTGAGAATTAAAAGTCACTTGATTATCTCTGGAAAGTAAGTTTATAGTAAAATACATTTATGTTAAATATTTCTAATTATAGATAGAGAACATCATATATATATATATATATATATATCATTATATATGCATACATGTATACATATATATATTTACACATATATTTATATATTTATGTTTTCTGTTGAAGAAAAATGATTAGATAAATATATATTAACTGAATAAATAGACATAAATGCAAATTATTTTCTGGATTAGCAACTATTGGTTATCCAAATACCAAGAAAAATACATATTGAGAATAAGGGCATAATTTATAATTGTATTAACTTTTTTAACAATGTGTTTTTTAAGACATTTGAGTCCATTTCAATTTTCCTTGGATTAGTAGTGCACTTTTTTATATTTGTGAGGTCACATAATAAGATCTTTGTGCATACATTTACTTATTTCTTCTAGTTATATAGTCAGTGATGAGAATAGCATTTTTTGCTCATCAAAGGTCTTGGCTGGCTTTATTTCTTGTGGTGAACAAATGCTTTCTTTTAACCTTCAAAATTGAAAGTAAAATACAAAGAAACATATGTTTAATACCTCTCATCAATAAAAATTATTTAGTAACAGCCATATATAGAAAAATGAAAGATCCTAAATGAAGCTGTTGTGGGATAAAAAACAGTCAAGTTGTTTAGTCTTGAGAGCAAGTCAGGCTTAGGGCTGCAATGTAGAATCCTGTGGAATTAGATTTTGCCTTAAAAAAAGATACATTTTGTTAGCATTTACAGGTGAGAATTCATAAAAATGTAGGCTCTATGTAGTTTCAGGAGCAGGTCTGTGTGAAACTGAAAGTACAGTTTAGTGACTGGAGGCAAGATCAGATGTCCTGGTTGAATGACAGGGGAAATACCAATGGGAAGCACCCAAAATGTAAAAGAAGAAACTAGGAAGACTAATTGGCTATCCAGGCTTCCGGCTGTTACCACGGTGATGGAAACAGCTTGGAGTTAGTTGTTCATTGTCTGGGGAAAAGGCTTCAAGAGCAGGTTTAATTTTATTTGATTTGTTTGTATTTATCTAACTAGAGTGAAGTGGCTTGCTTTGTCTTTACCACCTCTTCTTGCAGTGTGTGTTGTCTTCTTCTTTGTATTTTTCCTTGCAGCACATGGGCACTTTAAAAGTGAGTTTTAATGGCAGATGCCAGTGTTACTATCAGATCTTAGAGCAGTTTGCTTTTGGCATTCAGGCCAGGTTGTTTAATGGTTAAAAGCACTGCTGGTTGTGGGTCTACTTACAGACCCCATAGGAAAAGCAGCTAAACTCTTTTGTCCACAGAGGCTGGGTTACAGCCATTCTGATAGGTAGAACAAGAATGTGGTAAAAAGTTGTAATATAAGTTGTTAGAGCACTTTTTAAACATCAAAATAACTAAAATATAAAAAAAATTCCCTCTCAAGAAGTAGAAAATTTTTCTTTTACAGTCTCATCATAAATAATCATAATCATAATTCTTTTTTACTCTTACACTTTCCAAGCATGGATTTCTAGCATATAAAACCCTAAAATCTTTACCTATTTTTTAAGATGTAAAAATTCATAGAAACAATCCAAAAAAGTCCATAAAAGCAATTTTCTCATGGGAGAGGACTGAATTTAACAATATATTCTGTTAATAATCTTAATAATACTTTAAATATTTTAAGGTTTCTAACATTTCAAAATTTTCATCTTTCTAAAGATAAAATATTCTCAGATATTTATAAAGTTCAACATCACAGATTTTTTATCTAATTCACTTACTTTCTACAATTGTGTCCAAAATATTTTGAAACCTTAAGTGCACTTAACATATAAAGAGATGCCAAACTCATTAAATTTCTAGAATGTAACCTGGAGACCCAGCATTGGCCACCAATTGTCAGGTCTAAGCACTAAACACTCAAGGTGACTCTAGGTGACCTGGGCAGCATGCAATAACCACACAGAGACAGGGAAATACATTTTTCTTTGCATCCTGTGATGGTTTCTCTGACCTATGGGGGTCCATGGATAGAGAGAGAGGAGTATTTGCTTAATCTTTTTATTGGGAAGAAGCCATTCAAATGAGGGAACAGGTAGGGTTACAAAGGAATAGGTGAGTATAGCTTAATGCCCTTGGTTTTGACTACACCTGAAGACCACCCTTGCTATCAGATCTGGGAGAAGGCCCAAGTCAACAAGAAATGTATTGACTGGTAAAAGCCTTTTGTGCTTTGGTAATGAAAGGTGTGGTCATTCAGAGAATTTCTTCAGAGTAGAATGCTTGTTTCACATGTGTGGGGCACTGGGTTCAATCCTCAGCACCATATAAACAAAAAAAATATAGGTAGTGCATGCATTTACAAATAAAAATATTTTAAAAATAATTTTCTTCCAGCTACCTGATAAGATGTGATGGGTATTCAGCAGGATAATTTGTGTAAGTAACAGTGCTGGAACATATTAAATACAGTTTTTTCTGATGTTATAAACAGAGCTGTTGATGAAAAGAGTAATTGATATTTGGCATTGGGGCAGCCCCACATTTTCTTCTCCATTTTTTAAATAGCATAACCCTTCCAATTTCTGGACTTTAGTAGTAACTGACACTATCAACCAGTAGCATGGATAAAGGCCTGTGAGTAAATTCTGTCCCAATAGGTGGACCCACCCATGGCTAGTTTTGAGCTTTCCCTATATTAGTTAGCCAAAGTTAGCAGCAATGACATTTCCTTTTACAGAGACTAAAGTGAGAAGGAGAGAGTACTCATGGACTGAAATCCAAGATTCTCACATCATCTGCTCTTGGCTAATCTCCAATCTATAGAAGGTACAGAAATTACCTCCAAGAGAAGCCATGGCCTGTGTAGGTTTTGTGATGGATTTCAGTACAACAAAAAGAACAAATCTTAAAATTCAAGTTTCACTTGAATGAGAGAAGTGAAGAAATGGACTAAAATGGTACAATACCTGAGGACCCACAGTTATTGAGGAAAGTTACAATCACCTCAGTGCAGAGAAACCTGGCTCCCTCACAGGCAGGAGGCCTCTTTAACCTGTCTTCCTGTGCAATTATCAAAATCCCATTAGTCATGAATTTCTTCCTTTCTTCTTAATTCTCTTTCCTCTATCTGTTTTTTCTCATACCTATTAACTGTTTTTGTTTCATTCTAGAAGTAGTTGTCCCAATTCAGTCTCCATGTTTTCTTCTAACAACCAAAGCATTTAGAATTTAAATCTCACTGTGAGGTATATAAATTGATAATGGGTGTCTTAATTTTTTTAGGAGACACATGTGATGTCATCAATTAGTTTTTTATGATTAGTACCCACATAAAAAACCTGGGGTCACTTTCCTTAGAAAATGAGAAGTGCAATCAAAATTTTTTATCCAGATAGTGCTTCTTTATTACTGAGAATGAAAAAAAAAGTTTTCTGTTTACAACTGGGGACTCCCTCTCTGTCTACAGTAATAGAGCTATTCTCAAACCAATATTTCCAGTCTAGTGAGATGAGGTAACCTATTGCCACTATATAACCCCATCCTGAAATCCTCCACTCCAAATCTGGATAGAGAGAAAATAGAGAAGGCTCCTGGGTAGGTGGTAGAGGAAGGCATTTTCAAGTCTATTACTATATCTTATCCAAGACCCAAGTATTTATTCCCAACATGCTACAAAATTTATTTGAATTAAAACTTATTCCATGTTTTATAGAATTACTTTTGTTATTACTATAATGTATAACATGAAAATATTATCTTATATAATTAAATTATCATACAGAATTGTTTCATCATTAAGACTCACAAGTAATAGAAATTCAAATGGCCAGTATAACTAGACTTATATAATTATCTAGAACTTGAGATATTCAGGGCTGAGTTTTTATCTCAGTGGCAGAGTGCTTGTCTAGCATCTGTGAGGCACTGGGTTTGATCCTCAGCACCACATAAAAATAAATAAATAAAATAAATGCATTCTGTCTTTAAAAAGATGTTCAAAGTACTTATTCATATTGAAATGGTAAATTCAATAACAAAACATATGAGGGAAGATTCAGAAAATATTCTTATTTTATAAACTGAGTTGTACAGAAACTCTGTGTAGAAAAATGGTGCGGTCCATATGAAGTGTGTTGTGTATAGAAAAGAAAATGACATGCATGCAGGGTACCACTGAAGTTTCAATGCACTAGCAGCATGATGGACCATCAGATCAAGATAAAATCCAGCATGTAGTATGTTTTAGCAAATCAAATGCTTCTGTTGTTGTTTTGTTATGAAGTGTTGATATTTGACCTCAGGCTTTATACCTACTGAGCAAATATGCTCCCAATGAGTTACACCCCCTTCTCCTGAAAAATATAGTTTTATTGGAATGCCATCATGCATTAAGTTACTATATATTGCAGTTTTACGCTATGATTGAAGCGAACTTCTGGTCCACACAGCCAAAAATCTTCATGATATGGTCCTCTGAAGAAATATTTTGGAAAAATCCATTGATATAATTTTAATACCACCAAATATATTGAAAGGTTTTTGGAACATGGATCCCTATGTGCAATCCCCAACAGCATTCTAGTTAATTTGGGAGTCAAATATTTCAGCATTTATCTGCTGGTAATAAAAATCTAAATCTAATTATGAGTAAAATTGAGGTAACCAGGTAGAGTGTGAGTATGGCAGTAAGATTCTTTCTGCATCTTGGCAAATTTTTAGAAATATTAGAATAAAATAACCTTAAAATTTTTTATCACACTCAGTGTTTTATTTTATTTTTTAATTTTATTTTATTAGTTAATTTAATCATTTCAACAAAATCTAGAATTGAGCAGAATTCATTCCCATGTAGCTAAGAAACTTGCCAAATGCAAGCCCAATTGTACTGTCAGAATTGGAGCTACATTTCCAGATATTTCTAGTTTTAAAAAAATCTTGGGCCTGGAATTGAAGCTCAGTAGATCATATAGGTAGTATGCACAAAGATACCCAGCACCAGTAGAAAAAGAGAAATTCAGCCCTGTCCTAGACCAGCTGAAAGAGTACTGATAATTCACTAATGTTCCTTGCTAGTAAAGTATGGGTCACTGCAGGTGGCCACTGAGGCCTATATGAAGGATAGACAAAAAAGTTGAAGTGTCTTGTGTCTCTTTTTTTTTCTTTTAGTTGTAGGCCTTTGTTTTCTTTATGTTGCTGAGGATCGAGTCCAGTGTCTCACACAAGTGCTCTACACCCACTGTCTTACACAAGTGCTCTATGACTGAGCCACGACCCTAGATTGCCTTGTACATTGAAGACCCTTCTATTCAGTCCCCAGGTGTAGGCTTGCTCCAGTTGGGTTAACATTTGTTAAGCACTTACAATAAGTGTCAGAAACATGTATTGTCTCATTAACTTCAATAAGGCCCATTATAGACAGGTCCTTTAACTATGATGTAAAAATTAATTTAACTTGACTGCTATATGGAAAGAAATATTTTGCATTAAGTTAATGGCATTGTCTGAACCAGAAAGTACAAAATAAATGTCAGGTGTCAGCAGGAGCCTGCATTGATGATAAAACTCAGGAGGCAGAGGATCACAGTTCAATGCCAGCCTCAGCAACTGAGACCCCTCTGAATAAAAAAGGGTTGCGGATGTAGCTTATTAACAAAGTGTCCCTGGGTTCAATCCCCAAAACCAGAGGTCTGAGGTTGGGGCTTGCTTATGACATAGTACTCAATTTTGGGTGAGTAAAGAACTGGGGATTCCAGCCTTATGCTGCACCTTTCCTATTTAACCATCAGGAGGCAGCAAAAGGTCTCTTCCAATGCCTGCTGTGGTTCCCCCTGGTGCCCACCAGATGGCAACAAAGCAGGGCAGCTGATCTTGTGGTCAATGTGGCAGCATTGCTTCTCTCAGTGATCCTTTGCATAGTTAGCCCCAACCTCCCAGGGCCTTAACTAACTCGGAGGAGACAGGCCAGAACCAAGTTAATAAATAAAATTCAGAATTTATTAAAAATTAGAGCTCCCATTTTGTGCCTTCCTGGTGATAAAGAAATAAATATCCATAAGGGACACAGCTGGGGAAAGAAAATCAATCCCAAGACAGATTTATTAAACTGCACCTCCCTTTCCAACCCCTCCCCCTATGGCTCTTGGGACATAGCACGTGAGCAGGTACCTCAGTCCAGGTAAAATGTGGGCAGCACCAAGGCTTACCTGCCCTGCCCAGGAGGGGAGATAGGTCCTAGGATCATTTGTTTCCAGCCCTTGAATCCCATAGACCTGCTTCCAGCAGGGGCCAGGGCTGAAGCATCAATTGGAGGCACCTGTGGGTGGTGGTGGTAGGGGGAGAACAGGGTAACAACCTAGGCAGCATAAGCAGCTGAAAGAGGGTCCAGCCCCCTCTCCAGGTTCAACCAGTAGCCTGATAAGTCATGTCTCATCCATACCCCCTTCTCCCCTTGAGCCTGCAACCTCTGCACTAAGCTGAGGATCTTCCTGGGCAGTTCAACAGAGGCACGGATGAAAACTGCATCACATTGCACATAGTTTCCCTTTCGGATATCCTGGTGGGAGATGAACTTGGGATATCCAAAGCCCGGAGAACTCTCATCCAAGGAGCTTTATCACGTGCCTGGCTTTTGGAATTTTTTTCATTTTGAGTCAGAGTGGAAAGTCTCAATGAAAGGCTATGGATTAGCAAGCCCTGGGTTGCTCTGATATAGCAGGAAGAATGTGACATGACGGGCAAAATGCCACTCAAGGAGACTGTCAAAGGTGCCTGGTAGCACATGAATGTACAGAAAGAGATATGTGCTCTCACTACTGCCGTTGCCAATGAGGAGTGCAGACACCTGTAGTTTGTAACCATACTTATGTGTTTTGAAGGCTGGTCTGAAGCACTCAACGTTAGGCTTGGCCTCTTGAACCCTCTGCCCATAGCTGCCAATCTTCCAGATGGGCACTCCATCACTTCCTACTGATAGTTCCTCCAGCTCTCCACACAGTTCCTGCAGCTCCTGCCACTGCTGGCTCACCAGGGCACACATCATAGCCAGAGGTGGCTTCACACTCTCCTTCACATGCTGCACCATTGCCAGCTTAGGGCACTGTTGGCAAAGTCCCAGGCAATGAGGAAAGGGAGAACTGTTACCAAAAGGGAAAGACACAGATGTAGAAGGCGCCCAACTCTCCATGATGAAGACAGGGTGCTAGGAAGCACCTGTAGCCGGACATCAGGGGGAAGGACCTCAAAGAACTAAACTCCCAGGAACCCTATCCTTCATTCAGGACTTCATGGCCTAAAGAAGGATTAACAGGAAGAAGGGGCATCTGACCCTGTGCATGCAATCAGAGTCTTTGAACGGGTATAGCACCAAGGCAGTCCTACCGCTGTCCATCCGATGATTTGGCAGATCCTCCTGAGACACAGTGCCCATGCCACCCTGGTTAGAGTAGGGCACAGGCAGCCTTGGGCACTGGTACTGGTGACTCTGTACCTATTGACTTCCTTTGTGCAATAGGTACAAGGCTGGGTGCCCTTGGGGCACTCAGAAGTTGCATGCTGGGTCAGTAGTCACCGCATCATGCAGGCACCACTCTTGTTCTCACAGTACGCACTCTCTTGGGGGCACATACCCTCATGGCTCTCAAAGGCTTCCCCACTGAAATCAAAGCCACAGAACTCGCAATTGAGGCACCGCTTGGGGCAGTCGTGTTGCAAGTTTGCAGGCAGATCACAGTGACTCAGCTTGGCAGGACAGCGATTGGGGCAGGGAACTTCAATGAAGCTGCAGCTATTCAGTTGTCTGTATAAATAACAAAGTGGCCCACTCCAGCAGCAGCCCTCCTCACTGTGGATGCAGCGAATGGGCAGGCCTAGCATCTGGACCTCCAGCTCTGGGTCTGGGTAGATCTTGGCATAGTCCAGTGGAAGTTGGTCCTCAGGGCATTTGAAGACTCCTTCCCTGAGCAACTGCTGCAGGCAGGTTTCGCAGAAGCGGTGGCGATAGGTAGAAACCTGCAGGGGCTCGCGCATGGGTTTCCTGCACATAGGGCACAGCAGTCGGTGCTTGGGCTTCTCCAAGAAGTTGTAGTGGAAGCTGCGCATGGCGGGAGAGTGGCAGACGCCGGCAAGCGGGGCTGGGCACGTGGTGGCCCCTGGTGGCATGGACTGGCAGCCCCGCCCAAAGCAACTAAGTGTTTTAAATATGCTTTATATTTGAAATACTATATAGTCTATAAATCTCTCTTCACTTAAAAAATGAATGCGTGCTACATTATTTTACAGACATAAAAACAGAATTCTTCAAGAATATTTGGACTATTTCTAATTCATAAGAAAATTCTAAATAGAATATTTCTTACATATGCATATGTAGTATATCAGTATAAATGTTTTATATGAATATATACATGCAAAATCAGGATATATACAAAAGATTCTTGCATGTTTTCTATATGAAATATGCACATTTGTGGATGGGGTTATGGTTCAGTGGCAGAGCACTTGCCTAGCATGTGTGAGGTTCTGGGTTTGATTTTCAGTACCATACATCAATAAAGGACCATTAACAACTAAAAGAGTATTAAAAATTATATATATAATTGTCCTTAACAGGAAAGCTCCAAATGCAATAATGACAACCATCACAAATACTGGTCAGACATTCCTCCTCTAACAGAGAACAGACTTTATAGGATAAATGGCTAATTACAGGTCTGGAGCAAAAAAAAATAAATAAATAAATGATGTGCATAAAACACCTTATTTTGTGAGAAACTGAAAAGTACTCCAGGATAAATCGGAACACATCAAAAAGATATGTAATCAGCTTTAAATAGCAGCAGCTGTTTATGTATAGGCATGTGAGTACCAAAATTATAAGCTTTATCTTCTTGCCCACTTATGGTTGGTTTTGCTATATTTGTTTATGTAGAATCAAATTTTAAAAAATTATAATTTGGCCACCACATAGTAATCATTTGACACAAGAAGGAATCATCTATAAAATATTAATTTTAATGGATGAAAATTTAAGGACCAAACAGATATTTATGAAGTCACAAAGTGTCACCTCCCGAAATATTTATGAAATACAAAGGGTATATAAATACTAGGTTTATCATGGAACAACCTGGCAGATACTTCTTAAGCAAATAATTTGTGAAAAATAACCAGTGATGGAACAAAGTGACACTACATCCTTCCACAGTTTCTTGTGTCTGTGTCATTGAGGCCCCAAATACTTGCTTACTTTTAAGTAGAGGCTAACTCTAGATCCTAGAAGTTTTCCACCATTACTAGAGGCTAACCATAGTTTGTTACCATGTCTGTCAGTGCTGCCAGAATATGCTCTAGTGTAAGAACTAGGCATTGTATGCATGATGTTCTTCTTGTAATGGCATAATCTAAATCCACTCATGAGAACATATCATATGATTCTAAACTGAAAGAAAATTTAAAAAACTACTACTGATATACAGCATTCAAAATCATAAATATTATAAATAGCCCATGAAAACTCACTATTGTCCCAGATTAAAGATGCAGAAAAAAAATGAGACCACTGGGCACAGTGAATAAGTGATACTAAAATTTCTCAAAATTGGATTGATTTTTGTTCAAAGACAATTGTTGAAATAACAGACAAATTTTGAATAAGGTTTGTAGAGTAGATATTCATAATTTAATTTTCTTATTATGTACCTTTTTTGAAATGGAGAAAAAGAGATAAAACAAGTTAATAAAATAGTAACATTTGAGAAATATTTCCTATGGATTCTTTGCTCTGCTATTATAAATCATCTATAAATCTGAAACTGTCAAAACAGAATATATCTGAAAGAAAAATATTTCTTTAAAATATTAACAAGTAACAACATACTCAATAAAATAAACTGTGAATCTGTATAGGTATAATTAAATAAAAAAAAAATATTGGTTGATGATTACAAAGAAATTTATAGTCTCAAACTCTCTCCCTACAAAAAAAATTAATTACAAATTAAAATACTGCAAATACCACCTTAATAACCAATATTACCATGAGCAGTACTGAGGATATTATATGTCACATGATGTGACTCAAAAAGAAAATCAGAGAATTGATTCTATGATACTCTTGCCAAAAAAACATGTAATCTACTTCCAATCATAAAGAAACCAAAAAATCCATCTTCAGCACATTCTACATGCTTTCCCCCTGAAAAGATTCAAAGGTAAAGAAGAGACTAAGAACGATTTGAACCTGAAGGCATCTATAAAATACAACAATTAATTTCATTTCATGGCTCTGAATGAAATATTTTGCTATAAAGGACAATATCATACTACTAGCAATGAATGAAATTAATTTGAGGATTAAGTGGTTAAAGGCATTATGATAGAATGTATTATTACTGATTTGAGGAAAAGCAATTGCTTAATGTTTTTTTTTTTGCCTTTTCTTTTCATAACATCTTGAAATATATTAGTAAAGTTGCACATTTTAATTTAAAGTACTTTTGTCCATTGAAGCATTTTAAAGTGAAATGATGACATATGACATCATCTATGATATATTTAGTTTTTACTTCAATAAGAACATGCTAGATAACTACAATACAACCTTATTATAAAACATATATGATTAACAAGTATTCTGTTAGTTGCTAATATTTGAAAAATCATTGATAATGAATGAAGGTTGTATTGTAGTTATCTAGCATGTTCTGATCTGTAGAAAATACTAAAAATATCATAAATGACAGCATATGTCAGAAATTCACTTTAAAATTATTCAGTGAACAAAAGTACATTATATTAGAATCTGAAACTTCACTATTATTTTCCAAGATTGTATAAACAAAGAGAAAATTTGAAAAAAAAAACTATTAAGCAAATACTGATTTTATTAGAAACGTCTTAAGTCAATGCTTCAAATTAAAATTATAAAAATTGAAAGGCTCTATGTTTGATGAAAGTTAATATGATAGTTAATATAGTAAATGGAATATATATATATATATATATATATATATATATATATATATATATATATTAATATATATATTAATATAGTTACTTTAGTAAATGGAATATTTACCTAAATATTACCTAAATCTCTGGATACATATTCAGGGACACATTTTTTAAATACATATAATCTATCATTAATGCGATATTTAGATTTACCAAATTAGTGTTGACCATTTGCTTGTTGAATGAAGTTTAAATGTTAGCATTTAGACAATTTGAAAACATCTCAATAAAAACTGGTTTGGACATGCACTTCAACTTTTCTTACAGATGTATATAAAGCTTCATATTTTGAGAATTTCATTATATATATGATACATCCTTTTCAATGAAGTGTTCACATCATACATTTCATCAAACAATAAAAATATTATATCAACTGTCTGAAAAACACAATATTATTCTTCTTATGCTTTTTCTTAATATCTCTGTATATCCTTATGGTTTTTTTCAAAAGTGGAACTTGTCTGGGCTTACTAGTAATTGTTCAGGCAGAAGCTCCCATAATCAAGATTCAAATTCTGTAGCAAGTGGAGAGAAAAAGAATTATAAGTTGTCTCAAAGATTTTATAATCATGAATCAGTAAAAAAGTTGAGAACTTTTCATTGCTCATAAGAATGGAAAATTGATATGTATGTCCACAATACAAAATTACTATGAAAAGCAATATGCCCATATTTTCATACAACGTTATCATTATGACTGTGTATCAGATCTTTTGATTTTCCACCACTTATGCATGAATTTGACAACCATATTCTAGGGTATTCTGGCAAGCAGTGGGATGACAACATGAAAATGATAATGAACACCACTCAACAGTCATATACCATAGCTTGAAAAGCAGGAAAGTAGTTGATTTCAATACAGAGTAATTGGCATTATGACAGGGATAAAACAGGATACTACTGGAACCCTTAGAAGGGACTTCAGTCCCAAATTTGTTTCAGTGTTTGAGGTACTTCAGGGGAACTAATATGTAAGGTAACACCTGAATGAAAAGGAGAAATTGTGACACAGAGAGAAGAGGGGCATGAAGACAATGAAATAAGAAAGAACACTTGTGTAATCACCAGTGGTGCAATGTCACTAGAATCTAGAGCAATGTGACAGTAATGCAAGTGTGGAAAGATAAATGTGAATAACCTGACAAGAATCCAGTTGATTTTAATTTTTTCCTAAAAAAAAATTTATACTTTTCTTGAGGGCAAAATGTAAACTAATGACAGAGTCATGACAGGGTATTTAAATGCTTTACTGTTACTAGGTCAGTCTTGGCTTTTGGCCATAAACCGCAGAAAATGGGTGATGCTGCTTTTTGTCCACAGAAGACTTTCAGCATACAGGCTAAGAGTTTCATAGTGGGGCAGAAGCAAAAAAGAGAGGCAGTTTCAAACGTAAGATCTTTTATATGCTGATTTTCAGACTTCGAAAAAATATATAGCTCTTTAATTGTAATTGATTTCTTCTCAGAAGTGATGACCAAAATTTTGGAAGCATTTGGTTCATTATAGGTGTGCACTTGATGAGAAATGTGTGAAAATACTTTCAACTCTTGTATAAGTGTCACCATGTAGAGTGGTCTTTGTATAAATGTTGTTCTCTTATTAATTCCCCAATCAAGGTCAGAAATAGATTACTGAACATAGAAAGTATGTTATGGTGAAAATAATAATATGACACCCAATTCCTTTACACAGGAATTTGATGTGATAAAAAATGATGTTGATTGACAGAATTCCCATTCCTGTTTTTCTCTTTTTATTTCCTTTTTTAAGTGAAATTATTTCAAAAAAAATGCTTACTGGTGCATTTAATTATACATAATAGTGGAATTAATTATTTAATATCCACAGATTCACACAAAAATAATTTGATCACTCTTTATCTATAGCATATTTTTTCTCTCCTTTCCTCCCTTTACCTTTGAAGGCATTCTAATGTGATTAATAAGACATATTTTTGTCTCTTGATAGAAGAGTGCTTTTTAAGCTCTCTTATTAAGGCTAGCATCATATGGCCAATTATTGTTCCACAAAAAATCTACAAAATATTAGATTAAGTTTTAAGTAAACTAGCTTATGAATAACGAAATAATAAACACAACTATCTCCCAGAAATTATGGGAAAGTAATCGATATCCTTTTACATTGTGGCTACATTTACACACTATTTATCACTGTTTTGCATAATGGTCAATTATCTCATTTTTCTGGTAAGGACTAATAAGAACAACTTATACTTGTAGCATGCATAACAACTAACTTTTATTTTATTTTATTTTATTTTATTTTATTTTATTTTAATATGGTCATCCAAAATCATGACTCTCAAGCAATTCAAATCTGATTCTCTCTTTTTTTTCTGAAAAAATATTTATGTAAGCTAAGAAACGAATATATATATATATATATATATATATATATATATATATATATATATATATATCTGATATACATAAATATGTATATATGTATACATAAATATGTATATATGTATACATAAATATATATATATATATATATATATATATATATATATATATATATATATCAGTTATTAAATTACATTGTAATTTGTATGTTAAAACTTATTTCTTATTGCCAAAAGTATTTGACTGCACCATAGTCTTTAAAATTTAGATTTGTTCTCCTGGATTTTTTTAGGTCAAAATGCTAAATAAAAGAATAAGGTTGAGGCAATTTTTAAAATAGGCATGCAAGGTTTTACTGTGATTTAAGAAGTTCATTAAAACTCCATGGAAGTAGGGCATGCTGGTGCGCACTTGTAATCCCAGTGGCTCAAAAGCCTGATACAGGAGGGTCTCAAGTTCAAGCCAGCCTTAGCAACTGTGAGGCCATAAGTAACTCAGTGAGACCCTGCCTCTCTATAAAATTCAAAATAGGTCTGGGAATGTGGCTTAGAGGTCAAATGTCTTTAAATTCAATCTGTGGTACCAAACAAAAAAAAAAAAAAAAAAACCACAAGGTAAACCCTAAACCAACATGCCATAAATTGGGTATTCTAACAATAATAACACCCAATGAAAGCAAGAGGCTATCTTTAATTTTTTTTTTATTTTCAAACAGATATTTCATTGTTGGAATTTTTGTGCTGATTTAAAAATAATTACATATTATAGAAGTATCTTCAAATGGTTTCAACATAATTTATCATTGTTTTTTTTTGGCAGCTCTTAAAAATATAGCCTATCATTGTTTGAATAAGATTTGAAATTCCCAAATGAAGTCTTAGAATGAAGGAAATCACATAGATATATTGAAGGGCTTCTGTTACAAAATGCAACCCTAACCCTAACCCTAACCCTAACACTTCAGATAGAGCTCTAACCTCTAGAGTACACAAAGAACTCAAAAAGTTAAACCACAAAAATAAATAAATAACCCAGTCAACAAATGGGCCAAGGACCTAAACAGACACTTTGAAGAGGAGGATATACAATCAATCAACCAATACACACAAAAAAAGCTCATCATCTCTAGCAATCAGAAAATGCAAATTAAAACTACTCTAAGTTACTATTTCACTCCAGTAACAATGGCAGTCATTATGAAGCCAAACAACAACAAGTGTTGGCGAGAATGTGGGGAAAAATTTATACTTGTAAATTGCTGGTCAGACTGCAAATTGGTGCAGCCAAGTTGGAAAGCAGTATGGAGATTCCTTGGAAATCTGAGAATGGAACCACCATTTGACCCAACTTTTGCCCTTCTCAGACTGTACCCAAAAGACTACAAAGTGCACACTACAGGGACACAGCCACATCAATGTTCATAGCAGCACAATTCACAATAGTTATACTGTGGAATCAACCTAGATGCCCTTCAATAGATGAATGGATAAAAAAATGTGGCATTTATACACAATGGACTATTACACAGCACTAAAAATAACAAGATCATGGCATTTGCAGAGAAATAGATGGCATTAGAGCAGATTATGCTAAGTGAAGATAGCCAATCCCTAAAAACAAATGCCAAGTGTCTTCTCTGATATAAGGAGGGTGACTCAAATAGGGGTAGGGAGGAAGAGCATGAGAGAAGATTACCACTAAATAGGGAAGAGAGGTGGGAGGGAATGGGAGAGAGAAGGGGAATTGCACAGAAAATGGAAGGAGACCCTCATCATTATAGAAAATACATGTATGATGATGTGAGAAAAAAAAGAAATGTGCACATTAGATTGGGTTGATAAAGGTGATGGGAGGGGAGGTACATTAAAGGGGGGATATGTAGGGCAGCAGAATAAAATAGACACTAGTATCACTGTATGTATAAACGTGGCTCTATAACCAACGTGATTCTGAAACCTGTGTACTTGGAAAAATGAGAAATTATACCCCATTTGATTCAAATGAATGATATGTCAAGATCATTGTATTGTCATGAACAATTAATAAAAAAAAGGTTATAATATATGAAAATTATAAAAATTTATTATTTAATTATCAAATTGAAATTATCAAATCTAATTATCAAAGGTCAAAAGAAAATAAAATATGAATACTGGTTTTCTGGTACACACAAGTACATATGTGCAGACACACACACTTTCAGATACATTACATAGCTTTACCATGTAAAATGAGACACATTTGTAGAATGCAGAGGGCAAAATATCTGTCATTTCTGCTGTGCACCTCCTTCTCTGACTTAGACTGTGAGTGTGGGACCCTTTCTCAGAATAACAAAAAACAAGAAGGCCCGGATCTCCAGTACATTCTCTGTCTGCTAAAACAGGGTCTTTAATGACAAACAGTATCTCTGAAGGGTTGTCCACACGATGGGTTTTCCTTTCAGGGTTAATGTGGATGGTGAGAAAAGAAAGCAAAGAGAAGATGTGCTTTTCACTTTCAGTTTCATACCGAGAATCAAACCAAGAAAATTCTGTAACCAAGAACAATACCATTTAAAAAACACTGAGAAATTTGGATAGTACCTTTAAAACTGCATAACTTAAACTCAACCCAAAAGGCTTATTTCACTGCTACTTCATCAGTTTTTTTTTTACCTACTGCTATTATGAATTTGAACTGTTGTTAAAAAAAACATTAAGAAAATGATTTTCATTTCTCCAGACACATGAGAATAATCATAAATGCAAAATTTTGCTTGTACTAATTTGAATTAACCCCAACAGGAAAATTCCACCACTGCCTCTTTCTGTCTTGAAATCATTCAAAAAAGTAATAACACAGCCTTTCTTCCTCCTGGGATCCAGGGTATTGATATTTCAAGACCTCCCAACAGATGTCTGAAACCTTGAAAACTATAAACCTCCATGCACAAAAAAGGATTTTTTTAGGTACCTTTCATGCTGCCCCAGAGTACAGGAGTTAATCTGTTCTTCATATTTTATGCCCTGATACCTCCTTTGTATCACTATTTATATGCTTTGGGGGCAATTATTAAGTAAAATAGGCTTATTTGAGCACAAAATATTATTGTGACAATCTGATAACACCCAGATTGTGTATAAAACATGAAAACACTTGACAGAGTCATCATTATGTTCTCATTGGGAAGAAACAACATTTCATCACTATACTCAGAATAGCACATATATAAAACTCATGAATTCTTTATTTCTGGAATTTTCCATGCAACAGTTTAGGACTGCAGCTGACCTAGTAAATAAATTATGCAGAGGAAAATGAATAAGAGAAACCTCCTGTAATAATAAAAAATTAAGAAAAATAGCAAGAAAGCAAGAAAAGAAGAAAGCAAGAAGGAAAGAAAGAAAGAAAGAAAGAAAGAAAGAAAGAAAGAAAGAAAGAAGGAAGGAAGGAAGGAAGGAAGAGGAAGGAAAGAAAGAAAGAAAGAAAAGTTAGGATGGTCTTTCTATGACTTAGGTATTTCTTCAGGTTCAAAGATTTACATATTTATACACATTTTTGAACAGGTTATACAACAGCAATCCTGATTCAGGCATTATTATTAATATGCTATCTTTACTGAAAAGGAAACAACAATCCTGAGAGGTTGACTAGAGTGCCCAAGACTATATGGATGTGCCGTGTTAGAGCCAGGACTTGAACCAAGACAGTCAGTCAGATTTCTAAGTCCACATTCTTACCTACCATTTTGTATTGCCTCTTTCCAAGGTTTAACTATTATATATTCCTAAAGATATTAAGAAGCATAGTAATAACACAAAACTATAATAAATAAAAGATGTTTTTTGATAAAGAATTCAGAAAGAGGTTTTTTTTAATTTTTAATTACTAGATAATTTTCAAAAATTGCATGATTGCGAATATTCTTTATTTCATCACAAGATGAAAGAAATTATTTCTTTGTACCCAGGGAATTTACAATTTATTCAAATTCATAAACAGTCTAGTAGATGAAGGCTAAGCACTAAATAACTAGATAGTCCACTCACAACCAAGGATCAGAGATCAGCCAAAGGCAGGTTGCCAATGCCGCCTTTCACTTCAAATTGAATCGACACAAGTGCTTTTTCACATTCATTTCTACAGACAAAATTCTTAAATTTATCAAAAATATGACTAAGTAAATTCAGTTCAAATATCATAGCTTCAAACCAGACTGAAATTAAGAAAAATATTAATAAAAGTATCTGGAGTGAATTAATTTTCCAAAGTTCTTGGCATGATGTAGATTTTGGGATATAATACTAAATTCTAAAAATCACTGGTAAATGATAATTAAGAGTACTAAATTAGGCAATAATGGTATATCAATGGTTTCATAGAATGAAAGATAGGTTTTAAAAAGACCATGAACACACACTTCATAAAGGTGAAATTCTAAATACCAAAAAAATACTCACCATAAGTCATTCTAAAAATGGCTTCATGCATTCATTTATAGGCTCCAATTATAAAAATATACACATTGTACATATCACCAGAGGACATAATTTTTCTCTCAAATAGAATAATTTAACTCTTCTAATAATTAATGTGCAAGTCTAGACTGAAGGAAAGATTCATGCTCTCAAAAATAAATAAGTTCTAAGAATGCTTCCTAATTTATAATCATTCAAGGTAAAACAGTATAGTTTTGTGAGCAGGCACAAAAACTAAGCACTAAATCATGAAGTATAATTATACTGGGTAAAGGATGAACTAGTACTGCTAGGGTTGTCTAATCCAAAATTTTCTAATCTTTTTACAGCACATTTTTCCCAGGAGGCTTTCCAATTAATAATTGTTGTGAGAATGGAGCTGAACTTTTACCAACAAAGCTGTTGAGCTAAGTCTGTTACAAACAGATTTTATTCAAATATGAGGGAAACTATAAATTCAGGCTCGCCCACGCCTTGCTCTTTGCTTCTCACTTTTCTACCTAATGCCTTCCATTCTCTGCCTCTGTTTTGTGGATCTCTTATTTACTTAATTTGTACTGAATTTACTCTTTATTGAGTCAATGCTCCTAAGCAGAGGTGGAATCATCTGAAAAGGATGCTTTCTGGTGCCTGAATGCTACCAAGCTCTCCTGATACCTCCTCCCCATCTGCAATCTTGTGGTACCTTATCTGTGTCCTTCTCCAAATATGGCAGATTCTCAGAGCCTGCATTTTTAAATCTGAAGCTTAATTTTGCTATATATGAAAATCTTGGTTGGAATCAACTTTCTTTTATAGCATGATATATGTTATTCCAGGACCTCCTGGCATTGAGAGTCTGAGTTGAGAAATCAGCTGAAAACTGAATTGGTCCCCATCCATATGTATTTTTTCAGGCTTTAAAATTCTATTCTTATTCTGTTTATTATTCACTCTTATTATAATGTGCCTTGGTGTGGTTTTGCTGTAATTTTGTACAGTGGGGTTCTTGTAAGCCTCTTGTAGCTGATTCTCCATTTCATTCTTAAGATTTGGAAAATTTTTCTGACATCATTTTGTTAACGTTTCTGCATTAATTTAGTTTGCAACTTCAAGGCTTCCTCTGTTTTAATAAATCTTAAATTTGGTCTTTTCATGTTATTTCATATTTCTTAGAAATCTGTTCATGATTTCTTACCATCTTCTTGGTGTGGTTAACTTCATTTTTCAAGAGTATATACTTTGTCTCATTACCTGATTTTTTTTTCCTTCTAAGCAGTCTAGTCTGTTGGTGATATTTTTCACTGAAATTTTAATTTGGTTTATTGTTTTCTTCATTTGAGGAATTCTACTTGATTTGTTTTCATAATCTCTGCCTCTTTAGTGAAGTGATATTTTACTTCTTGTATTTCCTATACTATATCATCCTTCATTTTAAAGTTCAGCCTAATTATGTATCTTCTAAATTCCTTGTCTGACATTTCTTCTACTCTGTCACTTATGGATTCCATTGCTGGAACATGTTGGTTTTTTGAGGCACGGTGGTCCCTTGATTTACATGTTGTTTGTGTTTTTTTCCCACCTAGCTGTATCACTCTGAGGCAGTAGTTTCTACCCTGTCATCTTATAGCATCCCTGAAGTATCCCAGTACCTCACCTTCAAAGAAGAGACCAATGTTAATAGCACCCAATGCAAACAATACAACTTTAATTCTAGTAGCTCCTATTAAAGTAGCTTCAGGTTTGTCACAATAAACAGAAATAATGTGTTAAATTTTTATCTACAGTACAAATAGTAAGTTTGCTAAAAGGGTTTACACTTTCTAATTATGTGCAATGAGGTAACAGAAGTAATGTAAGATGTGTGGTTTTTCAGGGAGAAGGAGAGTATATAGAGATAAAAATTTACAGTAAGAGTGAGAGAAGATTTACTAGAGGTTTGTTTTAGTATGAAAGAAGAGAGAAAGAGAATCCATGGAGACGAAGAGGTGAGAAAAAATATACATACAGATTTGGGTAAAAGAGAAAGATATATATATATAGATATATATATATATATATATATATATATATATATATATATATGATAGATATATAGATAGATATATAGATAGATAGAGATAGATAGAGATAGATAGAGATAGATAGATCGATATAGATAGACAGCAAAATTTTAATATATTACTAAAATATCCCATTCCTCATGGAGACAAAGAGGTGAGGGAAAAAAAAAACTATATATATATACACACACACACACACACACACATATACCAACAGATTTGGGAAAAAATAGAAATAGATAGATAGATGATAGACAGATATAGATAAATATATATAGACAGCAAATCTTTAATATATTTTTAAAACATCCCATTCCTCAATAAATGGATAAATAAAAAATATGTGCATTCAAAGAACATAGAGATATGAGAGAGAGGGGGAAAGAAAGAAAATCTCAATTGAATATTAAATGTTACCTTTTATTGACTTTTGAAATTTTTCTGAACATTCATTTTCCACCAATAGGTAGAATTATCTGAAGTTTGATAGTAGCTCCATTCTGGTGGGTGCCAGACACGTTGGTTATGTGAGCAGATAGCAAGATGCTCCTACTCCCTCTTCAAGTCTTCTCACCCATTGTAGACAGCCCTTTCTCTCCCCATGCATTTTAAGACTCACTGAGCTGGAGAGAGCCTGAGTTTCTCTAGTTTCTCCAACCTAAGCTCCCTTGAGGAACTGCCCCTAGTCTCTGGCTCTCCACAGCTTGACAGATACAGACTGGTCCACACAAACCGAGCTGCAATCAGATGAACCTGTTTTTCAGCTTCCCCAGACTCAGCTTTGCTGCAGTTCTAAGATTTCAATGCCATTTCACCTTTCACAGAGGCCAGAGAGATGCACTTTCACAAAGTAGTGGCCCTGCAAAGAGGCATTCAGATGGTGGCCAATAGCACATCAAGCAGAAAGACCTCAGATGCAACCAGACCCACAAGTACTATGCCAATATAGTTTCAGGCCCTGGCCAGTGTCCCCAGACTGAGGTGGCCATGCCTCAAGATAGTGGCTGTGTTGATGGCAAATGTGTAGTCTCCAGTGGGTATCCCAAGATGGTTGTGGTCATGTGTAAACAAAACAGAGGGTACAGTGACAACGAGCTTGCAGGCATCAGGGGGCAGTGATCAATGACCCAACTACTTTCTGTGAGCAGTTTTCAGACTAACATTGGGTGATCATGTGACACGTGATGCGCAGGCAATAGGCAGGTAAATGGGCCTTGACATAGCTTTTTCATGTGTCCAATCTGCTTCATTACTCCTGTCCTGTTTTGTCCAAGGCTGCCAGTGCCCTTTTCTAGGATCTCTGCAAAATTTTCTCAACACTTGTTTCCACCTTGATCTTTGCTATGCATTATCCACAGAGCAGCCAGATTTTATTTAAAGAAATCAGATCATAGCATTCTCCTGTTTTAAAACCTTATCCTGCATCCGAAAAAAAATTCAAACCTGTGTTCAATGACAAAGCGCCAGGTAATCTGGGCCTGTTTTTCTCAACTGTGCCCACCCTCCTCACAGCACTGCAGCCACTCTGGCTTTGTTTCAGGCCTTGAAATTCACCAGCCACCTGCTCACCTTAGCTCCTCTGCAAATGATGTGCCCAGTGTCTAGCCCCAATGTTTTGTCTCACTGGATCCTTCTTCAAATTTTGTTTTAAATATCTTATCTTTGGAAAAGTCTTCTCTGATCATTTGATTATGTTTATCTGTTTATGCTTTGCTTATTTTTGTCACTTTACCTTTATTAGACTATTAATTTAGTAACAGGGACCAGTGGAATGTGACAAAATGAGGCTTCTCATAAGTACTAGTTGAGGAAAAGTGTGGCTTTACTTTATTCCACAGAACTTAGGCCATAGAAGTACAAAATAATGACTCACTGAAGTATAAGATGATGGTCATCAAAAGATAAGAGAAAAGAAAAAGAGCTGATTAAGTTCACAAATGATGTAAAAAGGCCATGGAGTGTATTTTCATCTGTATTAAATATTCTGTGTGGAAAAATTAATAAGAAAGTAAAATTCATGGTTCCTTGAGCTAGAGAAGAAGTAAGAATGGGAATGGTTACAATTTAGTAAAGGGTTGTCTTTTGTGGTAGAGAAGAATTTCTGTTAGACAGTGGTGATAGGTACACAACAGCCTGGATGTGCTAATGCCTGGAACAAGAACTGGGCAGTTCACAAGTGAATTTTATTGTGGTAGAGTACATCTCACTAAAGATATTATTTTTTTAAAAGGGTACATGAGATGAACTGTTGTGATGCTGCTATGTCACTCTAATGGAACCACAAGCCCTCAAGATTCAGGCCATATAATTGAATTTTATCTGCAGAGCCTAGTACATAACTGGTACTTACTGCTTGAATGAGGACTGGATACTAGAAACTGTCATTTGGAAGCAAATATTCTAGCCATTCAATCTAGCTAAGCTTTGTTCAGCTCTGATTTCAACAAAGAGTGAGACATCATAAGAAATAATTTTACATTAACAAGATGTGAAACTTAGTAATTCACAAAAGACTCCTAAATCTGTGACAGTATTTGATAATTATATACACATATAAAAGTCCTCTAAGGTTAGAAAACCCCCTAACTATCCCTGAACTCCACACAGAGAGAAAAGACCCTAAGCAAAACTTAGCATTTTCCCCTGGCACCTGGCTGAGTATGGTTTCACAATTACAGAGGCTGGTTAAAGTGCTTTCTGCCATATCTTTACTCTTATGGGCAAGTGGAGATGAACTCTGTTACAAGCATTCACAAAAACTCACCAAAAAAGGTACTATTTGAACACTGAGAACCGTCCTCAGTGTTAGAGCTCCACCTCTAATATATTCTTTGGGGTTTAAATAACCTAGTTACTTTGTTTCCCCATCTACTTATCCACAGAATCTTTGTGATAAGATTTTTGCTATTTTCATTCATAGTATATTATGAAGACTGAGAGCAGTCTTTCAGGCAGGTAAGAAAAGTGTTTGCCTCCACGTCATTTGCATGGGCCTCATGTTTCCCACGTCGGCTTCCAGGATATTAAACTCTTATCATCAAAGTTAAACACTACATTGCCAACTCAAAAGGAACAGTCTTCCTTAGGTTTCACCCTTCCTTGGCTGTTCAGTCTGTACAGAAACAGTTCCTGGGCTGCCACACACCACCAGTAGCATCATGGCTTCAGCTAACTGCAGTCAACAAGAGAAGATACTAGAGACCTCCATCACTCCAGTTGCACTTGTCAGTGATGCAGACCTCAAACTTAACCATTCACCTACTTCCAGCCAGTATTCATGACCTGGTCTAACACAGTCTGTGAGGCAGCCCTTCTCACACCTCCTGAAAATGTGAAAGAAAATATGAAGTTCTCAGTATAATCTTGGTAACTGAGGCTTTCACTATTCACAGTGGGATACTGTGTAAATCTCAGAACAGGCAACTGAGTCAACAGGTTGAATCTATTCGTTGAACCAACATAATACTTTTCATCTTTTACTTACCCACTCTTAGGGACATGATTTTTTCTCAGAATAACATTAGCTCAGACAAAAGAATCCTGTGACTTAACCTCCTGGATGTGGTCACAACAGAAACATCAATCAGCACTTTCTGCACTTTAGAATCCAACACTTGGAAAACCATCAAGGATATTTTACAGGAGCTGAGGCCACTGAGACAAAGGGGCTGTGCCCTAGGCTGAAGCATATCCTTTACTCAACAGGTCTGCTATGAGTCACAGAACATATGTGCACAGCCATGCAGATAAACCTATCTACAGCATCCTCAAGGCTACATGCATAGACATTAGTTGTTTTTCTTTTCTTTTTTTTGTGTGTGGGGGTAAATACAGCACATACTTCACTAATTTGTACTATAATAAGCAAATTCCTTTCCTGCTTGGCATCTAGCATTAATATCACTACTCTAGCTCCATCAGTCATTCTCCCTGCTCCATATATAAAGATGGGGTGCCCCTAGACACATTACTCTTTGGTGACTTTCCAAGCTGCCAAAGAATGGAACCAAATGCTCACAGAGGCAGTTCCAGGAGGCATTTAGAGCATCTTGTCTACCCAGATCAAGCTCCCACCAAAGTCACGAGCAGGCACTACCCAACAATCCTTCCCTTTCTCAGTACAAGTCCCAGACACCTTAAAGCCCAGGAAATCTTAAGTTTCTTCTCAATGCTGTTTTTTCCAAGGCTTCAAATGCTCCTGATCCCACACCATTTTCCTATAGCTCCTGATCTTCACTTCCCACTGACAATTATACTCACTCTAACACTTACTTAGGTACCTTAAACTTCCCACTGCTCTTAACTTTTTTCTCTTTATCATCTCAGCCGCTTATTATCATGGTCACTCACTAAATTTTGTCAATCTTTCTAAAGTTCCATTCTGAAGTTCAGACTTTCAATACCCCACAAGTTAGTCTATTTTTACTGGAAAGCACAGCCTTTGCAACAGCCTGCACACCAACTCTATACAGAAGTGATCCCAGAACAGCAAGAGGAAAGAGTGAATAACCCACAGACAAACCTCAGGAAGTGGCATGGAGCTGAAATTTATTTTCTGATACACATGCATTCAACTTTTCTGCTTCTATAATAGGTGAAACTCATCCATCAAAATATTCAACTCTACCAGGTTCCTGGATTTCATCACCTGAGCTCTTTGAGTGGAAGGAGAGGCCCAATTTCTGGGACTGGCTGAGTGGTCTAGGTGAAAACAAGAAGACTAGACCTGTACACCCAATTTCTGCTCTTTGTCCACTATAATTACTCATCCAATCCACAGGTGCTCACTATTTATCCAATCCACAGGTGCTCACAGGTGTACATCTATAACTGTATCATATTTGTCTAATTGTCTTTCTACCCCTAATAAAACTCAGACAATTGACACATATAACCCCCTTTCAAACTCCCTTAACATTTTGTTCCTGACCCCTTTTATCTGAAACTCTCAACTTCACTGGAAAAAAATTATCTCCATACATGGTATCTGCATTTGCACTCAATGTTACCCACAAAATAGTGAGTTTCCTTGTTTGTTATAGGTGTACATCTATAACTAATATATATATATATATATATATATAGATATAGATATAGATATAGATATAGATATAGATATAGATATAGATATAGATATAGATATAGAAATATATTTATAGATATAGATATATAGACATATAGATATATAGATATAGATATAGATAGATAGATATTCTTGCTTGGAATGCTAGAGAAAGACTGTAATCCCAGCAGCTCAGGAGGCTTAGTCACAAGGATAGAAGTTCAAAGCCAGCCTCAGCAAAAGTGAGGATCTAAGTCACACATTGAGACCCTGTCTCTAAATAATATACAAAATGGGTCTTGGGGTGTTACTCAGTGGTTGAGTGCCCCTGAGTTCAATACCCAAAAAAGATCTTCATTGTTCTTGAAATTCTATAGTTAAACTGTAGTATGTATGGCTTTAGATATATTTTTACTCGATTTTTTTCCCTGCTTTTTGACTCCAAAGTTTCATCATTTAAGAAATATTGTAGCAATTTTCTCTTTCAACATTATCGAATCCCAATTCTCTCCATTTAATTCTAGAAATTTTCTGACATGTCTACTGATTAACTTCCTATCCTCTTATTTTTTCTTTCATAGTTTTAATATTAATATTTCTATTTTGGTGCTTTATTCTGAGTATTTTCCTCACATCTACCAGAATAACAGTTCTTATTATAGCTGCATATTGTATGTTTTTTTTTCACTCAAATGACTTTTTTTAAGTCATAAATGGACACAATACCATTATTTTATTTGTTTTTTATGTGGTGCTAATGATTGAACCCAGTTCCTCACATGGGGTAGGCAGGCACTCTCCATCTGAGCTAAAACTCCAGACCTTAAATGATTTATTAAATAAATGAAGACCTTTTTTACTTGTGTGACAAACAAGAGGATTATGCTGAATACAAAATTCAACTTCAAAAAACTACACACTGCAGGATTTTTCTCATAAAAATTCCTGAAATGATAAAATTATACAAAGAAATAACAGATTAGTGATTGCCAGGGTTTAGATAGGGGTTGAGGCAAGAGAAAAAAAATAATTGCAGCCATTAAAAATGTGGCAAATCATTGTATGAAAAAAATATTCTGTATCTTATTTGTATCATCGTAAGTATTCTGATTGTGACACTGTGCTCATTTTTTAAGATGTACAAAAACTGGCTAAAGGAGACATAGCGTTACCCTGATTTACTTTCTGTCAGTGTATGTGAATTGAAAATTATCTCCAAACACTATTTAATTAAGATTGAAAAATGGGACCAAAATGAAAAATTCTGTAGAATCTATGTAAATGAGGACCATAGACCAGAAAATTTATAATCAGAAAATAGAATGGTATTTTCCAAAGGCTGATGAGAAAAAGGAACAAAGGATTAATATTTGATGAGTTTAGAGCTTCATTTCTCAATGTTTTGGAAATGGATATTAGTAATGGCTGCCAGACAATTAATGTATTTAATCCTCTTTTAACTACACATGTTGAAATGGTAAATTTCATGTTACACAGATATTTTTCCACAATTATTATTATTTTAAAAAACAAAATAAAAACAACAATCTTTCAAACAATTCTAGAGTTTCAGGAATAAAATCTATATTTCTTTCTAAATTCTGGGGCCTACAGGGGCTCTAATCTCTTTGTTCATCCATCTGTCCTGTATGAACACAATTGTCTGGCCATAGATTCTTCAGTTTTGCAAATACATGCAGCTTTTTTCTGCAACTGCCTGCCTTTATCCTCTACCTAGGACATGCCTTCACTGGGCTCTGCACTGCTAACTTCTTTTCACCCTTGAATATTACCCTAAGAGTCAGCACAGAACAGAGGGTAAAGTGTATTCTCAGGAATTCATGGGAACTCTTTGTGTCAGACTGGTTGTCTTTCTTACCACCAGTAATGTGAGAATCATCACTGAATAACTTGGCTTTGTTAATGATTAAACAAATCATAAATTTCAAATGCTTAACAAGTTATCTGTCTTGTCCCTAAGCCAGTGCATCATTTTAAAAAGTAATTAAGACATAATTGAAAATGTGTATGCCATCTAAATACAAAAATCTTCAAAAATCACCAAAACCAATAATTAAAAGCCACATTTATTGTTACATTATGCAAAAATACATTTAAAATGAACTGTATTTTGTGATTGAAATGAAATACATTGAGTAAAAAATAAAAAAGAGGAAGCATTTGTTTTAAAGAAAAAAAGCAATTTATTTTCTTTATAAATCTGGACCTTATAGAAGGAAAACATTCCATACATGCCTATAAATACGAAATATTTTCCTTCTATAAGAAAATACATAGCTATGCAACATGATATCGATACTAGCATAGACTTCTCAATGAGTTATCTTTTCAAAAAATTAAATGATTAGTTAATTTTCATATATATAATGCTTATGTATGTATATGTATGTTTTTACATGTGTGAATGGGGTTCATCATCAACCCAGACATTATAAATCAGAAATACAAAATAAAAATATTGAATGGGTAGCCCAATTCTAATCATTTGTAATAAAAGAGATAGTAAGTGCCATCTCTTTAATGTAAAAAAAAATGATAAAATGCATACATATCTCGTAAACTAAAACCATGGAGTGTTCATATAAAACAAAATATGCATAAAATGTCAACATATTCAATTAGGACTGGATTGACTTAAATTCTATACAATAATATATAAGAAAAAGCTAACTCTTCTAATTACAAGTAGTGCATAACAGTGGCTTATTTTAAATAGGTTTTAGTCTACCTAGTGGGTATTAGAAAAATCCCTTGGTTTTTTCCTCTGTATTTTCAATCATTCCTCATTCTCTTGGACATCATCCTTTACTAAACATTCTTAGATATCCTTGCAGTAAAATTCATTGATGAGCATATATTTTGTAGCTTTAATCAGTCCACTGCAACATCTATATTTTGATCCCTTGACAAAGGGCTACTGGTACCCTCTGTGTATATGTGAATAACTTGAGCTTCCCATTCAGGGACCATCATCAGATCCTTTTCTCACTCTCTTTTTATTCCCTTCATCCATTGCCTCTCTTTATAAAGTACTTACTTCGTCTTTACTTAAACTTGGAACATTCTTTTAATTTCTTCTCTTTGTGAACCTCTTTCAGAATTCATTTCTTGCCAGTACCTACATCACTCAGTATGTCCTTTCCTGATATTACTGTTTTCTTCAGAAACTCATATGAAGAAATAAGAATGTAGAAGCTTTATTATCTGCCCCATCTTGTAATTCAAGAATGTGCCTTGATAGGAGACATATGTAGGTCAGTATTTATAAAAGGACATATCAGAGCAAAAATAATTATTATAATACATTTTGGAAATATTAAGTGTAGTTTTTCACACAATAATGTGCTTGATATTTGTAATGATTATCTTATCATTGCTGCATCAGAAAAAATAAACTCTAAATATAATAATATTTACAAGGTTTTTTAATTATCAGTAGGAAACGTTACTATAAAAAGTCATAAAAAGATTTAAAGTAGTTTCACTTCATCTCTTTACCAAAAATGATGTACCTTATGATATTTGCACTTATTTAATTTTTGTTTTTATTGATGGATACTTTCATGGACTTTTAAACAAGTCGAGTTAATGTAATTAAAGGTTGATTTAATGTTAATGTTCTGTTCTTGGATGAGAACACAAAGGAAGAAAACTTTTAAGGTTATTTTTAACAATGCAAATTTCCTATAAAATCATATTTATGTTAATATCAAAGATTGAGCTAGGACATTATGAGTGTCAACAATTTAAAACCAAAAATGAACAAATGATATAAAATTTTTTACTAAGAGATAAAAACAATATAAATTTTTCTTTAGTATAAGACATAGCCTCTCCATTTCAGATGTGTGATGGGGGGAAAGGTACTAGGGATTGAGCCCAAGGATGCTGTACCACTGAGCTATATTCCCAAACCCTTTTATATTTTTATTTTCAGTCAGGGTCTCTTTAAGTTACCTAGGCTGTTCATGAACTTTCTAGCCTCCTGCCTCAACTTCCTGAGTGCCTGGGATTACATGTGTGTACCACTATGCTAGGCTCAATTTAATATTTTTAAATAAGGACATTGGTCTTGAAAACCAGGGTTTGCATTCCAACTCTGCCACTGTAAAAATATAAAAAGCATTTACATCTTTGGGCCTCAGTTTCCTATCTATATAATTACAGCATTTGTCTAATGATTTCTAGTATTTTGATCCTCTACAAAATAGTCTGTGGCTATATGAAGTTGAAAATGCAAACTACAGAGATTAATAAGTAATTAAGTACCAATAAATAGCACTATACAGGTGATGTCTCTAGGCAACACATGATTATGATTAATTACCAAATAAGTAGTTCAAGCAATATTGAAGCCAGTTAACTAAATGATCATTTATATGGTACTTAGTGTTTTGTATTTTAAATTTCTCATTGCATAATTTTTGATACATAATTTGGAACACATTTTCTACAACTGAAATTTCTGAGCTGTTTTCTCAGTTTTGTCAGTCACTACCCAAGTCCAGATTGTAACCTCCTTTTTGCCTCCAAAGCCTTCCTTGGCTCCGTGTGAAGTGAGGGATTATGGATTTAGCAAGGAAGGTAAGTGTGACTACAAGCATTGGCTCACCATCTGCTCCCCAGCAGAGCATGGGCCAACCTGCATTGCCTGCAGCAAGACCAGGGCACTGTTCTCCAGCCAGCCCTTTCCAACCTGGCTCAAGGCGCACAGCACATTCAGTCAGATGATTAGGTCTAAATAGTCCATATGTAACAGAATATTTTTCCTAAATACTAAAATGAAAACAAAATGAATGCCATTTTTTTCATTCTCCTTACTCGATACATCAAGTTTTACACAAATAAATACTCTCTTAAGGTTTATGCAAATGATAGAAAAATAAAACTATGCATTATTTAGCAGTTCTCCTATTTCAAGATATAACAGACTTCATTCACAGCATGTTTTTCCCTAGTTTATGCTGGCCTTCTTTTCTGATTCGACTTTTTAATTCATCTCTTTAAATTATTCCTTTTTAAATCATTATCTTATGGGTCTTCATAGATTTTCATGTATTAACCTATTATTAATTTTTACTATACTCAACTTAATATTAAATTGTTTAAAGCTCTTTTAAGAGTAAACACTTGCCTATGCTTTAAAAATAGCTTTTGCGTATTTGATCCAGTAGCCTCGTTCAAACCTAACTGTCAAATAAATTATGATTTTATTTTGGGCATTTTATGCATAGAATAATCAAGCATTGAACAGGAAAGTTAACCTTTGGCTTCAAGAATCAAGATTATACATTGATTCTCAAGAACCAAGATTTGGAGTCACTGACATTAACACATTTTATTTCTTTCTCAAATTTATCAATAATATGCTATTACATATTTTCATACTTTGTTTTAGGTCAAGTGCTTCAAAAAAAAAGGATTTCCATAAATAGCAGAAAAACATGCAGTTGAAAGTAGGTTTCTGCTTCCTTTAGCCCTGTTGCTTATTTGAGCACACAGAGTGAATGTGAAAATAAGCTGAACAAACACCTCACCCTTTTTACTTAAACTGTTGTCTGCCTGACTGCAGAATGCACACAGAAAACAATTTAAAATTGTATAACCCATAATACAGTATATTAAATTACAACATTGATCAGTAATGGAAACTTATTCCCAGATATGAATTATTTGCAGCCCATTTAAGTAATCCATTTTCAGGTGTGGCAATGAAAAAAAGTGCAACATAAATCTTTAATGCTGACCAGTTGAGAAAGCAGAGCTGAGGATTACAGACATTTTAAAGAAAAAAAACTAAAGGAATTGATATAGCCTGTTCAGTGGCTTACTGCACCAGCATGCTAATAAATTGACGGATGGCAAATCAGTGGTAGGAGTTGAAATCCTAGCATTTCTAACTAAGGCGGGATCTAATATCAGACTACCAAAATAAGGATTTTCTGAACCTGGTTGTTACAGGAAACAGCCTGTGCCTCTTTTTTGTCTATGCGAGTATTCAAAATGCCATATTTTCACATTGAAAATCCATGAAGGATTTTAAAAAACTAATTCAGTAACTCCATTAGTAATTTCAACGAGCCACATACATTGTGTTATAAAACAGAGAGGGTATATGAAAGGTAAGCATTGCTTTTTCTTGTTCACAGAGTTGGGGCCAAGTCTTATTTGAGAAAATAAACTTATCAAAGAAATCCCTTTAAACCTGTTTTACATTTCCATAGTATATAGAATAGAATTCATCAACCAACTCAAAGGAGGAAAGGAAGCAAAGACTTCTGGAGTATTTTGCACTATTTTTTATACAGGTTGTGCAAGTTGTTAGCTACTTCAAACTGAAGTATAAAAAATTATGTGTAGTGGTGGGGGGGAGACTTTCACATTGCAATTTCTTTTGTTTCCTGGAGCAGTACCTATATTAATTCATCTTACAAAGATCATTGCTCAAGAACTAAATTTTGCATATATTAGAAAGCAGAATTAGCATTGCACTGTGTACAACATTCGACGCTAACTTCTCTCCAAGCAACCATTAAAGGTCATGTTTTGACGACTGAATGGCATGTCGGCACCTTGGTACCCTGGAGAGGCATTCCCCAGGTACATGCAAAAGGTTATTAAATTACCTTCCGAGCAACACTATCTCTTCGGATGAAAAAGATTACAGGTTTTTAGAAACATCAAAATGCTTTCTTTCCTTCCTTCTTTCTTTTTTTTTAAATAAGATGAAGATGCAGTACCTAATGACCATTTTTGTGTGTGAGTCATATAGCCTGTCAGTGGTGACAGGACAAATGAGTGTAATGGCATAGCTTAAAGGGGAAAGGTTCATTTTAAATAGTGACAAATAATATTTAAATGGCATTGTTGGAGACCCATCATGCTTGTAAAATGTAGTTTGTATCTCTTCTTCATCTTTTAATTTCATCACTGTCAAATGGCATTAGCTCTTAACATGCAACCTCAGGTGCAGACAGAATTTTTAACTGTTAAATGTGCCCATAACCAAACATAATATATCTTGATTTTTCCTAGATTCTTTTGGTAATATGGATAATTCATTCCATAATATTTTTTTAAATGTTATTTTTTAAAAGGGATTTCATTGTAGAAAACAACTTTGCTAGATGCATAAAATAATATTTTTGAACTATAATGCCTAGAATTGCATTTCTTGTTATCTAGGTTCACAAATGTAAATGACTTAATTTTTAAGCTAAAAGTAATTAATAAACAGGGTGCATCTGTACAAAATCACCAGCTGTAGTGATTTGGTCTAACCAAATATAGTGAAATAAAAAGAGTATAAACTTGGAGTAAGATGGCGATTATCTTTTAAAACAAATGTGTAACTTCAAATCATGTAATAAGTAACAGGTTAAATTTTTCTATTCATTGTCTAGTTATGGAACTTAGAAAAAGTTAACCAAAAGCCAATTTCATCTTTTAAATTTCTTGAAATAATACAGCACCATTATAAAAAATATATTAAAATAAGTAAGTGCTAAGATATCTTGTGCATAGAATTGTAATTCTAACTTCAAACTTTCACATAACACCTCTAATTCTAAAATATTTTTACACAGCTTCATCACATTTATTGCTACTTTATTTTCAGATCACTTAAGCCAAAACTGAGACTGTTTAGGTACCTTTGAGTTGTTAAAAGTTATAGCCAATTTTCTGAAAAAATTATACCAGCTAAAAACACAACATTAAATATTTACCCTGTTGGATGTTAAAAAAAAAAACTTACAATGAAAAATGTTCACATATTCACTATTCAAAATGGCCTTCACTTTGAAATTGTGAAATGGAAGGGATTGCAGATGTACAAGAATAAATATAAAAACAAATGAGTTGACTTGAAGTGTTGCCGGCTTTCATAAACATGCTACTGCAATAACATATGACATTAATATTTAATTAAAAAAGCACTGCTGCAAAATTTTTGAAATTAATGTTTTGCAAAATTAACATTCAGTGCACAGAAGCAAAGTCGTTCTAGGCGCGACTGTGATTAATAATGTCATTCACTTTACATATTATATTAATATATTATTCAAGCTACGAATTAACACCTCCTAATTTAAATAAGGTGCTACATATCATGATGAGCTAAAATACTTTTCTTAAAATGGCCCGTCTGATTTTAAGCAATCTGTGTTTATCATTTAATATTTTGTTATTGAATACTGTTCTCTGTAAAACTCTTTTCACTTTAATTTCAAGCAGAGGAGACCTCATTAAACTGGAGCCTTCCGTTTCTAGGATTGTTAAGCCATTTGAACCATATTTTGTTTGCTAGATATGGCAGCAGTACTGAAATACCACTGTGTGCATGAGTATGCACGGAGGCAGCCATAGTTTTAAGGTTCTAAGGAACCTATAAAACAATGTGCTTCCTTGCTTTCAATGAGACACTTGTTTGCACACATGTGGCCACTATCATTGTGCATTGTGTCACAGATTTCTAAATGTTCACTCAGACTGAGAGAAAAATGCAGTTCCTAGCAGGGAGGAGCTGCTGTTTCAAAACTGCCTTGCATACTGAACCTCAGAGCTCAGCAATTTTCTATGAAAGTGTGAAGACACTTGGAAATGATATGAATTTCTCATTCTATTCTATGAATGTGGGATAATTGTCATTCATGGTCAGAATTCATTCATCAGGAAGGAGCTCACAGGGCCATTTATCTTTCACTGAGGTCCATGCAAATGAATGGTTCTTGTTGTAAGAAAAAATAATACCTGAGCAGATGAAATTGTGCCATGGGGAGCATAATTTTTGAGCCTCAAATACTTGCTTCATTACTACATAGAGGTACAAGGCCTCAATGATAATTTGGTAATTGACATGTTCACACTGAAAAAAAACAACTACTGACATTCTAAAGAAATAAATAACATATGTACCTCATGTTAGGTTTAGTTTATTCTAGAACAGCTTATCAGTCATATTATAGTTTTTTAGTTTCCTAACCACTCAACTAAGATATGGGAATGATGACACAGAGTTACAACCAATTCACAATTTGGAACCCTGGAATGGGGGGAAAAAGATTTTTATTTATGGAATTCAGGTGGAAAACCCATAGATAGATTTTTTTGTGCCAGTTCAAGTAGTTCTAACTCTGCATTTATATAACTGAATAAATGACAGTTTTGAGATACTGAAAAAATTGCTGGAAAATCTTTAGTAATACAAAACCAAATTTATATCACATAGTTAGTCTAAATATAGGATGTGAAGACCAACAAGATATTTGCCTGTAGCCAGTAGCTATCAGTCTACTGCTGTACTTTCCTAGTTTGCTAAAGAAGCAGTAAAAATCAACAAATTTCTTGTGAAGGCCTAGCCTCATCTTGACTTTAATATCACTCATTTCTTGCTCATGTGCTTTCAAATAAGTAATATATATATATATATATATATATATATATATATATATATATATATATATATATATTCACACACATACACACACACAAATATACACACACATACATACATACACATATGTGTGTGTGTATATATATATATATATATGTGTGTGTGTGTGTGTGTGTGTGTGTGTGTATAGCTATCCTTTTGCTTTTTTAATGCATATTTATTTTACAAATTTTTTCTGATTCCATCTTCTGTATCATTTCAATAATATAAGAAACCCTAAATAAGAAAATTTGGATTATTTATTAAGGCAAATTTTAAAATAATGATTTTGATGATAATAATGGAACTTTCAATGACTATTTGCCCACACTTTAAGAAGGATTTATTTCCAACATAATGATTTCTAGGAAATCTGTTTCTTGTGAAGAATTATATGCTCTAAATAGTGAGTTTGTCCTATCAACACTAGTTTGATGGCTCATGTATTTTGCTATATTTTAGAATAAAATATTTTAATGAGACTCTATGTTACTTCCAGGAACACATTTCAGATATTGAAGGGCATCTAGGTTGGTTCCACAGTCTAGCTATTGTGAATTGTGCTGCTATAAAATTGTTGTAGAAGTGTATCAGACGTTTTAGTAAGAAAGATCTTTCTGGTCCTCCAACAACGACTTGAAACTGTAAATTTATTTATTCCGTCTCAAGTAATCCTGGGTGTGGTGTCTCCTGCTCCTTCAAGGTGAGGTCTATGGGAAAAATGACATAGAGAGACAAAGGGAATGCAGGTTCCCCTGTATCATACCTGATAGAGGAGAAAGGGACTGTGTTAGCATACCAGGTTTTCCTTCAATCCCACCAATCAGATGTCTCTCTGTCTCCTTGGCACAGAAGGAATAAAGAGGGAAAGATCATTCAGATGAATTGTACTAGTTAACATTGATCCACATGGAAGGAAATATCAAGAATAGAGAAAAAAGCATCCCTAGCTCATGTGTTCAAGAAAATGTAGAGGGGCTGGGGATGTGGCTCAAGCGGTAATGCGCTTGCCTGGCATGCACAAGGCACTAGGTTCGATCCTCAACACCACATAAAAATAAAATAAAGATGATGTGTCCACTAAAAACTGAAAAACAAATATTTTAAAAAAAAGAAAATGTAGAACATGTTAACATGTTAAGGCAACACTCTGAAATTAGTTAAGTTTCAAAATGTCTTAAGGTGTTGGACTCATAGGTAACTATAGTGAAATAGAAGACATTTATATTAATCACATTTAAAAATCTGTTTTTAATAGATGTTCTCTGAAAAGAAAATGACCTATGTTAATTAAAGTTAATTTTACATGCATTTAATCTCAGGAGTTAACTATGATCAAAGTTGTACTAAAAAGCACAGAGCACAGTTTGAAGTTATCAACATAAAATTTTCTATTAGAGATCATACAGGACCCACTGGGCATCCCCTAACCTACCTTTGTCCACTGATAATCTCCTTTAGGCACTTGATCTAATTCAAGACTCAGTTGCCCACTGAGCACCAGCTCAGCCAACCAGTCTCCCAAAGCAATTTAACACTCTTAATCCTATCCCTCTACCATCTTTAGAGGTTTCAGATGATATACACTGTGCATTACGCCTCCCCTCTCCCACGTTCCCTGACTAAAGTCAGCAAAGCGGTAGACAATCAGTAGTACCCAGAAATTCTGGGAGTTCCAGTTAAATTTTTGCCCAGGAATTTTTAAACATTTCATTTGACTCATTTTTTTAACCTTTTCAACCAAGAAGGATATGTTAATAGAATATGCATTTATTTCACCTGAACATGTGAACATCTAAAGCATATAGATCTCCCTCTACTCAAAACCCAAGGACACTAATCAGGTAAGACTAATCACAAATTTCCTGTGCTACTTTCCCTGCTGAACCTTTAACCCAGAGCCTGTCCCTCCCTTAAAAAAATCCAATTTTAGGTCTTTTATTTCCCTATTGAGTTATTATATAATATTTTAAGATAACCATTTGTTTATCTAAATATTAGTCCTGTATCTTTGGAGAGATAATGATTGAAGAGATTGAAATTTCTACGGGAATTAATATAATAGTAAATTCAAAAATAAAAGTCATTAATTTGAAATGTCATAACTCAGAATTTATAACACCTAGGATCAGAGTTGATTTACTTTTACAAATCATATATAATCACATGTACACACACACAATACACACTTCAGTATAAGTGATGTCAAAATTACTATTTATAGTAGACATTAATAACAAACCAAATGAATCCCTTTTGATTTTTGAAGAGCCTAATGTTTTTCTAACTATAAAACAAAACATACCTGTGGTAGAAATTTAGGAAATGAGTTGGTTGCAGTGGTGCACACCTGTAAAAGCAGAGACTCGAGAGACTGAGGCAGGAGGATGGCAAGTTCAAGGCCTGCCTCAGGAATTCAGAGAGACCTGTCTCAAAATAAAAAGTAAAAAGGACTGGGGATGTAGCTCAAAGGTAAAGTACCTCTTGGTTCAATCTCCAGTATCAAAAACAGAAAAAAAAATGCTGAGGTCTTTTCAACCATTTCAACTTTGTAATCTATTTTCTCCCTTTTTATTTCTTATGCCTCACTCTTTTCAATGTAACAGCTACTGATCAAGAAATCACATGACTGCTCTGAGAAACTTGAGAAGGATATGAGATAAGATATGGCATTTCAACATAGTTGAATGGACATGATTTAAAAAAAAACACATATAAAATGGTATCATTAGCCAGAAAGGATAGGGGCACAGATAATAAGCAGATAAGGATCTATAAAGAGAAGGGTGCCTCCTGGAGAAGATGACCAGGAGCTGCCTTTACTGATTTATGATTGAAAATACAAAGTAAAAACCATTCTTGGAGTATTCTCCAAAAAGAAGCAGCACTAACATATAAACAACAAATAAAAACAAATAAAGCCTAGATGGACTCAATGAAGAAAAAAGAGTCAACCAGTGTTCCCTGGTTTAAATATATGTGAACCAATAATGTTTGAGACATGAACAATTACTCAGGATCTATTGTGTGGCCACTGTTGGAATTTATACAAGACTTTTCTTTTCAAGTGCCTTTTCACTGTTTTTATGGCCTCTCACATTTTTGTGGGAGAGAAGGATGTCTGAGGACACGGTAATGTTGATTATAATTATGGGACAGTGTTATAAACGCTATTGACTAAGCCCATTTGAGCATTGTGAATATTACAGGTGGTGAAGGATCTGTTTTGAACAAAAAGAGGTTGAATTCACAAAGAACTGAAAAAGAACAACCCGGGGTTTAATAAATTCCAAGGCATATAGATTTTGGAAATCGTTATGTGTGCCTGGCATCCACATATGCATATACTAATGAATACACCCTGATTCTCTAACAGGGGACTGTGCACCTTCTGCTTTCCTCCTGCATTTTGACAGATGACCATGCCTGGCCAATTGGATGCATTCCATGCAAGTGAGTCAGCATGACCGATTCAGAGATGGCGTTAAGACATAAGCTATGAAATGAAGGTGTTGGTTTTACCGGATTTGTTTTGCTTATAAGATAAAAACCTGGGTCTGTACAGACCCTACAAGGTAGGAAACTGATTAAGAATACAATAAAAAATATAGAAGGAGGACAGAACTGATACATGCAACAAATCAAGCTCTACTCATATTAACTGAGATCCTGAGAATCCATGTGAGTAAAGCAAGCTCAGATACTGGACTTATCATTGACATGACTTTGAGAAGGGGATGTGGCCAGGAGATTTCTATGAGCTTTAGCCCTTTAGTTAGGCTGCATTCAGTTGAAAAATAGGGAATTATGAGTGCTCTGAGGAGTTAAGGATGATTATCCTAATCTCAATGAAAAGTAAAACATAAGGAGATAATGTCAGTTGCAGCAAACAAAGAGTAAAACCTTCTAAGAGAGAATTTATATGTATAAAATCCTGTCACCACCACCACCTGCATGTGGAAGTCTATTCTGCTTTTATAACACACCTATCAAGACAAGACTCTCTTTATTCCTACTTCTGAGTCATCACTAAACAGATACTGTTTATGCTGATGAAAACCTCTTAGGGACCCTGTATGCTTTGTTGTTTTGTTTTCTACACAGGATTTTTTCTCCCTGCAATTTCTTTTATCTTCATTGCCATGCCAGCAGCGTTAGAGGTGGGTTGGTGTGATTCCATTCACTGTTACCTTCTGAAATGAAAGCTGCCACATGATAATTACTGGTGTTAAGGCATCTGGTTGTGGGCTCACTCATTGCAACACAATAGCGATGGGTTTATTTAATCTCCCTCTTCAGCAGGTGATTTGTCTCATCATAGAATCTGGAAGCTTCTCTTTCCTTAAAAAAATATTTTAAGGGACCAAGACAAATGCACAGCAATGTAAAGACTTGCATATCTGAGTGATAATAAATATAGAAATTGCTACTGACCTGGAAACCTACCATAAACGAACAAAATCAGTTTTAAAAAAAAATGATTGAAGATAACAAGAGGTATACATTATTATCAAATGAAATAGTTTCTTTAGCCTGGTAATAAATCCTCCTTGAGAATTATAAAAGTATCATTAGCTACCAGCACAAATCTGGTTAATTCAAGTAAATAATTTTTGACTTTTAGAATAATGAGATCAACAGCGACTGTTAAAATGAAGCTGGTACAGGCCATGGTTGTACTAGGTTGTGGGGAAAGGAATTTTGATATTCATCCCAAGGCCAGAGAATATAGCACAATTGAATATAAGCAAAACCAAAGCAGCGTCCACTTCCTTTTCATAATTCAGAGATGTGCTCATTGTAACTAAGAAACAGTAACAGTTGAGTGTCTCTTAACAACTAGTTACTAACTAATGTAATTGATGATATAGAAGTTTATATTGTGGGTTTTTCTTGGTTTTCATGAGGAAAACTTTGGGTTAAGGCTGTGGCACCTTACACACAGAAAAATAGAGGGTTTTAGTTTAATCATCATAAACATAGTGATCACAAAAATCAGCACCATACCACAACAAATTTAGCCACACTCTGTTGTTACCTGCCATTATATTTTCTAGGCTAGCCACATGTGCACCCCAAAGCTTAGCAAAAATGCAGCTACCCACCCTTCAAAAAAATTCAACGGGACAGGATGTGAAATGCAGATTGGCCCTTAAAAGTGTTTTTTAGAAGGCAACATTCTAAAGTCTTTACTTTTCTAGAACTACTACAAATTGGTTAGCATGCTGTGGGGAATCTTGAATTATATAAGAAGAAGAATAAAAATGAAAATGAAAAAAGCCAAAAACACTGAAATGATATCAGGAGATGGTGCATGCACTGAGCTGAGCCCACGGTTTTGCTTTCCCCCTTCTCTCCCCTTTATGACCCTAAGGTGGTAACCTATCAAGTACATGGCATTCCTCCCGAGACAGGGCTTGCCAAGTAGGCAGTGTCTTGTCATGATTCCTCCTAGAAGTTAATCCCCAGAAACCTTCTCAGGAAATAGTAGCATAGTGTCCACTGATAGGTTTCATAGTTAGCATGTCTATGAAGCAAAGATGTCCCCTTTGCCTGTTCAACTCCGACAGAAGCCCTCCTTCCATTCCTGATCATCATTCCATAAACATGGCTTCTTTCTTCAAACATCCTTAGCATATAACCTAATGTTCATGTTCAAAGCCTTCCTCACTCCAAGACAAAGAAAAGAGTCATATCTCCTGCCATTTTTCTGACATGTTAAATAGGTCTACCTTTCTTGGGCCAGTGGAGTTTTAAAAAATGTGGCAGCTTTTGACTCAGATATATTTTTATTTAATCATTTGTTAAGCATGATCAACTCTACGACTGTAGTATCTTTCATATATTTTTCCATTATTCACAATCTTAGGTCCCACTTCAAGAGCTTCCTGACTCACCTATTTCCTTTTAGATTCTTCTATGTAATATAGTATGTATCATTCACTTTGAAAATACGGTTGTTCCAATATTCATCTCCAAAACTTTTCCTGGTTCCCAATTAGCCCCATTCACCCCTAAAGCATACCCAGCTTCTTTCATGTTCTCCCATATCCCTAATGTTCTTTATAAAACCTGGGTCCACACAAAAAGTTGGACAATATCAAGGGTGAGTCCACTATTCCTTAGGAACAAATAAAGGCACCTACATGGCTTTTGTACACATTTTTTCCTTTTGCTATTTCATAATTGATTATTTCTTCAAATGTTTTATGTTCTTTCTCCTTGAGTAAGGAAATAAACTTTATCAAATATCTCAACCATCAAATGAAAACATAGGGGGAAAAAGTAGCTTACTATAAAACACAGACCTCATCAGAGACACGTGCAGTCAATCTCTTCCAAATGATGACAAGTTGAAAAGAAACCTTACCCTTGGCATACAATTTGAATAAATCAGTGATTTGTTGGAATGAATTCAGCTTAGTGGACAATTAGTATATCCTTTATAATTTCCTGCTGGGACTAAATCTTGAGCCAACAAAAAAAGGAAGAGGTTATTTCTGCACAGAAATTTGCTCATGATGTTCACCCAACTTCTGGAAATACAGGTTCCATTTGATTTTCATTCTCTCTCAAATTTCATCTGCCTGTCAAACAGCTCTTCTCTGAATACTTCCAACTGAGCATAGTCACACTAAATCTACCACATAGCTACCACACCTCTTCCTTGAGACTTCCCAAGTTGGGGCAACATACCACTACTTAAAAACTGTGAATTCAGACTTCTTTCTTGGTTTCTGTCCCATTCAATCATGCTTTTCTTCTTTGTAGCTTCCAATGTTTACTCTTGAGTCTGCGTCCTCCTTTCCTTCTGTCTTCATCACCATAGTGAGTTCAGATCCTCAGAGCTCTACAGCCAGAATGTTGAACTAAATTCAGGTCCCCTGTTTCTTCTTCTTGAGCATACTTCTCTTCTAGCACACTTCCAGATGTTTGGGTCCTGCCTGTAAACAAGTTTATGTGGCTCCACTTGCAAAGGTATTAGGTCTAAGTTAGATAATCTGTGGATGTGTCAAACAATAAAGTGGTATGATCAGCACCATCCAGATTCTTTGACATGGTATCATTATCTCATTATCCCATTTTAGAAGGGAAGAAACTGCATCTCAGATATTCCCATATTTTTGTACATTAGATAGTGGTTTTGAAGCAATGTTTCAAACTGAGGTCTTTTTAACTGTAAGGCTCAAATATATGCTTTATTATATTTTGCTGTAACATTGTGGTGTTCATTTTATAAATTAATTATTGGATTCTGAGACTAAAATCAGGATCATTAAATTTTTAAGTCAAATCCTTAATGTCAACCCAAGTTTTATTTAGTGCCTCCGGTTATAAATAATGTTTTATAGGACATAGTTGACCTATTTATTTGCATATTGCCTTCATGTCAGACTTGAGTAGTTGTGGAAGAGACCCACACAGTCTAAAATATTTCCCATCTGGCCCTCTAGAAGAAAAAAAAAGACTTTTGTCTATTGGCCAAAGTGTATAATTCTCAACTCTAGTGGGCATTGGAATCATCTACCATAAGGGTCCTATCTCTTGAGATGCTTATTAAGTTGATATGGGATTTGAATGTGAGCATTTGTTGTTCATAAAAATCTTTCAGTGGATGCTAATGTGCATTCAGGCTTAAGAACCACTGGCAAGGAATGCCCTTTATAGACTGATGACAGTTGAAGCCACTGAATGTACAATTAGAAAATATGGCCCAATCACAATTCAGGATTTTGTAATCTGCCTGGTTGGTAAGGATACTGGCGTGATTTACTCAGTGAATGCATGAGGCTTGCAATGTATAAGCACTGATATTCTGTCTCTGCTGACAAAGCCATTGGAAAGAGGAAAAAAAAAGGCTTGCTGATAAGAACTAGGATTATTCTAACACCTACTTCATTTTCCTAAACAAAACTACATTTTATTCCAGAGAGTCAGACAATGGCAGATAATTAAGAAGATCATTTGTGACTTGATTAGAAGCCTCACTTGCTAAAAAATACAGAATACCACTTATATTAAACACAATTGAAACAAGTGGAACATAACTTCAGTACACTTGTGTTGTCAATTACCACCTAATCACCTTATAATTGTAGCCACCATTGTCATGCCTCTCGTAATAGAGATAAACTCATGAAAGGCACTTGCATCCAATCCTTCTTACAGGGTAAGAAGCTCCTAGGATGGTAGAAACCAGGAAGAATATCCAGAGTATGGAACATCCAGGGTTAAAAGTTCACTATCTGGCATCATTGAGATGGGTCAAGGGTAGCCAGGAAAGCAATCGAGCAAGCTAAACCAACCCTCATGCTCCTCTCACTCACCATGAAAAGACATGTGAAGGATCACTAAGCCTGTGCCCTGAGATCCTCACAGAGAGTTGGATCCCATGTCACTGAAAAGAAAAAAAAAGCAGAGGCCACAGTGATAATGCAGAAAATAGTGTCAATAAAAAAATGAGTCTTTTCCAATTCTTACCAATCATATAGAAGGAATCCCTGTCTATCTCTCAGAGATTACGGGGAGAGGAATCTCTCCTTCTGTCCTCCCTTAACAGTATCTTTTCCCCATTGGAAGAGGCATTATTATCTGATTGCTGATATTACCAAAGTACAGCAGCCATTAATCCTTATTTCTCCCTTGGGTAGAAAGATAAGTTTAACCCTCATTGAGCCATTTGAATCTTGGATTCTTGGTCTTTCTGAGCTGAAAGTTGTGAGCTTGGTCACAATTTTCCTTGGTAACTGTATGTCCTACAGATTCAGTCAGTCTCCCTCACTTGAATTTCATTCTTGGAGAGGAAAGATATGAGAGAAAGCTTATTCTACGATCTCATTCCTACTATGGTCTTTAAGTAAGCAAAAGTGAAGTCTTGTCCATTGATTCAGACTCAGAAGAACAGATGCTTGTGATTTATTAGGAGATTTGAGTTACCATAAAAGTTTCTGGCACATTCACAGTTTTCCATGTGATTCAAAACTGGGCCCTTCATAATAACCATGTGAGGTAACTGAAATAGGGAATTGTTTCAGATCTCTTTCCAAAGCCTCTGGTGCTCACATTCCATTGAATTCATACGGCTGTAAAATAATCTACTGCTGGGAGCCATCAGCCAAGTAGGTATGACAATTTCCTTGCCAGCGTACCCCCATGTTTATTTAGTGGAAGGACTCATGGAAATAGGACATTTTGCAGCGACATTGCATGTAAGGTGACCTTGTTCAAGGACCAGGGCGGATCCGTGTTTAGGGTGTTCCTGGTTTAGCATAATACGAGATTAGGGCGTTCCCCATTTAGAATAGGGCGTATCCTGCTGCCTGAGTTCCCCTTGAGTTCTCACGGGATTCAGAATATATTTGGGAGACAGAAGCCCAGTGGGTGGTGGATTTGGGCAGAGAACGTGGATTTCCCCAGAACGTGTTTATAGACGGCCAGTGTGAGACCGGGAATAAAGAATTGTTGTTTGAATCTAAAAAGCTGTGAGTGGCTCATGATTTGTGCCCAGCCAGACTGTGGCAATCTACCACAGTTTATTTATCCCTCTGCCCATCTATCTTTCACATCACCACCAAGTTTGTCCCTTTAGGCAACACATATGATGACCCCAACCTTTGCCCCAAGAAGTAATCTAATTATCACTTTTGACAAATTTTTAGTCCCTTAACCAAACATAAGGAGTTCTTCTGACCTGATACACCTTGAAGTAGAAGAAGAGAGTGGGATTGCCAGTCTTAGTCCCTAAATAGAAACTATTGTTGCTCCATTGCATACTAGATACTGGAGACACAGTAGCAACACATCAGTGGTTTTTGCTTTCAGAGTTTACAGTCCAGTGGCCAAATTGTAGTCATACATTATGTTGAACAACCATTAAATATTGTGGAAGCCCCTCTTGTGTGCTTTTCCCTTGAATCCGGTACTGCTCCCAGCCACACATGGAGTACCACAGAGGAAACATATGCTCATAAAGTACAACCACAGAAAAGAAATGCAAACACAGTGAACCACCATTGGAGGGTCTATTTCTCATTTCTATTGTTCATTGCTTTGTTTGTTTTAAAGGGCATGAAAGGGATTTTGTGAAATCTGATCCTCCTATTTCCCAAATCACAGAACCAGAACACTACCAATCCTCCATAACAAAGCTGTTCATTCATTCCCATGACAACTAAAGATAAAAACAGAATTTATAACTTCAAGAATGGAGTACTAGGAATAGACAAACTTTTAAAAGCAAAGGTTTTATTTCCATTCAACTGCCTTAAAGAAGAATTTAAAACAAAAATATGTTGTATATGAACAAGAGTGGATGTACAAATTAACCAGAATTGCTTCCAAATATTATGGAAGAATTTTTTTTACAAATGGCCTTGAAGCATCAGGGGCTGCTTCAGATACAGCCAATAAATAAAATTTGCACAGCACTCTGCATTATTATTTCAGTAATGAGGAATATTTTTCAGAGATTGGTTCTACATAACATACTAGAAGGCAGATGGTCATCATCATATTAAGATTATGATTTAATCTTGGCCTCAGCTCACTTCAAAAATCACAAATTACATATCCTTAAAATCTGCCAGTTTGAGTGCAAATTGTATCTTTTTATGTTCTTCTTTTTTCAAAAAAGAAAAAAAACATACAGAGTTCCAAATTTCCCTGCTTGAAATAATTCATCGATCTCTCATGGTTTGCAGAGATAAAAGGAAATCTGGAAGAATCCTGCTCAGTTTGGGTATTAGAGAACAGCACTGAAGACTACAATCCTTACAAGCTTAGTCAACTGTGCTGATCTTATTTTTGAAGTAAAACTAAAAGGTGACTGTCAAATTATATAGGTCCATAGAATATTAATATATTCACAGGGTATGAGTAGTTTTTACATATTTGGTAGTTGTTTTCTATATGACCCTTTCATACTTTGTAAATATCAAGGTCTGGAATTACTAGGCTTCCATCTTGAAGACCATGCAAAAAAAAAATCAATTTTGAAATCATAACCATGCAATTTCTTAAAAGAGTGCTCTTGGAAAAGCCATTTAATCTCTCTAAAGACTTCCTATCTACAAAATACATGTAAAAGCACCTACCTAAACATTTGGCATAAAGGAATTAAGCATTTTATAATATTTGTTTTTAAGTCTCCGAACAACACACAGTAACCTAAATCTAGCACTGATTCCCATATTTATTCTTTTTCCAACCATTGTTTTCTGATGAATATTAGTCTTTAGAGACTAATATTTGGTTACAAAATGCTAGAAACAAAGCATCCATTGTTCTCCCAATGAGTTCATTTTGTGGACTAGAGATGCAAGATTTGGCACTGGTATGGGAATGTGAAATAGCTGCCACAGACCTGCTGCTAAGCTCCAAATACATTACCGTTTGCCTATGTGAATTATCTCTTCGTGTTTGTCGAGAGAACAGTGCTTACCTGAAATGCTGCAATATCATAAAATCTTTCTTCAATAATACGTTTTAGTTGAAGAGGGGATATATCAGCCAGACAAGATTCTTAGGCCATAAGGTTTCAGTAATCAAGCCAAATAATCAATGGGTTTTATAGCCTATAATGGATGAATTCATATTTCACTTAAATAATCTAAGTAGCTCGAAGCTTTTGATAATTTTCTCATTATAAAATTCAGTTGTTTACAGATAAACTGTTTTGTAACCTCATCCAAGCAAATTCATATAAATCAAAGTTCTGAAACCTTGCTATTATAACCCCATATGAACACCTTCATTTCTGAAGTAGATTTTGGACTCATAAAATATTCATTTGTGTGCCTGGACACTCCATCATATTAAAAAAATTCTGCTTGATTAAACAGAATATATTATTCTGCCTCCTTATTTGCATAATATATCAGACCTACACTGTGGGTCATTGAGTGCAAGTTACAGCCTCTAACAACTTGTGCCTTCAACCTTGCTCTCAATTTTCAATTAAAATAACTTTAAGGAGATACAGGATTTTCATATTGCAAAACTTAAAATGATCTTCAGAAATATATGGCCTCTTTGATATGAATATTACAGCTACTTGATGCCAAAGGAAATGGTTTCTGCAGTATAGAATTTGGGGTTTTATCTACCATACAATAACTGATATACTTACTTTTGAGATTGAGTGTATTAGGATATTATAGATAAAAGCTTTTGTCACAATTCAAACACAAGTACAGCAATGGTATGTCTCTCTGTTTTCCCTATTTCCTGTTTTGATAGAAAGATTTGTTACAATTCGGAATGGAGATATATAGCAAAATAATCAGAACCAAGTGATAAAAAGAAATCACCATTATTGCTTAAACTATTAAAATACTAAAATCAAAAGCTGATGCCAATTATTTTAATAATTAATATTAAATGCATTATATATGAAAAATACTACCCAGGGCTTCTGTGACAAGAGTATCATTGAAATTTATATATTGATACTTTTACACAATGAAAAAAAAAATACAGTAGCAGTAAAATACACTAATAACTGGGCATCTATATGTTGAAGTGAGTGCTCCTAATAGGAAACTAAACTATTTTCTCCCAAGATTGCAGATTTGTCTAGCCATATCTGAAGATGGGTGATTCAGTTCTTCCAGAAGTGTATTTATAGAATAGATCCAGTAGCTTCCAAGAAATAACTCAAGAAAAAAGATCTTGAGGAACAACAAGGTGGTCCAAGAACAATGGTATGGTGGTAAAAGTGAAAGATTCATCTTAAATAGGGAAGAACATTGACCATTCACAGATGTATTGCTCAGTTGCTCTGAAGTTTGGTTTGATTTTAATAAAAATCAGTAAAAATAAAAAATCTGCCTTGCTGAACTTTTTAAAAATCTTTAAAGAAATGAGGTAGTTCCACTGTGTAACCTGAATAAAAGAATCAGTCAAAAGTGGAAGAGTGAAATAGCTTTCCTAGCATCCGGGATTTGAAAATGCCAAATAAGAAAGTTAGTGTGAGCAACAACATGGACCAGAGAAAGAAAGAACGTTATTTTCTGGTCTCAGCAGAAAATTATGGAATTGAGGAGAAATAAAAACAAAACAGAAAATATAAACAAAAGTTTGTGAATACATAAGATGCCCCCTGGAGATTTCATTCAGTTACTATTTGGACTGAAATACATTGTAACTATTTTCTCTAGTCTTATAAGTAATGCAAGAACAGTGCAGAGAGGGAAAAAATAGAAAAGAAACAAATTAAGCAAATATAATTAACTTTTGACCTCATCAAAATAAAGAATTAGAGGAAAATGGAGTTGTTATTGAAATGATAAACATAGTGAAATGCTATTATAATTATTGTTATAGTGATCTCATGTTTACCCCTGGCTAGGATAGTCTTGTTAATTCCATATGATCTCCCCAACAAACTATAGCTACCCTGTCTTATGACTTCTTCCCTAACAAAGCCATTTCCCTCTAGTTACTAGAAATTAGCCCTTCCTGCCATTTCCTGCCATTGCATATCCAAGCAGCAACATCTCTGGAAGCACAGAGTCATCCAGGGAAGCCTCAGGTATTTGTTCTTCTACTAGATTGTTAGTGGATCTTGGCTTACATATTCTTTCATGGAATTATTTTAATAGATACTACAGCAGTCTACCTTCCCTAGAAGAAATCAACACAGTGATTAATAATGACCTTTGGGATATAATTTTTCATCTTCAACTGCAGGAGTAAAATGATGCATACTTTAATCTCCTCTCTCCAGTCCTATTTTTGCAGTACTTAATGAATTACTATATCTGAAATTTTATAATTCTATCAGAAAATTAAATATTCTGGAATGACATCAGCTCTATTTACTATTGATTTAACCAGCAGTCAGGTCTCTAATAGAACCCAAGATAGTAAACCATCAGAATATCATACAACCAAGTAAAGCTTGGTGCCATAGTATTAAAGGCATAATCAATTCCAAGAAATTAAAAAAAGAAGTGTGTTTTATTCAAAATTTTAGAGGTAAAATTAGAGATTTGAGCTAAACATTTTGAGACAGTGGTTCAATTTTAAATCCCTAATCAATTTCCAAACATTCAAATCCCAATTAATTCCATACACCTGGCAAATGATATTCAAGAAATGCCTATTGAATAAATGAATGAATGATTCCCTCAGTTTTGAAAGCTCAATAGAGTTGCATATATCTACTTTTGTCAGACACCTAACCTTTGTAGGGTGGTCCTTAGATGATAAAGTCAGATTACTGGAAGCCATTATGTTACTGCTCTGTTGCTGATGCCAGTCACACAGGATCTGTCCAAATGGTCTTTCTGCTCACTCTGTCCTTTTCTGGTCAATCCACATTCTCAGTCATTGTCTCCATGGTCACACCTGTGTCCAAAGCTCTTTATCCATTTTGCAATATCTGTGGATTTCAATTTCTTATCCTGAATTTCCAGGACTCCTGTGATCTCTGCCTACTGAACCTCTTTCCCTTTCATTCTCTGTTCTATACCTACATCCTTTCCTTGTCAAGTTCTCTTGCCTTCCTGATCAATGAACTCTCAATAGTCATTCCCAGCTCAGTGAATTACATCATCAAGTTCTCCATGCTGTAACATTCCTCATTCCCATCTGCCTTTTTTAAATATATATATATATATATATATATATATATATATATATATATATATATATATATATTAATTTAAGTTGTTGATAGACCTTTATTTATTTATATGTGGTGCTGAGAATCGAACCCAGTGCCTTACACATGCTAGGCAAGTGCGCTACTGCTGAGCCATAGCTCTAGCCCCACTCTGCCTTTTTAAATCTCCATCTTCAATTCCTAAGACCAAGTTTTCTGGGAATCTTTTCAAACTATTGATATGTCGTTGATCACTTGTTCTTTCACTGTTAACTTACACTGTGCTGAGATGCAGTTACCAGCAGCCAGAAATGCAAATATTAGGCTGCATGAGTGAAGGATTTAAAATTCTTATATGCAAGAGTCAAAAATAAACGTGTAAATAAAAATATTTTAATTTAATAAGGAAAATTAAGCACAAAGCTGAATGAATATAGATTGCTACAGGAGTAGCTCTTATTGCTTTCTCACATAATTGAGAATACATTGCATATTTACTGTTGTTGTTGTTTTCTGATTCTGTGTATGTATTCAGATTGCTTTTAAGCTTGAGTATAAGCATTTTGAGAACAAGAATGTCTCATTGTAGCATTTATATGTTCTTTTAATTGTGCCTAGCATAATAATTCTTATTAGTTGATTCTCCTGTGGATGTCTAGAATTCTATGGAAAAAAAGAAAATTTTCAATAAGTTTGGAAATCATTTTTAAGTCATTTTTTGTGGTGGTGATCAGTCCCAGGGCCTCACATACTTTCACATGCTAGGCAGCAACTCTACCACTGAGCTACATGCCCAGTCCTTCTTTTTGTCTTCCTAAAAATAAAACCTTGACTTGCAGAAGGAATCAGCAGACCCTTCACATAAGGTAGATACAAGTAGAAAGTACAAGAATAGAAAGATACTCAATCTCACTAATTGTCCAAGTGGCATCAAATAAACAAGGTACCATTTTTTAAAAAAATTTTATAGATTTAGAGTTTGTTGTGCTGTACATTATATAAATTGCAATATTTTGTCAATACATAGCAACATGGGGTAAAATCCATTTAAATAATACAGGCTTATCCATTTCACTTTGTAAGAAATCTAGAGATATATATAGTAATTAAATTCATTTGTCCCACTGGGGATTTAGCATGGAACAAAAAAGTCATTAATCTCTTCAAATTTTATTACATTTGTGTTTGGATTTGAAGATAAGAGAAACATTAAAAAATAGATATAAAAATATCTCTCTATATGCTCATATATAAATGTAAGTATATATGTGTATATATATGTACACACATATATATGCATATATAAGTTTTATGAAGAACAATAAAGTAAGGTAGTTTAAAGTTGGGAAAGAAAAACCAACATAGTTTTTTCTGTCTACACTAACATGTAGGTTTGTTAATATCTCTATTCATATTCTCAAAGTTGCTAGAACAATTTTTGTTGGACCACAGGGTAGCCTCCAGTACAGAAAAGGTAAGAATGAATGATGATAGTCATTTTCCTGCTTACACTTTCTATTTTCATTGGGTTCAAAATATTCGCCAAAAGTCCTTCAGTCATTAATTAGTCAATTTTCTGTTGTTTCTAATACAGTGCCACAGATGGAGTAAATTGTTCTGTTGTTTTAAGTTCATTTTGACTCAGAGTTCTGAATGTCTAAGGTCAAGGAACCACATGTAGCAATAACATCCTTGCTAATTGAGTCCAAGGGCAATTAGCAAGGAAAAGAGACATGAAAAGAGACAGGGAGCATGGATGTTGTAATCATGAAGGCTCCAATCTATTGACTCAGTCTAATCCCAATCACATCCCAAAGGTCCCCTCTCCACATACCATAGTTGGATTAAGTTCCCAACCTCTTATTCCCTCATAAATGGAATTAAATCTCAAAACAGGAATCCTTTCAGACACACTTAACTAATATCAGAGCCCACATCTTCCTCTTTTTTGTTTTTAGGTTACATGTGCTCCCCTGAAGCCATGACAGAGAATGAAGAGTGTGATCATCCTGACAGTCCTTAGTAAAAGCAGTTAGTCCTCTGGAATTCAAGCTGGAGATTACCTTCCTCCTGTTATGGGCTGATTTGAAAGTGAGCCTATATTTACCCCATTTTGTTCAGATACCTCACCCCATGTGAAATTACCCCCCCAACAAACACACATTTAAGCCCACTCACATAGAAGCTAACACCTCCACCCCCACCTAATTGCCCCCTGACCATAATATCCTTGCTCTATGGGACTAATGCAAGATTGTTTTTCTGAGAATGCTTGGTTCTCTGTACTTTCAGCCCTGGCTTGAAAAGAAAGCTTTTATCTTCACTTTCAAAGGACCCAGAGAATTATTTGGAAATTTGGGAATAGGACCTTAACATTCCCAGCATATGCCTAGCTTTGTACCTAAAGCTAAGGAGTCTTGTGTCAGATGGTAAAAGAGAAGGAAAGTGACTTTAGACAACCAACAGTATCTATTATATGTTTATTCTAGAAAATTTAAGTTGATTGCACAATGTCACAAGGTTATTAGTTGACAGAGCCCTGACTGCAACCAAATCTTTTGACTCAGTGCTCAGGGCTTTTTCACTACTGAGTGGACTGTTAGTCCACACTTGATTTTGTTTTGGGTTGTTTGTTTAGCAGCATAAACACACTAGAATAGAGTTTCAGAGTAAAAATGGAGAAGGGGACCGGGATGGATTGAGGGAGTAGACACACTAAAATCTCTAACATGTTAAGTACCATTTGTCTCTTAAGACTTTTGAACTTTTTTCAGCCCCATCCTAAATGTCTGTGCAGAACTGAAAATACTGTTGGATTTCAGTTCTTCTGTTATAAAATGAACAATTAAGCCACATAATTTCAATAGCTTCTTGGCCTTACCAGTATCCCAACTAAACTAGTGATGTATTGTCACTTTATACAATCAACAAATTCATATTCCTAATCCATAGAACTCCATGGGATTTACTCATGCATTTTATTTATTTATGTATTCATACTGAGGTTAAACCCAGAGGTACTCCACCACTGAGTCACATATTCATAGTCCTTTTTTTAAATTTTTCCCTTTGAGATAGAGACTTGTGGAGTTGCTTAGATTCTAAGTTACTGAGGCTGGTCTGGAACTTGCAATCCTACTGCCTCAATCTCCTGAGTCGTTGGTATTCCAGACATGCAACACTGTGCTTGGTCCTCCAGGGAGTTTAATATTTATGAAAAAAAATGCATTGCAGCATCAGAATAAGCAAATTATTAAAGAACTTATCTTTCATATATTACAGCATCATTAGAACTTGCAATCTAGACACACACATGGATATAAAGAGAGAATAGACACCCCCTCCTGGCTAATTTCACTCCATATTGTGACCCCTTGTTTTGGGATTGACTTTATCTATGTGAAGGAGATAGTCTAGAAAAGTGGACAGATCACTTTTCTGTAACACTCAGACTGGTCCCAGTGTTACTTCTGCCTCTAACTTGGCCAGTGGCCTTGACAAGACACATAATCACTCATGATTTCTGTTTTTTTTTTTCTTGTTGGAAAAAAAGCATTAACTGTATCTTCCTTGTTAAACTGTGGTGAAGATAATATATGAGTTTTATTTGTGTAATAAATGCACATGGCTATCATTTATTAAGTGGTAAGTATGGCTTTTAATAATGCATTATATTTCTTACATCTGTATTTGCTCTGTCCTCCAGCAGCTTAGTTTTACTTATTAATCACATCTAATGAATATCTCTAACAAATTGGAGAACAACAACAACAACAAAAAGAACAATTTATTTCCATATTGTTTTTATCCCATAAATTTCTGGCTGCACAATAATTAATACCTAATATATACTAAATTAATAAATAAAATCATTGCTTGCTGTGAACCCCAAATACTAAAACCTTAAAAATCTATGGGTCTCACTGAATATGGTGGCACACGCCTATAATCCCAGAAGTTCCTGAGGCTGAGGCAGAAGGATCACTAATTTAAAGCCTGTCTCAGAAAAGGTGAGGCACTGAACAACTCAGAGACACCCTGTCTCTAAATAATATACAAAATACTTCTGGGGTATGGCTCAGTAGTCAAGTGCCCCTGAGTTCAATCCCCAGTACCAAAAAACAAAAAAAGAAAAGAAAGAAAATAAAAAAAAAAATCTATGGGTCTTAAAATCATGGATTCTAAATTAATGAATCAGTGTAACCTAATAAATAAAAATCCCTAAAAAAATAACTCTTGCTTTCTATTAATGCTTAAATAGAAAGTAATAATTATTCAAATTATTATTTCAAGGACTTATTCAATCTGTAATGACCCCGGGCTTCTTGATGTAAGAGTTGAAGCAGTCAGCCAATGTAAACCTTCATTGAAGTTTTAGTAGAAAATGATAGGTTAAGCCAAGAAATGTTACATTGTTTGGTGTGAAAATAAGAGGAAATACATTAATGTGGATAAGACTTTTGCCTTTTATGCTAGGAGAATAAAGCATATTTTATTGAATTTACTGCTTATAATCCACTGATGTTGACATCAGCTCAACTTCCCTCCCCAAACAGAACTTTGTTGCAAGGGCTCAGAGATTTGTGTCTCCAGTTCAATTTTCTCTAAGGAAGATATACGAAGTACACATTTGCATGAGGCTGTCACACCAGACTAAGGGAAAGAAACTGAAGGCCATCTGTGTGGGAACAATGGGCTCCATTTACTGCTTTGTTCTGGTAGGCTATCGGTGGTATTCAATCACCAAAGAACACAATCTAATTTTCTATTCCAGTCCTGAGGGCACACTTGGTATTAAATGAAAATAGTATACTGCATATAGAAAGCATTCAATAAACCGTGGGTAATGTCTCATCTAACCTTTGGATGAGTCCTATCAAGGTAGGCATTATTCTTCTTGTTGTGCAGATAACGAAATGAAGACTCGTACATGTTAACTGAATTTGGCATCAAACAGACCTGGATTAGAGTTACAGCTTCACTGCTTTTCAACACTTTATCCTTGGTTAAGCTGCTCTTTCCACTGCACACAATATGTCCATCCTTCCCTCCAAGAGTGAGTGTCAGTGAAATTCATATTTAATGGGCCTTCTATAATCTGTGATCTGATCTTTATTCTCTGACTGTGCAGGTTGCATGCTGATCAGTTCTTCCCTGTCTTGCTGTGAGGCCCTCTTGCTCTCACTTTGTTAGAACCAGGGAATTTAGTGCATTGTTTTGCTTAGGCATGGCTAAAACTCATGAGCCAGGGAAGCGTTCCAACTTTTCATAAATGATTTGTCCTTTTGATAAAACTTCAACTGATACTTCAGAAAAAATTAAAGGGGATCTAGCAGTACAGGGCACCTTGGGTAGATAAAAGCCCAATATCACAGAAACTTTTCCTCAGTCTTTTCAGATCATCGCCCTAAATAATGAATCTGAAGTTTCCTGATGTCTTTTCTGCCATGAAGTTTAAATTAGATGTGGCATCCCTTGGGTACCAATCAAAAGAGTTCTAATGACAGTGTAAAAATATTGAAAGAAGCTAAACGAGATTCTTTTACTTAAATATACATAACTATACATATATACTCACTTAACTTCATTGAAATGAAAAGGAAAAGAGCTAACTTCAATGCTAATATCATTCTCTCACTGTTTGACTTTATATATAAATGCCAATTATTCTGAGGTTTTGTAAGATGGATATTTATAATTACTGTGGATTTCATTAGCTAAAAAGCCAGCATTAGAAGGTAAAAATTAGATTTTAATGAACAATTCTTTGGAAGGATGTCATGAATTGGTATCTGGAGGATATAATCATGACTTAAAAATCAAGTAGATTAAATGAGTCTAGGAAGAGATGAGATAGAATAAAGATTAAAATAACTACAAAGACAGGCCTCTCTTGAACCACTCTTTCCACCCCCTGGAGGAAAATGGGGTGGGGAAAAAAAGAATTAAGAAAGAATAATAAATGTGTGCTTTAAAAATGTAATTTGTCTTTTAATGCCTTGCAGTTGATGGGGGAAATTTGGTTTGACAATTTTTACAGTTGTGATTTAACATGGTAAATTAAAGGCTTTGGCAGCACATAAATAGATTTGCAGTGATTGGTGATGAAATTCAATGGCCTTCCATGGGTTATTGTCCAAACTCTGCCTTGTCAGACTTCATGAATCCAGCACCATCTCAGGAGAGGTGAATGCCCAGGATAAATTGAGGATATGGGTTTCCAATGCAGCTTGAGAAGAGATCTGCTGCTGCTGATAGAAATGATAACATGTAATATTGCTATCTTAGGTAAATGAATGAAGCAGTTTTCCATGCCCTGCTCTGTGCTAAACAAACTATATACATAAAACATATTTACTTGAAGAGATGAATTAGTCAGGAGCCTGAAGAGTCAGCACTAAGGAGAACCTCACCTCAGTACTGGTTTATTTCTGTTAGGTAACTGCACATTGTGTCCAAACAGCTTTATGCTAGTTCATCTTGAGACTGCATGAATATATTTAAGATAGCAATAAATATTTTTAAAGTAAGGAAAATAATAACTTCCATCTACTTAGTGGTAATCATTGAGCATGACTATTTGATTTCAAAAGCTACCATTTGTAAGTTTGAAATCATTTTAATAACTAAACAGTATTGTGCTTGCTATAGATCACAAAGACCTTGTGTTCCTCTTGTAGAGAAGCAAGAATTATAATTCAATCTAGGTAGTAGTCTAGTAATTTTCCACTCACACTCATGGTCATCCATAATCTCTTCCCCTTCTACTAAAATTTATCTTCCTTTCTAGAGTCTCAGTCTGAAATATCTCTATCTCCTACGACTTTTATATTATAAATGAAACAAGGAAAGAGGATTTTATGGTTCTCTCTTTGATTGTTCACAATTCTGTTATGGGGGCACCAAGAGTAAATCATTCCAAAAACCTATCCTTCTGAGTTGTTTGAAATATTTGGGCCCTTCTGGAAACTTGATGTTTGTTTGGTGTTACTGTTTTTATGAGAGTAAAAGTTTTTGTGTATGAGTGTGTGTGAGTGTGTGTGAGTGTGTGTGAGCACACACATGCATGTATGCACACAGAGTTAGGGATTTCATATAGTTAACAATATGGAATATCAGAGAACACATTAATAGACACTCATAGCCATCAGATATCTTTCCATCTTCTTCTTTCTCTGTCCTCTACAAACCCTAATTACAGAATAACTAAACTATCCTTTAAATTTCCTTCTTTCCTTCTATCTGCTAAAGTGTTCTCTCTCCCACCACAACGTTTCTGCTTCTAATGATCCTTAGTGCCTTCATCTCTGTTGAAATCTGAAATATTTTTAGAATTAAGCTTAAATGCCATCACATTCGTGAAGACATCCATTAACATGCTAATTAACACTCCCCCTCCAAGACCAGAAACCTTAGAGACATTCTATGGAGCTCCATCACATGTTGTGAAGTTTCTGTGGTCACGCATTTTCTCTTGAAAAACAAAGCTCTTGACTTAGATATCTTTACCTTTATCACTGCTTGTTTAAGAAAAGCATCTTGAACATATTCAATAAATGCTATTAAATGATTTGTGCCTTACAATAACATTTAAGTCTTACACAGAATTTTCATGAGACCTCATTTTAAAAGTGATTCCCAAAAAAAATTTTAAAAAGAAACAAAAATGATTTCTATAAATAAGAGGAATTATTACTTGAATCTGTTTACCCTAGGGTTAAATGCAAACACTTTATAGCCAGGTTACAGGGTTCAAATCTCAGTTCTGCTGCTAACTCTGAGATCTATGGGAATGGTATTTTATTTCCCTTTTCCTCAATTTCTTTCTCTTTAAAGTGGATTTGATTAAATAATAGTCATTATCAGTACCTATCTTCTAGGGTAATTAAGAGGCTTAAATATGTTTATATGCAAACAAATTTGATACCCAGGTAGCAAATGGTGGATGTTATGTAAGTTAACAGATGTATTGCACTTTGCTAGACATATGAAAGATTTCAAACTGGCATCCACAGGCTGAACATGTTCTGTAGGGATGCTGTGTCCCAACCTCACACTCGGCGTGCACAACACTTTTGAATCTGTTGTAAACATTTAAAGGGAATATTTTTCATTTTTAGAGTTTTAGATTCTCTGAGGAAAAAACGTAATTAAAGGAGTGGTTAACACCAAGACTTCTGTGTTGTAAAGGGGTTAAAAAAATAGTTGAAAGCTAGTAACACCTGCCACACTTAGACAGGATATGTGTCCTCCAGAATTCTAGAATCCACAGTTGCTTGCTGTCTCCCTGATCAAAGCCTCAATGCCATATGCCATTCCTCACATCATACCTCATCTAAAACACTCATCTGAGCTATCTCCCCCACACATCTAAGCACCGGATTTAGAAGACTCTGAAATTAAAAAGAAAATAATTCATGAATATATGACTGATGACTTACCCACAGCAAAATAATACTACCTGAAAATTAATGATAACTACTACAAATGACTCGGATCTTGGCCACTCCTACCAGTCAGCACTTACTGAGTATGCATTAATTACCAGGCACCATAGTAGATGCATTAATTATCTCTACTATTAATGAGAAACTTGCAATGTAAATATTATCAATGTATTTATTTTACAAGTGAAGAAACAAAGACTCAGTGAAATAAAACTACTTGCCCAAGGTCAGAGATGATGTCAGCAACAAACTCCAGTACTATCAGGGTCCAAACCCAAGGCTTTCCCACTATATTGAACTTGTCAATCTTTCTGGCTTGCTTCTCTCACACAATACCTATCCACATACTAAGGGAAACTGAAAGACGACAGTTTTAACTGTATTTTACATACCACAGCCAGATTCCTAAAATAGAAAATGACAAAGGTAAATAAATGCTTGATTTAGACGTGTACTGTCTTTTCAAAGCTCAAGTGTTGAAGGCTTGATCACCAATGCAGCAACGTATTGACTAGGGGCTTCTGGAAACTGAATAGGTCATGAGGCTTCTAACCTCATCTGTGGATTAATCCACTTGCTGGATTACTAATTGGAATGCACTATTGGGAGGTGATAAAAGGTGTAGGAGTTGGAATCTAGTTGGAGGAAATAGGTCATCAGGGACATGCCGTGGAAGGCTGTTTCTTGTGCCTAATCCCTTGCCCATAAAGGCAGTAGCTTTCCTTTCCATGTTCTTCAGCCATGATGTCTTCCCTCATCTTGGGGCCAGAGCAATGAAGCTGGCCAATCAAGGACTGGCACCTCTGAAACCATGAGCCAAGGTAAACCTTTCCTCCATGAAGTGTTATTGTCAGGTAGTTTCATCACAGTGACAAAAAGATGACAAAGGCAATAAGCATACAGCTCAGATGAATGCAGTCATTGTTCCACTATTAGAAATATTATGAGACAATAATTCTGAAGAAAAATCTTGCCACTATCAGTACTAGAGGCACTCAGTGGAATCTTCTGAAGTGAGACAAAAGCCTTTATAGATATAATTTTCCAATTACTGATGTTCAGCTCTATTTCAGAAAATATGAAAAACTTACATTTTGAAAGCATAACAACCCCTTTCTAATGAGGCAGAGAATCAGTGGATTTCCATTAACATTACAAAAACAAGGGAAAACTCACTATATATATTCAGGGAATTAAGTATCTGTTATTCATTCTCATTAGGAGATACAGCACAGCTTCATAATTTTACTAAGAATAATTTTGCAGTTGCTTATTAATTTTTGTTTATCATTTTTTGAGCTCCTTAAATCTAAAACTAGTCTTGTTTTGCTGAATCATTTATAACAGTACTGGGAATTATATTTTCTGCTATCTGTTAGAAAGGGAGGATCCATTTTGCAAACCCTAATTATCTTTTCTGATTTTCAAAGAAGCATTCAATCTCATACTTCAGTTTCAGAATAAATTAATTTGGATTCCCTAAAATTCGGTCTTTTCTCTCTCTTTCTCTGGGAAAAAATAAGAATGCAAGTCATACATGACTATATGAATTGTCATGCCACTTCTCAAATTATGCTTTACCAAGTAGTAATATTCTAAAAGGCAATATTAAAAATGTAGAATTGACATAATGCTTAGGTGAAAAAATTTGAAATATTGAAGAGAAATCTCTTTAATACTGAATCTTACAAGATCCTCAACTAAACCTAAAGAGGTTATGAGCTCTAAAATGCTCATGGAAATCCCACCACAGTAGTTGCTATAGAGGTTTACTGAAATTATTTATAAGAAAATGAGCTTTGTCACAGAAAAAGGGCCAAAACATATCTCAAAAAATTTTGTATTTGTTCTGATTTCCACCACTGCTAAGCTCCAAGTAAGCATAAAAGTGGAAAGAGAGTGGTATTAATTATAGTAAATAAACATGTAGGGGAAGGATTTCTTGATCACTATTGAAATTACACTGAGCTGCCATTTTAAGAAAAATAAATACATAACCAAGATCTGGGCTCTATTGGATTTCACCTTAACCTTATTCAGATTTACTGACTCCTTCTACAGTAACTGAAGATATCATAGAAACATGGCTTCCTTTACTATAGTGTGAGATTAGTAATTACTGTAAGTATAGAATAATCAAGCTCAACTATTTTAATAGTGAACTGGCACTATGCTGTTTTAAACCTATATGTACAAAACAATTTATCACTTATATAGCACCAGCTCCCTTGAATATGTCAACACATCAATCTGGCTTTCCTTCTCCTACAAGTTCTCAATCTTCTTTACATGAGCAAAGAGCCACTTTCAAAAGGAAGCAAACACCCTAATATATTCATGCTATTATTGTTCCTGGAAAAGATCCAGGGCCTCAATAAGGCAGTGATTGGAAATGCACAAAGTATTTTAATATCCTAATTATTTTGAGTTAACTTCCTCTAATAGTTTAAATTGATACTGAATTTATTTAGAACCCATTAGAGGGTTTTTTCCCCCACCAGATCATAAACACAGACTGAACTTAATCTCAGACAAAATTAATTATTCATGTTTCAAATTGCTGATACCCTTTTCCAAAGACCTGCCACCTCCTTCTACATTCAGGCTTTTATTTTAATTCCCTCTCCAGTTTAGGAAAGTAATTACCAGCAATGTATATGTCATTCTGGAGAGCACTGAGGCTTTCTACCCACTGATCTGAACACAAAACAGAACCACAGAGCTATAGGGAGAGAGGCTGGTAGGTATTATCCACTCGGTGGCAGGATCATAGCTGCACAGTGAAAAGGATGAGAAGTCACAAGAACAATCTGTCCTGTGGTAACAACAAGAGATTCACAGATCCACATGTTACCTGGTCTCAGGCTCTCCAGATAACTCCAGCCTGTGTCTTCAGAGAACACATGTGCTTCTATGGAAATTAACCCTCACCTTTCAGTCACTTTGATGAGTTCAAATGCTTGTTTTTGAAAACGGTGCATTTTTAACTCAATGGGAACATTGGGTGTTCCAACTTGCTAGTAACCCACTGAGGCAAAATAAGAACTTCTGGGTTCTTAGGTTCCCCGACATGAGTAGGCATAGACAGTCACCTCTACAGTGAATCAACAACCATCACATGGCACACATGGTACCACACATTTGTGTACATTAATCCACTGGAAGTCACAGACACTCCTGTGAAGCAAGTTCTACTCCTGTCTTCATTTTACAAAATAAAAAAAGAATTGAAAAATTAAAAAGGTGAAGAAACTCGCCCCAAACCCAACAGTAGTAAATAATACCAACACATGTGTTTACCTCTTAATGTTAATTGTCCAGTGTAATTAGCCACCGTCAGGATGCCTCTGACCCAGTGGCACATATGCATTTGGTTATTCATCCAACACATACAGCAAGGTACCTTTTCACAGATCTTGGTGTGGGCTACTGGCTGTAAAATACCATAATGGTTAAGATATGGGCCTCAGGTTTAAGCTCCTAATGTAGGAAGGCACTTAACAAATGTGTATATTTTTATATAATAAAAGTGACAATTTTGCCATTTTTTTTAATTCAAATAGGAAACACCTAAGGAATTTAATAGGAAAAAAAATATCAAGGTGTGCCCCTAGAAGGACCCCATGGAATGTAGAAAACATGAGGCCCCATGTGTTTCTGTCACTAACCTTACTATTACCTTGTCAAAATCTTTGCCTCTCATTTCAGCTTCCCCATCTTTGAAGAGGAGGATAGACTATAACATCAAAAACAAAAATAAGAGCTGGGGTTGTAACTTATAGAGTGCTCACCTTGCATGTGGAGGGCACTGGGTTTGATCCTCAGCACCACCTAAAAATAAAGTGAAGGTGTTTTGTCCATCTACAACTAAAAAAATAAAAATAAAATGTACCAATGACACATAATATTTAATGATATCATTAATTATTAAAATAATATCATCTTTAATTTCTAGTTGTCTCTAATCTTGGTCCTCTGAACAGTATAAGAATTACTTTTCAGTAAAACTGATCTGTTGGTTTTGTTTCTTGTTGAAGAGCATCTTCATAGGAGGACTCTTTCCCTCATTTCCCCCTTCAAGACAAGTTCTTCTTAGGCTCAAAAGTGCTGGGTACATAACAAGTGTAATGAGAAGTATCAAGAGGGAAACACCCAGAGCCTTAATAAACTCCTTCTCAATGTAGAAATTTTAAATCTTTATCTGTGTTCCTTATTTGCTTTTTTGACATAAGTGAGTTTCATTTTTATTTATTCACTTATTTATTTATTGGGGGAGCATATCAGGGATTAAACTGAGGGGCACTGAACCACTGAGTCACATTGTAAGACCTACTTTGTGTTTTATTTAGAGACTGGGTCTCATTGAGTTACTTAGCCCCTCAAAATTGCTGAGTCTGGCATTGAACTCGCGATCCTCCTGCCTCAGCCTTCTGAGCAGTTGGGACTACAGGCACGCACCACTGTACCTGGCTGATTATTTATTTTTGACAGCTCCTCTTTTGAAATTTTTTCCAAAAATGGCTTTCTAATTCAGTTTTGGTAAGCGTTGTTACCCAGAGCCTAGGACAGAAGAAAGGATTCAATAGGAGAATGATTCAAGAGGCTTATTTTTCTTCTGTTTTAGTCGTAGTGACAGATGAAGAGCAGGTCCATAATTCTCCTACCCCAATATAGGATGTAATTGATTTATCTGCTTCTGTGTCAGTGGATGCCAAACACCTGCTGAACTCTGCGGCAGCATATCACCTGCGTGTCAGTGGTGTGTCTCAATAGATGAGATCTGGCATGAAGTACCAGCTTCCTATTCCAGGGGACACTGCCATTCCCCCATTTGTCCACCAGTGATGGGCCCTTCTCTGTCATCCTCATCTACCCAAATAGCAAATGATCCATGGTCCACTGATAGACCTTCTATTTTGGACCTCCTTTGGTGAAAGTTTGGCTTTTTAATTAAAATTATTACAACAATTAACTTTTGGCTTCCAATATATTATAGCTGAGTGAGTTTGGACTAGTTATTCAAAACTTACCAAAATATAGCCCACTATGAGAATTGGCACAGAACAGTTCTTGACACATAAGAAGTAAGCAAGAAACATCAACAAGGCTAACACTCTGTAATACTCAGAGTCATAATAAATTCATTCTGTATGTAGAAATTTAAAATTTTTTTCTGTGTTCCTTGTTTGCTTATTCACATAAATGCATTCTATTTTTTACAGCTTCTCTTTTGGAATTGTTCTTATACATGGCTTTCTAATTCAGTTTTGGAGATAAGAATGCAGAGTGATTTATTTTTGCCATTTTCATCACACCTATCAAGATGCATTTATACAATGAGTGCTCATTAATATTTGTCATGTAAATAAATAAACAAATGAATGAGCTACTTGTCTTTTGGAGAATGGCCTCTTAACTGCATGTCCTTTGAATATCTCACTTGTTTGTTCTCCTGTTCCCCATAAGAGTCTGATATTTGTATCATCTTGCAGCCTGGAGACAGCTCCTTTTCTTTTCATATTCTGCTTCATGCACTAGGCAGTCAGCATTCTGCTCTCCACACCAATAAGAAGGCAAAACCCACCCAGCAATGCTGAAGGCAGATAAGACTCCGTGATACACAAGAAAACTAGGAGTCTGGACAGCTAGTTGATTGACAAGAGAACACAATAAAACTTCAAAAGCAGTTTGAGATTATGTATGCAAAAATGTACTCCCCAAACATTTAAGACATCCTTTCTAGAGGGAACAAACTAACATCTCTTTGGATGCAGACTTTATCCCTGTTATATGAGAGGAATGTCATGGGAGGTCCTGTCTGAAGAGTGCAAGCAGAAAGTACCAGACTCTTATCAGTAACTGTCATTTTGGGTAAACAACTTCTTGGTGCACCTGTTTCCTTCACGCAAAGGGGAAGAAACCAGATATCTTCCTAGATTTATCTCCAATATACAGTTTTGTTAATAAAGACCGTGTAATACATAGAATAATACATAGCATAATTAAACAGACAGTCATGAAGAAGAAATAGTAGTTAAAAATACAAGCATTTTGAAGTCTGATTCAGTAAAATAAAATCCCCTTTTAATGAAATAGCCTCATAGAATTTAGCCACGAATCAACATTTTCAAAGATAACCATTTGATTTGGGATCAGAATGTGGACATAGAGGAGCAGAAATTCAGTCCCTCAGAGCACATGTCAGAGATGTGTTGGACATGAACACAAAGCTCAGGTAGACATCACAGGATTTTTTTTAAAGAATTTGACTTAAAGCACATGATGCTATTAAAGTACACACTTTGTTTATTTCAATATTTTTAAGGAGTTTGACCAAGTGAAAGAAACTCTGTGTCCTTATAGGTTATGAAAATAGGCTGATTGTTTTTCCTGTTTTCTGTTGAAGGAGATGTGAATTGAAAGTATGGGGATCTGAATTTAATGAATTCCTTTAGTCAAAGTCTGGAAACTTAAAATCTTTCTTAAGAAATTGTGTTAGAAACAATCTAAAAATTCCTTATCACTGTGTCTCACCCACAGTCCAGTTGGGCCAGGAAGGGGAGTAGGTTGCAGACAGACCAAAGAAAGTACCTGGAGATAGCATGGGAGACATAGGATTTATTTAGGAAAGTTCACAGGAGATTTATTGAGAAAAGTAACATCAATGATCCAAGATGAACTGACAGCACCTCTGTCCCTCACAGTGCTTTGTCAAGCAGGGTTTCCTGTCCCTCATGATGTTAAGTCCAGTGGTGGCTAGCTGTATGATTCACATATCCTTCCCACAGTGCCCTCAGTTCTGTGGGAACATCCCCACTCACACAGGTTTTGTGTTTTAGGCTGCAGAAGCAGTGACATCATCAGCATCAGCTTACTTAGCTGTCATGAGCCACATTCCAAGAAGCAACTATCATAGTGTGCATGCAAGAAAACAGCTTTCTACATATAATGTTAACTTGCCCTGGCTCCCAATGTGCATAGCACAGAGACAGTGCCCTTGAGGATAATATGTATCTGAACTTTCTGGCCCTTAATTTGGATAGGATTTTTTGGGAACCCAAAAGAGACATTTAGGGACATGACATTTTCCTGTCCCTCTTTTCTTTAGGGGCCATAAACACTGCTACACACACACACACACACACACACACACAAACACAGGTACACACACACACACACACACACACACACACACACACACCATATCCAGTGTCAATGCCTGTCCTGGAAGAGCAGCTATAGAGGAGAGGGGAGGAGAAGAGAAGAAGGTGGAGGAAGCTGTGTGCCATTTGTAACTATTTCCCAACAACCTACAAATGTTCCAAGTTACTTGGCAGTGTGCTGCACATAAAATTAAATCTGAAGTGTTAATTTGGCACAATTTTTTATTCATAACATCAATTCTCAACATTAATATTGATGTGTTCAATTTTTTTTTAAGATTTCCAACTGGAACTGAAAAATTACTTGGCAAAGTAGTGTTTGGTGAGAAGTGTGACAGAGTCCCTGCTTCTGGCTAAAGGGGAGCAGTGTTCCCTCCCCCCGACCCGGGTACATGGGAGATGTTTTCTGCTGGGCCTGAAGGCCAGTTCTTATCCCTGTGCCATTGGCCCTAGAGAGTTGATAAATAGTACTTATTTCCTACTCGTGACCTAGCTGGTAAGCTCATAAATCACATAAAACTTCCTAAAATCTATTTAAGCTTCCTCTTGATAAACCATGGGGTAAGATACTTGCCAGAGGTCAGGGGATCAGCTAAGAAATCTGGGCTCCACTCCTAACCCATTAGCCACTCAGTTACCTACTCTTTGAGGTTCACAGTCATTTTAATCATCAAAACAGGCCAGAGGCATGTTCATCAATGAAGGAGGTGTGTGTGTGTGTGTGTGTGTGTGTGTGTGTGTGTGTGTGTGTGTATACATAAGCCTGTAGCTATGATCAGAAACCAGGTTTGTTTGTTCTTGTAGCAGGGATAGAGTAAGGAAGGTAGAGAAGATTGGCCAGGTAACATAACTCTGAAAACCAGAGAGCCTAAAGATAATGAAACCAACATGTGTCCTAAGGTTGCATCCTCCTCCCACAAAATTCACCTTTAGTATATTTACATATCTGTTTGCTCTGTATATTATTAATTAAAATGTCTACTTATATCTCTTTGTTGTCAACAAAATAGTCACCTTAAGCCTTGTCTTAAAAAGGATCAGCTGTAAAATTATAGAATTTATGTTCTGCTAATATATTTTGTAATGTACACAAAAACAGAATTATTAAAAGTTTTTTTTTAATATGTATGGCATTTGAAATCGTGTATTTGTGATCACTATTTGTATAACACAGTTTGCAAAACTAAGATTCACCTTTAAGTGAGTTAAATCAAACCAAGTCCTTGTTGAGAATGTTCTTCCTGTTTTATATTCTTCTCAGACAAAACCAACCACTGTTGGGTGGTGTTGCAAGTTTCAGAATTGTGAGGGAAACAACTTCAATATATAGGAGACCCATAGAGTACTTTTGTTAACAAAAAACTAGCAGCTTTTTGACTGGAAAGGAATAGCCAACACTGAATAATGTTATCAGTTAATTGTTCTAGGCTACTGCAGGAACTGAACTTCACCAAAGACCTTTTCCCTGAAGAATGAGAGAGACCAAAAGTTTTCAAGAATATTGCAAACAGATCTTGGAACAAAATAAGGTTGTGAAGGACTTTCTAATAAATCATGAGCTAATAAATTTATTTAATTAATTTTAAGACATATCGCTTTGGCCTGCTCATACAGAACTTTCTCAGGATTAAAGGTACGGCAAAAAGGATGAAGCCTGACCTTTTACTTGGTTATCCAATGCATGTATATATAGAGGACTGTTTCTCTCATGGTCTGAGGGTGCTCCTCCACTCTGGTGATTCACTCTGCTAATTGTACTGTGCTGGAAGGGGGATCAAAGTCCTAAGCTCAAAATACATACCCCATAGCCACATTCCAATTCCCACCTCCTCCAACCACACCCTACCACTTCAATTAATCCCAGCAGGGATTAATTTGCTGATTGGGTTAAGACTCTTACAACCCAATCATTTCTCCTCTGAACCTTCTTACATTGTCCCACACGTGAACTTTTGGGGACACCTCACATCCAAAACATAACAATCTCTAGCATGTCTTTTATTTTGTAATTGAATTTTGTTTTGCTTTGGTTTTTAAAATCATCTTTATGGCTTTAAAATTTATTAAGAGATACAATAGTTCAAAGTATATAAAACATAAACTACACAATAAAATGCACCCATTCAAGCACAAGAGCAGTCAATTAGGCACTTGTGAAACCAGTCAAGATTCAAAAAGTTTCCATCATTTCATCTTCCACCAGTCACACCCGTCTCCAAATTCCAGGCAGTCATGGTCTGTTTATCTTTCGTCTCCAGAGACTAGTTTTATCTTTTAAAAATTTTCTGCCAATGGAATTATATACTAGGTATCCTTTAATGTCTGGTTTCTTAAACTCAACATAATATTTTTGATATTCACCCATGGTATTATTAATATTCTGAGGTAGTGCTAAGTAGACATCTCTTGAATGAATGCATTATCTTTTGCTTTTCGATTCACCTACTGGTGGACATTTATTTGTTTCCCTTTTGGGGATTATATTGAACCACATTTATATACAAGTTTTTGAGAAGAAGTTGGATTTTTATTTTCTCTTGTGAAAAAAAACTAAAAATGGAATTCTTGAACTACATGATAATATGTATGTTAATTCCCCAACAAACTAACAAGATGTTGTGCTATTTTACATTCTAACCATGCTTTAGAAAAAGGCCTATTCTTCTTTTTTGCCAGCACCTGGAATTTGTCAGTTTCTTAAATTTGACCATTCTATGAACAGATGACTGTTTCACGGTGATTTAAATTTGCATTTGTTTGAGGATTAATACGCATTTTTGCCATGTGTTTGCTATCCTCCCCTGTGTCTTCTGTTAGAGAATATGTTTTAAATCATTTTTCAGGTGGGTTGATTTAACTATTGTCTGAAGTTCGAGAGTTCTTTATATACTTTGGATATGAGTCCTTAAGCAGTTTAGGAGTCCTAAATTCTCCAGCTATAATTGTGGATTTTCTATTCGTCAGTTTGCTTTTCTGACATTTTGCTTCATTTTTCAGAAGCTCTGTAATTAGACATATAAACCTTTAGGAGTCTCACTTTCCAGATCAATTGAACTCTTTATCATAAAAAAAAATGTGTCCTTGATCCCTGGCAATATTGCTTTTTCTAAAGTCCACTTCATTTGTACTAATAAAGCTGCCCTGGTTTTCTAATACTTTGTGTTTTCATGATATATATATCCTTTTACACATTTTGTCTTTATTTCCATGTGTATTTATATTTTAAGTGGTTAGGTATACACAGCATGTAGATATTGTCCTCTTATGTAGTCTGAAAAATCTAGGCTTTACATTGGGGTGTCTCCATAATTTAAGTTCAAATTTTAAAAATAGGAATAAATTTAAATCTACAGCCTGTTATTCCTTTCCTATCATGCTGTGTAAGCTCTCCCTGCCTTTCCTTGTCTCTTGTTGGATCAACTTGCTCCACTTCATTTTTATCTTATCTATTAGTCAGTGGTTGCATTAGGGTTCATAATAGGTATCCAAAGTACAAAATCATGTAAGGCTTACACAATTCTTTCATTTTCTTCTTTGTGCTATTCATATCATACTTTTTATCTACATATCGTTTAAACCACAGCAAAATTTTTATTGTTGCATTGAGCAGTTTATTTTCTTTTAAAGAAAAGACACTTAAAAGAGAAAAACCAGTGTTTTTCATATTTTCCATTGATAGTTATCTTCACTTATTCATGTTAATCCAAGTGTTCCTCTCCTGTCACTTCCTTCCTCTTGAAGAGCTTTAAAAATATTCCCTATAGTAAAAATCTGCTGGCACAACTTTTTTCTCAGGGTTTGTTGTCTGAAAAAACTTCAATTTCACCTTAATTTTTGAAGGTATTTTTTTTTTCCTGGGCATAAAATTCTAGATTGTCAAAATTTCCACTCCCCCCCACCTCCATGCACGTAAAAGTGTTTGCTCTATCATCTTCTGGCTTGCATAGTTTATAATAAGACTTCTTTTAAGTAATGTTTTCCTTGTTCCTCTGCACCTGATATAGACTTCTTTCCTGTGGTAATTCTTACCTTTGTTCCTCAGCATTTGATGTGCCTTTAATCTCTTAGTGCTTCTACAACATTTTTCCTTTGCCACTGGTTCCCATGCATTTGATTATGATGTGCCTTTGTGTGGTTTTCTATTAAGTCTGTGTTCACAGTTTTCATGACACTTAGAAAAAACATGGTCATTATTTCTTCAAATGTTTTTCCTGCCTCTCCCCACCCTGCTTTTTCTGGGATAAATTATATGTGTATTAGACCAAGCCATTTTGTTCTAGAAGTCCCTGACTCAATGATATACTTCCATTAGTCAGTCTCTCTTTCTTTCTCTCTCTCTCTCTCTCTCTCTCTCTCTCTCTCTCTCTCTCTCTCGTCACAGTATATGTTCTACAGTGATTTTAAATCTTCTGTTCATTTTATACAGGATTTATATAATCAGATGTTATATATCTTTATTTTACTGTATTGGTTCTTTTATCTGTCTTTCCTTTTTCTTTGAAAATGTTTACATCCCTAAAAGCCGCATTAACATCCTCCTATGCTGGTTTTGTTATCTGTGTCATTTCTGGTTCTGGTTTGAATGGTTGATCTTTTTCCTGGTTGGTTGAAGAATACAGTTGCTTGCCAGCCTCTTGCCCTGTCTGGCCAAAGCTTAATATTGTGAACATTACATTGTTGAGTATCTAGATTTCTGCTGTCTTTCTTTAAAGACCACTGGGCTTTGTTCTTTCGGGCAGGTCAGTTACCAGTGGATCAGTGTGATCTTTTTGTTTTGTGTTTTAAAGCTTTTCGTAGGTGAGTCTAAAGGCAGACTAACCTTCACTCTGGGAGAGTTGGGGCTCACATCTGAAGTGTGCAATTTCTGGAGAGTTTACTAATTGCTCTAGAAAGTCCTAGAGGACACTCCCTGTGCCTGGCTAAAACTTGAACCTCTCTGTAAGCTTTATGTCTAGTTCAGCTTTCTGCTTTGTGGTCTGTATTTTGTTCACCCTTATGGACAGACTTGTAGAGCTTTCTTCTACATTTCTTTCTCTTTTCTGGAGTTCTGACCCACATTTCCTGATATCTCTGTCTCCTTGAACTTGATCTCTGTCTCCTTCATTCAGCAAGATCACCGGGCTCTGTTTGTTTTTCCCTTCCCTCTATCCATGGTTCAAAGTGTCCCTGAGAAGAGGCCTAGAATTTACAGTACTTACCTCATTTATTTCCCTTCTCTCAGGCATCATATTTCAGCACTTCCTAGTGTTCAGGGTCTGAATATAGTCAGTTAATATATTTTACTCAGTTTTATAGTTATTAATAATGGTTCCTTATACTTCATTATTGTCAAGAGTAGAAGGAAGTCCAATATCTCCCATCTGTATTTTAAATTTTGATAAAGTATACTATGGCTTAGTATGTTTCTAAGAAAGCTTGAATTTTCAACTTTCTGAATCTCATGTTAAGCACTGGATTTTGCATTTATGCAATGCCAAAAACCTAATAAGCCATTGTCATTTTCTTTCACAAATCTATGGAGAAATTTTATTGTTAAGGGATGAAGGGGACACGTAAGTTAATCCTTGCATGACGTCTGAGTGACCTCCTGCAAAATTCAATTGTTTTATTAACAGCTTATATTTCAATACCTGCAATGGTGGATAGCTCAGTTCTTTCCAAGGATTCTCATCTTATGATAAGACAGCCCTGTTGCAAAATACTTTCTTTAAATTAAACTAAATTTTTTCTTCTTGTGACTGGAATCATTGAGAATTTATTTATTTTGAATAATGTACATCCTACTTACTTCAAAATCAGATTTGAAGCACAGCGGACACTTGACGCATGCATGCAGCTCTCAAGTCCCCTAGGTGTATACCCTCGTTCAAATTAAGCATCTCTGGTCTCTCAATTATTTCTTGTATAATGTAACTTGATATGTTCTAGACATTTCTGCTGCTCTTTTTTTTAGCTATACCTTGTGGAATTTTATAATGTTTTCATTTATTTAAGTATTATGCATATTACTTATTTTCCACAAATGTTCCTCTAGCATTTGTTGTAGAGAGAGAGAGATAACTCCCTATAATAATTTAAAAGAATGTGCAAAATCTATAACAAGAGGTAAACAAATAAAAACAACAATGAAACTTCATCTCATATTCATTAGGTTGATTTCCCTCAAAAATACAGGAAATGAGTGTCCATGAGGATGTGGAAAAATTATGATCATAATTCTACACTTGAATGCTGTTGGTGGGAATGCAAAGTGGTGCAGCTTTTATGGAAAACAATATGGAGGTTTCTCAAAATAAATTAAAAACAGAATCATGTGATCCAAGAATCTTACTTTTGTTTCTATACACAAAAGAATTGAAAACAAGATCTCAAAGAGATATCTATATACCCATTTCACATTTTGAAACCCTAGTCCTCAATGTGTTATTATTTGTATATTATATTTGTATATTATAGGATCTTTAGGAGATAATTAGGTTTTGATGAGGTCATATGTTGGGACTCCCATGATGGAATTAATGTTCTTATATGAAAACAATGGAGTTATCCCACCACCACTTCTCTCTCTCTCTCTTCTCTCTCTCTCTCTCTCTCTCTCTCTCTCTCTCTCTCTCTCTCTTTCTCTGCATGTGAGAATATCCAAGGAAAAAGGCATCACCAATTGAGCATTGCCGGGACATAGCAGTACTGGTACCCTGATCTTGGATTCCAGCATCCTAAACTGTGAGAAAATTTTTTCAGCCACTTGATCCTTGTGTTTTGTTATAGCTGCACAAGCTCACTAATATATCCATATTGGTTGTAGCATAATTACTAATGGGAAGACATAAATGCAATATAAATATATGTGAATGGAGAAATAAAATATGATCTATGGATACAATGGAATATTATTCAGCTTTGCTTTTAAGTGAAACCTCAAGAAATAATTGCTAAGTGAAATAAGCCAATCACTAAAATATAAATACTGTCTGATTGCACTTATATGAGGTATCTAAAGTCATCAAACTCTTAGAGTAGAACAGTGATTTTCAGGACTGACAGGAGAGGGATAAGGGAAGTTGTTCAATGAGTATAGTGTTTTGGTTTTGCAAGATAAAAAAATTCTTGAAACTTACAGTACAGTGATGTGCATATGGATAACAATACTATACTCCACACTTCCATTTAAGTTGTATATTTTCTCACAATTTAAAAATACAATGGACATATTAATAAAGACAATTGAAATATAAGCAAATCTTAGGTCTTATCTAAGAGTTATGAGGAAGTTTTCATTCTGTTGATATCATTGTTGTACTTTCCTACCAACAAATATGTCTTAAATCTATTTTTTCCCAGAGCTCTGCAGAGTGGGAGGGGTGGGGGAGATAGTGAGGACCATAACAGGGCTCTAGAAATGATAGTATAATTTAGCCATCAGACTGAGGCAGCTGGATCTGCAGAACCAAAATCATAAACTCTTCTTTTGCCACAAGAGTGGCCATGGATTTAGACATTTTTTACATTGGTTCAAAATTAACACCTTGACTTAAACTTGGAAGCTGACCAAGAGCCAGTATAAATTAAAAAGTTAATGTACTGGACTGGAGGACAGCCAACTGGCTCTAGAAGAAGCCGCACACAAGATTCAGCAAAAGAATGCTTCCATGTTATTCCCAAAGTGAGCCATACCTTGGGAGGCTGATGTTGCTGTCCCAAGCCAAAATGTCACTGAGAATGACCAAATATAATCTCCATGGTTCTGTAGTCATATGGGAGGATGCTGTTCATCATACTCATACAAAGTCCTTTCTTCCTCACCTAAGAGTGTCTGCATTTCATTTTGGGATATTATCAAACCTAGAGTATCTGTTTGGGGTGGTAACAACCCACACTTATACTTGTCTTGACCCCGTCATTCAGATAATTTTTTTCTCCAGGCTACAGAGATGGATTTATGGATGTAAGAATCTGAGCCTGGCTTAATAGACTCACATTTTCTGTAATTACTAAGAAACATATACTGCTGCCACCAGTTACTGAGCTGAAAGAAGATGAGGTTCTGGAAACCCTTCTAGACAATCAATAGAGTCAGTTTCCAGTTGACACATTTTGAACCCCTGAATATGGATGTGCTGACACATTCTCTTTGTGTCTAAATTGGTTTGAATTGGTACTTTTTAACTTACTTCAGAAAAACATATCAAATAAAGTTATAACAAGTTGAATAATTTCATACATCACACCCCTCAGGCTATAAGTCTATATCTCATGTCCTCACCTGGTTTGTAAGTTTCCTGAGGGTGTATTAATGTTTTTTTCTCATGTAAATGAAATTCTGAGTGTGTGTTTTTTAAAAGATAAGTATTAAGTTTTTCTCTTGTATAAAAACCAACACCCAACCCAAAACACACTCAGACACACCATTCTTTAGACATCTCTGTAGCTCTTATGTTCTCTCTCTCTCTCTCTCTCTCTCTCTCTCTCTCTCTCTCTCTTTCTCTCTTTTTTTGGTCATTTAGTTCTTTTTTATTATTTTTTTCTATTAGTTGTTCATGATAATACAATGATCTTGACATATCATACATTTGAATCAAATGGGGTATAATTTCTCGTATGTACTCTCTTTCTGCCAAAAACCATATCTGTCCTAAACATTGTCTTCTATATCATGGATCCAGGAAGTCTTAGCATGATATTATGGTTAGATCTAGAATGTCCCTCAAAAGCTCATGTGTTAAAAGCCTGATCCTCAATGTAGCAAGGTTCAGAGATGGGGTTTTAGGCAATGATTAGGGAAATGACTTCATCAGTGGATCAATCCATTAGCTGGATTAATCCACTGACAGTAGAATATACTACTGATTGATAACTATAAGCAGTGGGGTGGGGATATAGGAAGTAGGTCACTGGGTTGCTGGGGGCAATGTCTTAAGGACTCTATTGGTTCTGTCCCTTTCCTCCCTCTCCCCCAGCCCTCTCTCACTCCCTTTCTCCTTTCTGGCTACCTTGCAGATTTTTTTTGTCATGACCTTCCATTACGATGTTGCCTGCTGCCTTGGACCCAGCCAGCTATAGACTGCATTCTCTGAAAGCATGAGCCAAATTAAATCTTTCCTAACCCAAGTTGTTCTTGTCAGGTATTTTGGCTACTGAGATGAAAAGTAGACTAATAAATATGAATATGCCAAGTCTAACATTCTTTAAATTTTGTGGATTTTTCCATTAAGTGCTTTAAATGTTTAAGATTAGCATAATTTGTTTTCTTGCACATATGGGAATAAGTATGAATTGATATGCTGGTATTTTAAGGTCCAAAGGAAAGAAGGCCATGAGCCAGTCTATTGTTCAGCCCACACATGAGTTTTCCTAGGTTTTTCTCACGTATTCTATGCAGAGCAAATGACGTGACAATTGTCTTAGATAATAAATTTACTAAAGCAACATGACTGGGGGTGGGAGTGGGAGTAGGAACATGCCTGGTCCTCTCTGAGTCCAGTGTTGTCAGAGTGTCTAATGGCAACCTCGGGTTTGAATCACCACTGATTAGCTGTATGGTATTGAGTATATTATGCCATCTCCCTGTAACTTGGCTTTCTCTTATGTAAAATACATTTATAACTGTTGTCATTGGGTAATTGTGTGGATGAAGTAATCCAATACATATTAAGCATTTGAAATTCCATGCAGAGTAAATTCTAAGAAATACCAGCTTTATACTATGGAGAAACAGAAGGGTAAGTAAAGACTCTTTTCATAGGGAAAGAAAATCTCCCTAAATAATAGATAGATAAAATAAACAAAACAACAACCAAATTATGCTCAGTTCTTCCAAAATATTCTACCCTCTTCTCTCTCTCTCTCTCTCTCTCTCTCTCTCTCTCTCTCTCTCTCACAGGCTATAGAAAAGCAAAGAAATTATGAAAACAAATGAGCAAGAAAAGTATCTCTATAACCTCTTCATACATCTTACCTCGCTGCTAAGAACTCCAAAGTTGATGCTCCAGATAGGGAACATCTTTTCATGTCTACTCGGACATACCGTGCTTATTTTTCTCTGCTGATAAAAGACTGGAAAAGTCATTATTGGTAAAAACCATACCATTTTTCTCATTGCTCTGGTAACAAAATTGTGTGTACCAGGGGCTTAAGAAAATCACCTACTCTTTCCTTTCAATTTAAGTGTCAGTGACTGTAGGGCAGATAGAAAAAAAAGGGCAGTCCATTTGGAGAGAATGGCTCCTCTATCAGTGTCAAGTTCATGTTTGCCAACATAGCAGGAAAGAGCCTGTGCCAGCTTGGACCCTTACCTGGCTCAGTCTTGGGCACTGATGGGTACTTCATTGAAGTGGATCTTGGCTCATGCTCTGAGAACTCCCCACAAAAAAATCAATCTTTGCCCTTTCCCAAGTTGATACCGTCAGCAGGCCTGCCTCTTTTCTTTGGCCCTCAAACTTGACCTTTCTTCTTTTGCTGTCTCACTATTTATTTTCAGAGCCAGCAAATGCATTTCCATTTCTCCACTGTTCCCTTTTTTCCAGAGAAACCATTTAAATAATTAAGATAGAAGGTAAGGTTTTTTTAGGAGAGAAGACAATAGCATTAAAACTTTAGTTAAAAACGAACCACTTATTCTATAAAACGTGACAAAATGTCTGCCAAGTATTCCGGAAAATATATCATATCCTAACATAAGAAAAACATTGTTAGGGACACATGATGTATGGTTTTGGACTTGGAGTATCACCCCAAAAGCTCATGTGCTGAAGGGTTGGCCCTCCAATACAGCAATGATCAGAGGAGGAACTTGATTGGATCTTGAGAATTCTGACCTCATTAGTGGATTAATCCATTGAGATATGCATAACTGAAAGTATCATTGGGAGATGGTTTAAATTCTAAGAGGTAGAACCCTAGTTGGAGGGAATGGGTCACTGAGGGTATACCTATGAGGTCATGTCCCCAGCCTCCCTCCACCCCCACTTCTTTCCCTCTCTTTCTTTCTCTCTCTTTTCTGTATGGATGCCATAAGCTCAGAATCTTTCCTCCACCACATCCTTCTGCCATGATGTCCCCGCCTTGACACAGGCCTAAAAACAGTGGTGTCTACTAAGCATGGTCTGAAATCTCTGAAACTGTGATCCAAAATAAACCTGTTCTTCTCTAGGTTAATTTTATCAGGTAATTTGTCACAGTGATGGAGAGCTGACTACCACACAGGAGGTATCCAGTTCAAATCCCAACTCTGCTCGTGGCTCGTCATGGAGACTTGCAAGATGGAACGAGTTTCCTTCAGCTTCAAACTTCTGGTTTATAAAATAAGAATTTATAAGGACCAACGGACATGAGTGTTTTGCTGACCAAAGTGTTAGCATGTGAAAGACCTTTGATTTTCCAGGAAAGTGATAATTTTCCTTTCCTCCTCGCCCTACCTATTTTCTCATTAGTAAAACAGAAATTAATTTACCTGAGAATAAATTTAATTCTCTTCACATCTTGCATTACATCCCAGGATTCTCTTAAACTCCTAAATAAATTATTTTAAAATTTGCACACATCATTTCACATGTCTTGCCATAAAGTTCAATGGTTTTTTAAAAATGTGTAATGTTATATATCTACAACTACAGAATAGCTTCACTGCCCTATTCAACCTTCCTTCTCCTTCCTCAGAAGTCTTTGCAGCCAGTTTTTCCTGAAAATAAAATAAGCTACTAGAAATATTGTTTGTGCAGATTCTAAATCATAATTAAAGTACTGAAGAGTGTCCTTGTTTAACATATAATAAAACTATGTGAAGCTTTGTAAAAATTGAAAAAAAAATTGTCTTCTAAATGGCAGTGTGATCTCGTGGACCCTCTAGGAATTAGATGATTCTAATTGACTTGAGTTTGAGTCTTTGATTGACACTAGCTGCATAGCAGACTGTAAAATACACACAATAGTTCGTACATCTGACACAGTGCTCTCATATAATTTCCTTCCCTTGAACGCTATCAAGATCTGTGACTTGCTTCTCACCAACAGAAGATTACAAAGTGATGGTTTGTCATGATTACTTAACATTTTATGTGTCTCTATCTTGCTAACACTGGTTTTAGAGACTTTCTTTGCAAACTTGATAAAGTAAGTGACCATATTGTCAAACCCACATAGCAAGGAAATGCAGCCAAGTCAACAGGGACTTCAGGCCTGTGGGAGCTGAGGATAGCCTCTAGCTAACTGCCAGTAAGAAGCCAAGGTCCTTAGTTCTACAATTGAAGAAAGAAAGTTCTGCTAACAATCTGAATTTAGGGGTGGATCCTTCCCCAGTTCTCAACCTAACCCTGGCCATTACTTTGATTACAGCCTGGAGAGAGATTAAGCAGAGAATCCAATTAACCATATCCAGATTCCTGACCGATGGAAACTGTAAATACACTTTTCATTATAATCAGTTCTTGTACTTTATTGGTTCACTCATTAATTAATGAGTTAAATAAAATATTTGGCACTTGTTAATTTGATGTTGTATTCATATGGATTTTCCAATGAAACAGAGCCAATAGGACATGTATAGAAGACTTATTATATGGAATTGGCTTACACAATTACGGAGACTGGAGTGAGTATTCAAAATCTGCAGTCTGGGCCAGTAGCTGGAAACCTAAGAGACCCAGTGGTGTAATTCCAGTCTGGCGGCAGTCTTCTGAGAATTTCATCTTGCTTTTTTTTTTTTTCCTGAGAATTCTATTTTTCTTCTATTTAGACTTCAACTGATTGGATTGATCCTGACTACATTATGGAGAAGCATTCACTTACTCCAAGTTCACTGATCCAGCATCAATTTCATCTAACCATTTTCTTCCTCAAGTTGACACATAAAATTCAGCATGATAGATGTTTATATGAGACTCAGGAATTTTAAGTAAATTGTCTCTTAACTAGAGGTATAAGAAGTGCTAGCAGCCATGAAGTATTATAAGTTCAAAGGACTTTGCTGAAATATAAGAGTCAGGTGCAACCTGTGAAAAACTTGGAGAACATACAAAGAAGAGGCACTAGTGAGTGCAGAGGCCAGGTTTAGAAGTTTCTCTTCATAGAGAAACAAAGAAACAAGGAAGAGGCCAGTATGGATGGCACAGTGAGGACACAGGAGGGAGGAGAGAGAGTTGAGGTCAAAGCAGTAATGGGGAGTTAGATTACAGACCATGGAAAGGGGATCAGAATTTAACTTGAGCAAAATGACAAACTATTCCATGGAACAGACATAACATGAATTAACTTTGCAATGTTTCTTCATTGCTGTTCCTTCAATTAAAATAGACCTAAAGAGTAAAAATATAGGCTTGATTTCAGACATGTTTCAGATGCTGTCTGAACTGATATTCAAAGCACTTAAGTGAATTGTCCATCGTTATAAAACTCACAAGCAGAGGTGCCAGATGTAATTCTGTTTCCCCTGACCCACATGCTGATATTCAGGTAGCTCTGCCCCTTCCATGATCTATAAGCATCTCTAGGTCTTTATTTGGTGATTTATAGCCATGATTACTAGGACCACAATTTTTAATTCTCAGCAAGACCAATCAAATTAGTCAATAAAGGAAAAGATCTGAGTCTTTTCTATTTTGTGAGCTCCAGACTAGTATTTGTATGCATGGAGAAAGCTACTTCTACCTTCTACTCATGCTCTTTTGCTTAAAAATGTCAGCTTGTTCATTCTCCCAGATTTCAATCTCCTCAGTAATATAAAGAAACATGTTTTTTTTTCTTTCTGTTCCTCCAGTCAGAAGAGTTCAGAAATATTTCCCTGGATAATGCCATTACAATATTCAACAGCAGCTCCCTGGAGAGAAAGGATAATTCAAAATCTTAAATAAGATATTCAATTTGAGATTAGTTAAGTGGTTATTTGGCTGAAAGGGATTTGACAAATAAGAAACACTTCTATACTTCAGGTAAAGAAAATATTCAGTTGGATTTAATTAGCAGTGGGATTTTTCTGGCACCTCTCCATTAAGAACTTTCAAGCATTGGAAGGATAATTAAAATTTCTGCAGGTTAATAATCACAATAAAGTTTCATTTTAAGAAATGAAGATTCAAAACTGAAGTGCAAAAATATCAGTGTGCGATTCCCGAGTGTATTTCTTCAGGGATCATGTTTAATATACAGACTGTAGTCATGCATATTATTAACAGTTGTGGTCTTGATCAATTTGCTTTAAAATCACACAGCTTCCAAGTCTAGTAATTTTAGGCTTCAAAGAACATACATTATGAATAAATGTTGGCAATTAGTTTCTTCAAAACTCCCAAATAAGCACATTATACTCTGGCACAGACAAGACTCACAGGTAAAGAGAGTCTTGTCTTTGAATATTTTATAGGAACAATTATCTTCGTTGTCTTTGTGGGAGATGGTGGCTCAGCACCAAGGAGAGCAGTGACCCCAAAATCAAAATGATGAGGAGATATGCCAGTGTTCCAGTGGGGTAAGGGCCTGGTAATTAATTTTTTTCCCTATAAAATTCCATTCTATATATTCTGAATGTGGTAATTTCTGATTCTCCTTCACCTTTGTCTTTTTTATTCTGGTTTTTACTCCTGGTGTGGAAGAAGGCTTTAAGCATGATGAATCAAAATTCTGTTGAGATAGGGTAGATACTAAGAAGTAAGAGTCTTGTTTATTTTTGAGATATTCCATCCATGATGAATGTGAGGGTTCAATACAAAAGATTTATACTGGGAAAATGTATGTGAGATAAGGTCTTTCCTTAGGGGAAGAATGATGGAAAGAAAGAGGGAGAGAAACTAAAGGAAAAGTGAACCCAAGTGACCAGGTGAACAGCTCATGGCAGTGAAACAGAAAACAGAAAAACATTTCCGTCTGTCCTCTGGATATGATGAGGGTTCCTAGAAGTTTCCTGAGATGTATCATGCCTTTCCACACTTACAGAGCTTAAGTTAACGTTTATTTCAAAGAATTTCCAAAAGAGTGCCTTACATTGTACACACACACACACACACACACACACACACACACACACACATGTGTATGTATGTATATACATACATACATGTATGATTTTAGAATTTTATGTATGTGTGTGTTTAGAATGTTATGTGGCAGTTATTAAATCATCGGTACTCTAAAACTGGCCATGGTGGAAGTATTTACATCAAAGCATTAATGTCTCCACTCATCCACCAAAACCTACCCACATGGAGGGCCATTTGTTTACCCTTTGCAGTGCACCATTTTTCCGCTCCCTGACCACCTCCACACCATGTGGTTGTCCTTATTCCCCATCCAACTCTGTCACCTAGACAGCATGATTTCCCAACCACAGCTATTACCACACCATGCACACCCTTCCTGATCTCTCAAAGCATTGACTGAAATTTGATTCTGATTGTCTACATTAGTATTACTTCTTGGGCCCCTTACAACTCTTAACTGTCTCCTTGGTCTGTTTCCTTCCCTGAAATACAGCCATTTATCAAGACTCTGAACAAAACCTTCATTCTTTCTCCTTTGGACATTCATTCATTGTCTGGTTTACATTATTGCCCAATTCTTGTTTTCCAGACTCACAGTTAAGTTCTTGGTTAGTCTTTCAACAGCCTGGTAAGTGCTGACCATGACATCACAAGCTCAATCTTTCCTGAAACATACAAAACGTCTTTTCATCTCTCACCAGCATATCTTCAGACTTCTTCATTATGGCCATAATAGCATTATCTGCCAATCTAATCACATCTGATGATCACAAATAATTTATACATAATAAAATTTGAAAAATTCATTACATCTGATTTGTTGTCTTGGTATAATCTACCTTCAAAGTGTATTTCATGTATTATCTCTAACATCCTTTTTGTCACCATACAACTTTAGGTAAAGTCTACCCGTTTGGTCTTCTTGACCATGGCACTAGATTTATAATTTGTTTTCCTGCCCCAAATACCTTCTGGAATTGGATACATATGTAAAGTAGAACATTCTTAAAATATTCTGAGGCTAAGTCATCTGTGTTGGTTTTAATTCAGGTTCTTAATTTTTTTGCTATCTTTCCCTTCAATAGGTGGAGCGCAATAACTGACCTCTGCCCCTTGAATATAGATTGAACTTAGGGACCCACTTTTAAGTAAATAGGCTGAAGCAGAAGTGACAGTGTGTGGCTTCAGAAACTAAGTCATTAAAAGTACCAAACTCCCTTCTTAATCATTTTCTCTTGGAATGCTCTTGGAGAAGCTGGCCTCTAATGACCTGAAGAAATTTAAGCAACCTATAGAGACCCATGTGATGAGAAGCTAAGGATTCCTGTGAAAGTCATGATATTGAGCTATCCTGATACCTTCTCATATGGCTATATTCAGAGCCAACATCTTGACTGCAGCCTCACGAGGACTGCCGAGTTGGGACTGCCTTGCTGATTCACTCTTGAATTCTTATCTCTTGGAGAGTGTATAAGTAAATGTTTCTTTTAGGCTCCAAAATTCGGGGGCAATGTTTTATACAGCAATAGATATTAATGCACCACTCATCCTAGACCCTACTCTAAAATAAACTTCAGAAATAATAAAGAAAAAGATAGTAATGTTTTTATGGTGATTACAGATACTTTTTTCTGCAAACTCATTTCAAACTATCTTCCTTAAGGAAATGAAGATATGAGTGATTCTTTTATGTACAGCAGAAGGATACACACACACACACACACACACACACACACACACACACACACATCTTTAGAATGCCAGCAGAGGTAAAAAAAAATAGGCTTCACATCATCTGGTATTCTATTAATGAGACACTGGAATAATGACTGGGGTTGGTCAGGAGTATTACTGTCTTTTTCTTCTGTTGACTTGTTGATTTGGTGCCTGTTCTTTTTTTTAATACTTTAAATGTAACGTTTTTTTGAATTTTTAATATTTATTTTTTTTTAGTTTTCAGCGGACACAACATCTTTGTTTGTATGTGGTGTTGAGGATCAAACCCGGGCCACACGCATGCCAGGCGAGCGCGCTACCACTTGAGCCACATCCCCAGCCCCTTGGTTCCTGTTCTTTCAGAGTTGCTGCTTTCAAAAGTGCACTGTTGAAATGACCACTGCCCTGACTCCTATGTGGTCATGATGCTATGTTTTATTACTCTCAACTTCCCTCATATTTTAAAAAAAAGACACTATATTTTATGGATCACTTGTCAACAAAATTCTCTCTTTAATAATTTTCTTCCTTTTTTCTTTGTTTTTGTTTTTAGGTTTTAAATCTTTATTCTCCACCTCTTTCTCCTCTTTGTTCTTAAGTGCTATTCTATACACTTTTGCTCTGAGATGAATATTTTAATCCTTTTTTGGTTGCTATAACAAAATAAGTAAGACCAGGTAACATATAAAGAAAAAAAGGTTTATTAAACTTATGATTCTGGAGGCTGGGAAGCCCAAGAGCATGGTGCCAACATCTGATGGGGACTTCTTTCTTAATAATAACACGGTAAAGCCATAACAAGGGGTTGCTTTAATGACCTCATCCAAACTATTTACTTTCCAAAGGCCCCAGTTCCAAATTCCATTAATGTATGCATTTTGGGATAAAGTTTCCAACAAATTAACTTTGGGGGAACATATTCAAACTATAGCAATGTGCTTATGCAAAAACTGTTATGATTTTTAATTTTAGTGAACAAATGATAGTATTTCTGTCCTGTGTATTATTAGCTGCTGTAACAAAGGAAAAATTTTGGTTTCTGCCTGGAGTTCTTGGGTTGATGATGGGGCATCTCTAGGACTGTTACACACTGTTCATTGAAACCATGAATTTTTCCACATAATATATTAGGGACTATTCTTATTTAACACTTGCATGGGAACAGAATCATCAGGTATAAGTGAACCTTAGGGACATTACATGTTCATGGTGTTCTAGACCATGAATTTTATGGTTGTTATTGTCCCCATGTTCTTGGATTGTTTTCTATTCATTCCACGCATTCTTGGCAGTGTTCTGCATAAATAAAAGACAGCATCACAGAGAAAAGAACTAAGACTAGCAAATTGTATGGGAAAGAGGATTTGATCTGGTTACATGTGGTTTCTCTGCTATCTATTTGCTATGTGTCCGTGAAAAAACAGCAAAATCTTCTTCAAAGGAGGTGATTGGCCAAGTTGATGGTTGAAGAGGATGCATGATACTTCATACTCAGTGCTCAAGATCTAATTAGTGGATTATTTCTAATTTTCCTTCAAGCTCTAGAATTCCAGGATTCAAGTCAAGCAATTTTGCCAGGCTTGACTCTTAAGAGAGATTTGCCCTGAGCTCTGAAAATGTATAGTCATGCCGAATTACTTTCTGCCTTCTTTTCCCAGGAGAGCATGGCAGTCCCACTCTGAAATTATGCAGAGTGAGCCACTGTAATATGCTCAATAAGCCACCTTGGCATTGCTTTTGCTTTGTTCCTAGAAACTGCCAACTGCATATGCTACCAGGGAACTCACATCCACATATGCACAGAACAAACAAACCTGCTGGTTTCAAGAAAATTTTGTTTGCCAAGGAGTTTAAGGTGGGTTGGTTACATGTTCCCCCACTGTATTTCTTGTTCCCTAAAACTACACAGAGCTAGGAGCCAAGTTGGTGTTGGAAAGAGTGATAATATGAAGAATGTGGAGGGAAAGAAAATACAGACAAAATCTAATTGAACCTTATAATAAATTGGCAGTTACTATATTTATGTGGCTGCTTCTTTATGTCAAAGAAGCTCTGAGAACAGCAGATAATTGATCCCCAGAGGGTTTAGAGAAAATGGAGTCCATGGTGTCCAGAACATCCTTTAGGCAAGGATGAAGGGGCTGTTAGGAGTCCCCAGGTCCCTCTTTCAATCTGGGAGAAGTTGAGATGCTTTCAAAGGTATGTCTAATGTACCTGAGATCAGCTCTTAAATCTTGTTTACTGAATCTCAGCTATTCTCTTGTCTTTACCACAAGACTCAAATGTGAGCACTTGTCTCAGTTTTTGCTGAGACTCCAAATCTCCATTATATTCTGATGTGAACCACTTCAACCCTGATGCCATGATTTATTTGCACCATTCCCTGTCCTGGAGAATCAGCCAGCCCTTCACTAACTATCCACCCCAGGTTACTCTGCCAGGTCTTATTACAGGGACCCATTATTGTGGACTTGCAGGGATCAGCAAAAATTGGGCCATCATCCTCACTTCTGGCATAATCACTGATTACAATCTTGAGCTAACTTGCCTTTGGCTTGGGGTCTAGCACAATCTAAATTTTCTACCCCGCTTTGGATACTGGATTAAATTCAAGAAACAGCCTCTTAGCAGGGTTCATCCTGCCTTAGAACCTTCCCAGTCTGCTATCTTATCCCTTCCCACTTAAGTTCAGGGTTCCTCCTGAGTCAGTAGAACACCCCAAACTAGCTTCTCCTATTTGTAATGATAGAATGAGTTCTTGTGAGTTAAAAAACAAACAAGCAAGAGAAATGTACTTCTTCTAATGTACTTATTTATAATAGAGCCACAAGGCCTCATTCTGAGCTTTTACAAGAAAATTTCTACTTTATGAGAAGTGCAGAAGGAAGATCTTGCCCCACAATGAGGTCACTGAAGAGAAGCCTCATGCATGAAAATGGGAATTACATGTAGGGTTCTTATCTGTAACAGTTCAAGCAATGTCTAAATGTATATGGAGTTATATACATACATATCTGTATGTATATGATATGTATATATTATATATATTTCATATGTATATATTGTATGGGTATTCATATATAGATAGGTAGGTAGATAGATAGCTTATATAAGCTGTATAAGCTGCTAGGTCTCAGATTACTTAGTGCCACTATTTGGAAAACACTCCATCTCCACTTATTTACTGAAGTTAGCAAATATCAGTCCTTTCCTTTGGGAGAGCTTAGATGCTCCACCTATCAAGTATATCATGTTAAATAAGGTCAAACAGAGTAAGTCTTTATTTGTGTATCTCAACAGCAAGGGCTGAGATAGGATTTGCTATATGCTTTCAGAAGAATGATACTGTTTTCCTTGTGTAAACTCTGAAAACTACATTTGAAATAGAACTGCATGAACATGCAATTCTCTTGTTTTGAATCATCTCTTATTTGTGGCTGACCCATAGGTGGACTGGTAGAATGGAAAGAGAAGTGGGTACATCCATAAGTTGAAATTCTGATATTGCTACTTTACTTGTTATGAGATCTTAGATGAGTGAATTAATTTTTCCAGACTGATGTTTCCACATTAGTAAATGAACATAATCACCTTATAACATTTGCATACTTTAAATCTTTTATTCCCTTATTCCTGATTACATATTAAAAGTACCATATGACACCAACTTTAACTTTCTTTCCTTATAGCTGATTGCCCCAACTTATATAAAACCCTTCACATCCTCCTATCCCACAGTCCCTACCTTCATTGGGTAATGTTTGCATAAATTTGGGAGACAAAAATGAAGAAATATATATGGCACATTTGTAAATGCATTTAGGGATTATAAATGATACACTCAATTGATCCAATAGCTTTCTGATTTGTCTGCCATATTAAAAATAAAAAAAATACTACTTTCCCTTTTGTATTTATTGGAAGTAATGTCTGAATATTTATATGGGGAAATTCTATCTCATGCTAATTATTTTTTGTGCTTACTAGTTTAACACACACACACACACACACACACACACACACACACACACACACACAGAGTGAGTGAAAGAGAGAGATTTTTATCAACTTATGCCAACCCTACTTGTCTGGATGCCCAGAGGTTTTGATTCCAAAATTCCCCAGGGACATCTATTAAATCTCAAACAGAAGAGAAGCTCTAAATAGCAAGAAGGAAGAATCGAATCGTTTCTGGGCATTCTTCCAGACAGAAACTTGGCCATTCATGTCACTAAGGACAACTGTGTCTGCCTTTGAGCTGCCTAAAATGTAGCACACTGAAGACTTTGGAAAACAGTCCACAGCTCTCTCATTTAATCCAGCACACAACTGAGCTTTGATAGGAAACAAATCCTTTGGGGTTTCTGAGCTTTGTGAGTGTGATCACTAGTGAGTCTTTTCAGTTCTCTGAGCTTTACCTTCATGAAATGTAAAAGAAGGAAAACTTTCCTTCCTAGGGAACTTGTGTGGATAAAAAAAGAAAATGAGTGAACAATGTCACATAAATGTTAAAAATAATTGTAGCTGCTTTCCTATGTCCATTATCCTGAATGTTTTCCATCCAGGACTTCCTGTTCTTCACTACACTTTTGTTTTATTTATATATTTTAGGTTCATGTAACTTTTAACTCTTAGCTTGGGACTTTCAATCTTAGTAGCCTTTGGCCCTTCAGACCTGGTGGTCGTAGAGGCTCACCTGTTTGGACCTGTACTTTGCACTGTAAAGTCTGGTTGACTTACCAATTGATGGTGAGCATTGCTTCCTGGCTGTGGCCAGTGAGAACTTCCTATCCTTGGTTCTTCAGCATGCACTTGGCTACACCAGTCCCAGCCATTTGTCAAGTGTGTGTCTGTGTGTGTGTGTGTGTGTGTGTGTGTGTGTGTGTGAGGTAGTGCTTGTTGGTGTCACTACTAAATCAGATTGTCTTCCTTCTTGTGGCTGAAAGGTGGTAAGGGAAGCAATGAGCTCCGGGAGAGGCAGGTAACAAGATGGTACAGTAGTTCAAAGGGAGAGTGTTGTCCTCCAGCAGCTTCCACCCGTCTCTCCTGGGAAGGACTTTTCTGCCTACATGTCCCCTCCCCACCTCCGTCTGCTGCACACCATGAATACTAAAGAAACACAAAATCCTCCAAGAGTTAACACACAGTCTATGCAATAGGTCTACAACCTTTAATAGCACATCTTTTGTTTGTTTATGGTACATAAATAACTACTGATACTTCCTTATTTGTTTAAATCCGAGTTTGTGTATGTGCATATATTTAAATCATGCAAAAATATGCAAATATACATATTTATTTTTATGCTGAAAATTTGTATTAATCACATACATGTATGTATCTCTGTGTGGGTATGTACGTGTGTATGATTCATATGCACATGGGTAGCATAATTACAGTTTAAAAATGTTAAAACATTTGAAAATTCATATATTAAATTGTAGGCACCATAACAGCAAAATAATATTTTCATCTCAATATGAATTTAAATTGATAAAAATGAGAAAAAAATATCTTTTTATCTAAGAAATTATTCTTACTTTATTAAAAGAATCTATATACTGTTGGCAGTAATGAATTTTTCTATACACTTCATATTTATTTATAAATAATTACACAATTCTAATAGAAAATAAAACTTTATGCTTACTTCACAATATATTTCTTGTAAATTTTATTTAGCATTTTTTATTTAGCATTTTGAGCATGCAATAAATGTATGTTCATTTTAGAAAATCTTAGAAAGTATGCCCAAAAATGATGAAAAGAATTAAAATATTCAGTTTTATAAGTTAGAAATAACCACTGTTGTTAATATTTAGTCTTTCTGTTTGTACATGTCCATACATATATATTTTACTTTCAGTATTTGGGATGGAACCCAGAACCTTGCACATGATAGACAAGTGCTCTATTACAGAGCTATTCCTCAGTCCTATATTTCTGTAAAAAGTTATCATACCATGTAAGAATTTAAATTCTATTATTAACATCAATTTTTATCCTATGTCATTAAATATTTCTTAGAAAAGTACTTTAAGAGAAAGTTACTGTTATGAGTACATGTATATACATATATATATACATATATGGGTGTGTGTGTGTCTGTATTTCCTACTAACTACTAAGCTTATGCATACTACTCATTGAATTCTTATGCATCCACCAGCTATTATTAATACTTACATATGCAAGATTTTGTAAATACACATATATATGCATATATTGAAATATTAGTATGGTCATGTAGTATTTTTATTCTAATCTAGAAGCTTATTCTTAAAAAATTTCACAACCTTCTTTTGCTTTTCTTTTCTTCTTCCTTTTCTGACTTTTTTTTTCACTACTGGGAATTGAATCCAGAGCTACCGTACCATTGAGGTATATCCTCATCCCTTATCATTTTTTACTTTGAGACAGGGTCTTACTAAGTTGCTGAGACTGTTCCTCAGCTTCTTATCCTCCTATCTCAGCCTCCTGAGTCCTGGAGATTACAGGTTTGTGTAACCATGCCTGACTGTCTACTTCTTGTTGAATACCTTACAAATTTCTTTTCCACACCATCTTCTTTAAAGAGGCATTCTGGCCACACTTTGACATTCCATGGAGCCACAGTGAAGTTCCCAAATAGGAGTTGCTGGGGAGGTGGGAACTGTGCACTGCTTCCAGGTCTATAGAGGTGAATAGGGCTGCTGGCCCCACACCAAAGACCTCAGGCAGAGGCAATGAGGAATATAATGGAGATTGATGGCGTGATTTTCTTTTCCTTTCCCACTTCTGTGAAGACGTTTTTTCTTCTACAGTATATCCAAATTACTTTTCAACTACACTCTGCATTAGTTTGTTCTGCTATGAAGTATTTTTTGAATATGTAAATTTGTTCCAATATAACTGATGTATTAGGGGAGAGTTTGAAGATAATACAAGGGTTGTACAAGCTTGTGTATAACTGCATGAATGAGAAATACCATGGTTGGATATGAGGTGTCCCTCAAAGTCTTACCTGTGAGACAGTGCAAGAAGGTTTAGAGGTAGGATGATTGGATTATGAGAGCCTTAACCCAATCAGTGAATTATTCCCCTGATAGGGATTAACTGAGTAGTGTCTTTAGGCTGGAGGTAGGGTGTGGCTGGAGGAGGTGGGTCCCTGGGTGCAGGCCTTCAGGATAATTATCTGGTGAGCTGAGTGTAGTCCCTCTCTTTCTCCTTTCTGATCATCATTTTTTTTAGCCAATTTCCTCTACCAAATCCTTCTGTCATGACATTCACACTCATCATTCAAGCTCTGAGGAATACAATCACCATCTATGGATTGAGACCTCTGAAACCATTAGCCCTTAAATAAACATTTCCTCCTCTAATTGTTCTTGTCAGGTCTTTTGGTCACAGCAGTGTAAAAGCTGACCAAAACACCAGCTATGTAAAAATACACAGAACACACACACACACACACACCCTACAACTTTGACCAGCAGCCCTCTCCTCCCTGAGTGTTACACCACACTGATCACATTTAGTGTTATAAACTTCTGTGTAATTACAGGTAACTTTCTTTGCTTCATTTCACAATAACTCATAAGCTGGAAACATTTGAATGACCATTCTTTCAAGCAAACTGCATGCCTTCTTCAAGATAAGTGTTTTGTGCATGTGTGCTTGTTAACAATTTAATGTGTGTAAAAGGGCTACCATTTTAATTAGGCTTGTACCTCTTTTCAGTGTGTCCCTGGACACATTATCCTGAGATGTGAAAGAGGTTTTATGTTCCTAGGCTTTGTGGTGTTTTACTTGTGCCATTTTTGCATAGTGAGGGGATCTTTCAGAATACCATGTCACATCATATCACAGAACAACTGATTATATATACCACCCTCTGGGAAAAAACCTCTGCATGTGCAATGTGAGAGAATTTTCCCTGAATCTCAGGAGCATTTCTGAGTTTTGTTTAGATTCAAAATCGTTTTTTTCTGGGTCAGGTGGTTTTGAGGCTGACTTGAAACACTTTGGAACTATGCACATGTCTTCAAATTGCTGGTTCTTGTTCTGTGTTAAGATCAGGGACAGGTTGGTCCTTAACATCAAGACATTTGAGCTTCTGAGGTCCATATCTCTCACTCCCATCCTGGGCCTCAATCACTCTGTTGCCTATCCTGTTTTATTTTCACATTATAATAATGTGAAATTATCTTATGAGCGTTGTTTATGACATGCCAAATTACATCATTCCTGTTAGAATGTGCTTCCCGAAGGCAGATATTTTAACTGCCTTGATAGTAGTTGTGTCATCTCCACCTCTAGCAGTATATGCCACATACAGATCAATAAATATCTTTATTCTTTAAACCACAGATTCTTGTCCATGTATTTAACACTAAAATGTATAATAGCCATTTCCTTGCAGGTGTTCATCTGGAATTATTTTGGGATTTCCCCCACCATGCAAACATCAGCCCAAAAATGCATTTTCAAAATCCTATTAGCTCCTCAGGAAGTAGGTAAGCAAATTATATAATGATCTAGAAATCGAACTTGGACCTTTGATTTTTTATTCCACTTTCTAGCCAATCCCCCCCCCATTTTCTAAAGTGCAATTATTTCACTTAAATTACTGTCTAAGAATAGCTCGTCGAATCCTACAGCTTGCATAGTAACAGAGAGGAAGGGCAGGAGGTGTTGGTTCTTGACAAACAGCAATTGGACATGTAATTAGAGGTGCAAGCTGGGTTAGGTTTGACCCACGATGCTACCTCCAAGATCGTGTCTAAATAAAATGGACTTGCTCACAACACTAAGCTGAAAATCGAGGGTTGAGTTTCATCAAACATTTATCTAGTGCCCCCTAATGGCAATGTCCACAACTGAATGCTGAAGGAATGGAATAAATCAAATGAAATAAAATAAAAACGATCCTCTTTTAAATTAGCATAGACTTCAGAAAAAATAGGAGTAACATGCCACACATAAACATAATGCTAAATTCTAACTATGTGGGAAAAAAATCATAGAGCACGAAGCTCTCCCTGTGTAAAGACTCCCTTTGGGCTGGGGGAGATTTGCGGATTCCACACAGGCTGAATTTGAAGGGAGTCTGTGCCAGTCACCTGCCCGTATTCGCACAGGTCGACATCCCACCCACACTTGCTCTGGCTATTTCAGTAAATGACATTTCCCAGGTTTCATTGACTGTTGGCTTTTGGCCAGGTGTGGGCAGTGAGGAGGATTGCCCAGGAAGAACCAGAGCAAAGACAAACTGCCTTTGCCCTCTCCTCCCCTTGGCCAACCATCACTGCCCTGCCCCCTCGTCCTGTCAGATGCATCTGCTGTGACTTTGGCTTCCATGTGTCAGTATTGGCTCCAAGGCTCTCATCATGCCTGTTATTTCCAGAACAGGGAAATTAGAGATGTCCTCATTAGGCTAATCTCAGCATAGCCTTCTCTGCTTCTAACTGGCATCTCAGCTCTTCCGTTATTCAAGTAACAAATTCCCTGTATTAAATCCCCTTTGTGTGAAATATCTAGGCAGGCTTTCTGTTCTTGTGGCTTACCTCTGACTGACACAGGAGATAATCTGCTTCTGATGGGGCAAAGATTGGCCTGAAGAGCAATGCAGGGTGAGAGGCGTCAGTCTGTGGAAAAGGAAAAAACTAAAGGCAGCCATAAAATTAAAAAAAAAAGGAAATTCCCATGCATACTGAGACTGCACTGAAGACACCACAACCTTCTGACTCCAGTACTATTGGGGGAGTGCTGAGGAAGGTTTTGTGCCTGCACAAATGTTTTGACCTAAGGAACAGATGGTCCCCAAAGAGTGACAGATCCAGTCAACTTCTTTGTTTTCCACTAACTTTGAATCATTTATTTGGAACTCTTGGGAATGACTTATGCACTCAAAACACCACAATAGTAAGGGGTCTTCTTCCTCCAAATTATACACATGGAGGCAGTGAATCTTCTGTGTTAAAGTGGTTTGCTCAAGGTCACACAGCTGATAGAGACAGAAGGGAACTATTCCAGGTCCTAGAACTATTCTAGGTTTCTTTCTACCATCTGAGCCTCTAGTGCATCTTCCAAGTCTCAGTTAATTACATGTAGTTTGGTCCTTCAGTAACTACAAGGTTGCGAATAAATCTGAATGGGTTTGCTCCCTGTTAATTTGTAACTTTGAATTGATAACAACTATAATGTTATTCCTTTCAATGTAACCAGGGTGGAAGGATGCTGAAATGGAATAATACAATGTAATGAAGTGACAGGTATTGTACACTCAACTAAAATATAGGTACAATTTAGATTGGAAAATATATTCTACTTTGTTAGTTTAAAAAACTTAAAAAATATAAAAAACCTTGAGCCTGTGGTGTTAACGATATTGTTTGGTAATTAGCCGTTATGAAATCTTGTAAATGCATAACTTTTTGACTAAAAACAGAGTTTTGGGATAAAAATAAACATCTCCAGGCAAAGACTTTAGAGACATTATCTGTTTAATAAATATGAATGCTAAAGCAATAAACAAGAGCAATTATACATTACATTACATAGTATTTAACAAAAAAAATACACCAAAAAAAGTCATTTTGAAATTAGAAGTAGTTCCAATACTATAAGAAAACTTTCTTTTTTTTTTTTTTTAAATTGGCTTCCTATAAAAAAAAAAAAGTTGGCAAATGAGGGATTTCAATGCTCAGTTGGAATCCTGGAAAACACAGAACAGCTGCCAAGCACCCCATTGCTCTCAAAGTTGCTGTTTGGAACTTCTGATAAAAAGCAAAGCCAACCTCTGCATTTTGGATAGTGGATCCAATTAGGAATAAGGCAAGAGAGAAAATGTTGGTTGGGTAGTTCAGGGTAGAACATGCACAGTTTGCCTTCTGGGGTTTTAGAAAATGTTGCAGTTTTGTATTTTTAGCTTGCCCTGAATCTTACCTTCCACACACATCCCTCTCCACACTCCTCTGGCCTTAGGCCCACCAAACTCCTCATTGTGTTTGCACCTGCTATTAGCGAGTAGGTAGGCACTTGGGTCCCTCCCATTTGTAGGCTGACATCATTGCCTTGTCTTTGGGCTTGAGCTGGAATGGCCTGTTCTGGTGGTTCTCCAACTTGAGCATGCATCATGATCACCTGGATGGCTTGTTGGACTGATTGGTGGGACTACTCCCATCCAGAGAGAGAGAGAGAGCAACACTATTCATCCCCTAGAGTTTCTCACTCAGTAGCTCCAGGGTATAGACCCAGAATTAGCATTTCTAACAAGTTACAGGTTATGCTGATACTACTAGCCTGAGTACCACACTTTGAGAACCAGGAGCCACAGTCATTGGAACAATGAGGTCCCCTCTGAGCAGTACCTTGCCTCACTAATCACCTACAGGTGGGAGGGAGCTTTGAGGAGAGGCACAGGAGAACACTGGAGATGCTGAATCTATATCTGACCACCTTTGGTCACTCTCCAAAATGCCAAGCATCTCATGTCTGCCTCTATTTTAAATTAGGGCTCCTTCTTCCCTATGACTTTTCACTCATTTATTTCACTGACAAATAATTTTCAGAATACTACTCTAGGCAAGGCACTGTGCTAGATTAAGAGTATATACCCCTTTTCACAATTTTCTAATTAAAATGAATTGAACTGCAACTCTGAGAACTCCCTGTGCTGGTGTGAGTGAGCCTCTTTTGGTTTCTAAACACTTGGGTTTTCCAGATGAAATTTGGGAGGCTCCAACTTAAGAGAATCATTGAGGATGTTTTCTAAGAGATAGGAAGCCTGGCAGATTGGGAATCAATCAAATTTTACTAAAAGGTGGCTGCCCCCAAGCACAGCCCATTGCCCAGATTCATATGCGGCCTCCTCAACCATGACACCTTTTACATGGTTAACTTCTGGCAGCAGCTTGCTACTCTCGCCCTACCTAAGCTACATTAGGGCAGGAGTCATTGGGATCTTTAGGATATCCTCATCATCACCAGGACCCTGTTATACCCTGTTGGTGGCTTAGGGACTCAGCCAAAAAGGACAGTAGGTTCTCTGAGTGGTTTATCGTAATGATTTCTCCCACCTTTCAAATGGGCTTTGTCCAGTTCAAGTACTGAGGGGGCTCCAGTAGTGGATGGACTTTTGTTCCCTTCTCTGGTCCTTCTTTCATGATCACCCTGGGAAAACTGGGGATATCTAAACGCTTTCAGGATTTAAGGACTGTGAGGATTTCTTTTGCTTTGTTGGAGGCCTAACTCCTCCCGTGTATACTGAGTTATTTTTCCTTTACTGATACCGTGATGCTCAAAAGATTAGAGACCACAGGTGAAATCGCCAGGATCACCCTAAGTAATCAAAATCTCATCCTAATGTAAGATAAGACCTAATTTTCTCGACTTTTTGACATTCTTAAACATTAAGTCCATTAACCTGCTTCTCCTTCTGGTTAAATCAGTGTTTATTTCACAAGTGTTTTTATTCTGTTGTGAGAAAGGAAGTATGTGGTAACAGCAACTATCACAGGAAGACATACCCTGCAATACAGTCACATGTTCAAAACATTTCTCACAAGAAGCTTCCAGAATCTGAACGCACGAGATGTTTGTTAATGTGCAAGAACACCACTACTCAGTTGTGCACTTTCTTTTCCAAAGAATATGGCCAGGTTTGACTGCTTTGCATATATCAACTCTTTCACATTACATGTTTCCAGGTGGGAAAAGGCAAGGATATTGGGAAAAGGCAGGTTTTAGAGGAATAGACAAAGGGTACATGAAACTGAACCCTGCTGGGCAGGATGCAGCCGGAGCAGTGGGCACAGAAGCTGGCATGCTTGGGAGTGTACAAAACAAACAGAGATCTGAGACTTGCAAGTGGTGGGGTCAGGGTTTGCAGAGCCTAGGCCAGTATTTAGGAGACATCAGGGGTGATGTCCAAAATCTAGCAACGTGTTTGTGAAGAAAAAGTAGGAACAGTTGAAGGATAACTTGGGGATTGAAAGGAAGGGATTCAAAGACATGGACGGATCATGGGTACACAGGGATGGCAAATGAATGGGAAGGCAAGACAGAGGATAACTACTACAAAAAAATTCCATCTTCTACTTCAGTTGGGATGGGAGTAGGGAAAGCTGCAAGGAGAAAAGCTGAACAAGAAACAAAGGTCCGTTTCTGACGTGCTTTGCTTCCCTGCCTCTCTTTTTGTCCTAGTGTACCTGCACGCACGATCTTCAACTTGCATCTTTGTCCCTGTGGCCACAGAGAATAGAGAGAAAGCAGCTTTGTGGCCTCTGCTGACCAACAAAGCTACCACCGCTAACTTAGAAGGGGGAAACGACAGTAAGGACAGTGGGACAGAAAAACGGCTCAGGGTTTCCCTGTGCATGTCTTTGTGTCTTATGAAAAGGCCCGGGATGGCTAATCCACCCCTCGCCCAGGAGTGCTAAAATAGCTGTTAAATCTAGAGCCAAGAATATTTCCAAAAATACATGCAGATTTCCTTGGCCTATATATGTTATGAATTTTCTACAAACACGACCGATCAGAAAAAAAAGAAGAAAGGGGGAGGGGAGTGTTTTCCATTAAAATAGAGCACCTGTACACTGCCCCTCCAAACATGTCCTCAAGGTATTGTCCACATGCACAGGCTTAAAGCTAAAAACCCTTGTTGTCTGTGTCAGAAGAATTAAAAGTCCCGGTGCAATGAGTGTTTGTTTTTGTTTGTTTGGATTTTGACTGTTTTTATTTTTATTTTTTGTTTTGATTTGTTTTTGTTTTTGTTTTTTTACTGGCGTCCTCCATTAAAACATTTACATAGATAGGGATTTCTTTTGTGCTTTAATTCTCAGCAACTATGGAAATACTTCCTGGCAAAAATAGGAAACAGAACAACAGAGGAAAGCAAAGAAACATAAAGTTAGTGGTCATGAAGGATGATGCGCTGGACAAGAGCGAAATTCTTTCCTGATCAGCAGGTTGCCTGTAGCCTTTGGGGTTTTTCCTTAAATTGCAAATTGTGCCCCAGCAGATCCCCGCTTTGGCGTTGAAGGTGGAGTGGCGTGTCTTGCTCTTTGCAATCAGAGAGATGAGTCACCAAGTTGAGTAGAAGGGGAGGGAGGGGAGGGTAAAGCTACTCTCCTAAGAGAAAACGTGTAACACTTACTCATTTAATGACACTGGAAATGGAAAAGTGTCAGAGAATTTGCAATGTGGTGTGACATGTTCCTGGAGAAGAAGGAACTGCTACTTTAATAAAGTAAGCAGCCACTGTGCCATATACCCTGTGGAAATGATACTGAGAAGCAAATGACCCCCAAAATGCAGCATCTTAGATGCTTTGTAAGTAAACAGACAGGGTGGGGTGGGGGGTATGAATTTATTAGCTTATGTCCCCCATAAAAGAAAATGCATGGTGAAAACCGGATACCAGATGTGGCTGCAGGTGTTATTACCACCTACAACAGGAGCCAGTCATTGTATTTGAATTCCCCCTGAATGTCTCCACAGACCTGTCCCATATCCATGTAAAAGAGAGGGTTCTGTTTCTGTTTACATGCTCATTTTCCCCTAAAATAAAAGATTTCAAATCTTATGTAAAAGCCTTCTAGACAGTTTGGCGTTATGACATTAGAGTGAAGTGCAAACACTTATGTAATAATTTATTATTCAAGGTCAGTAATGCAGGATCTAGATGTGAACATTTACAGCTTCAACTCCTGAGGCCAACAGACAAGAGGAACCCAGGAAAGAAATGGATCAGCAATGGTGGCTCCATGGATTTGTCAAACTTCCAGGAAACTTTATTCTGCAATAAATAGTAGGACTCAGCAACTGAGCTTCAGACAGGCTATACCTAGCTGCTTATCTCCCATGCTTACTTCACAGGTGGAGAGAGGTTACTGAAATGTGAAGTCCATTTTAAGGTATCTGATATGGGACAGTTGGAAAAAAAAAGGCATTTGTTGATCTTCTCTGTAATAATCTAATCCTGTAACTGGGCTCTCTTAGGATCCTCTCTCCCAAACTTTGTGTCTCTTGTCCTCAAGTTCTCAGGAACCAGTTTCTAGATAATTGCTACATTAAAAAAATCTCTGGATGGTCACACTTGTCACTCTTATTATGTCCCTTCTTTGGTGGTGCTCTTTGCCCTCCACAGGGTTGTCTATAGTTGGGCTGCCATGTTTTGCTTTGGTCCACTACACCTCGACCCCAACCCCTTGCCAGCCCTCCAGTCCACCGTCCCCAACCTCTGAGACCTCTCTTTCTTGTATATTGCTCATAAACATTTGAAGCCCAGTGTTTTAGGGAGGGTTTTTGCAAAGGGGGAATTAATTAATGAGAGAGGGGAAAAAACTGAATAGAAGCAAGAAAGAGGCATCTTAGCTGTTTCTCTCAGGGAGTGTTAGAACAGAAGGAAGTGGTTATGTGAAGCCAGAAAGCAGTTAGAGGGAGAGTCAGCCATTGGTTACAGAGGCTGAACAACTGATGGCTACTGGGAATCATTTACCTACGAGCTGTGATTCCACCTTCTCATCTCTAAGCTGGCCAGGCCTTCTTAGTTCAGTCTGAGGGATATTGGGCCTGTTTTCAGTGTGACTGACTGGACTGATCATCTCTTGTTTTTTTTCATTATGCATCTGGGTATAAACATTAATCCCCAGGATCTTCCTAAAACATTAACAGAAACCATAACTGCTGTGCAAGGGAGAAGCACAACACTGCCATATGTGCTTCAGAACCTGTCAGAAAGAGGGAGGGGGAAGAGGTAGGGGAAACCTGGATGGAGGGACACGCACCTTTTAAACTTGTAGATGATGAATACGGCCAGCCCCACAAACACCACCGAGAGCAGCATCAACATGGCGGATCCACTGTGGGTTGGAGTAAGGTCCACCAGTGGGGCTGTGGGAGGAAACAAGGAATTGTCATAAGCAGAGACTCAGGCAGGTAAGACTCCATGAGAGACTCACACAGTGAGTCTCACAGGCTTGGTGAGTCCCAGAAAGCCACATGGGAGGAACATACAAAGTACAAATCATACAGCTGATACATGTATGCACCTGAGCCTGTCCTAGCCCCCAGATGCTCCGATTGGCCTGACCAAGTACTGGAGCAATGAAGAGCAAAGACCCTGGAGCCAGACTGTAAGGATTCCAGCCATGCTCCACGACCTGCTAGCTGTAGAATCTTGGGCAAGTTACTCCATCTTAATGTATTTCTGTGGTTAGAGGAGATGAATGGTCTATTCCTCTGTGGTCACAAAGATTAAATGAGTTAATGTACCTTATTATTAAGAACTCTATAAGGTTTGCTTTTATTTCTACAACTGCTACTATTATTATTAATTAATACATGTCTTCCTTGAGTTAATGTTGGGATAATATCCTGATAAACTCATGGATAATACCATTGAATATACTCACAAGTCAAAATACATTCCGTAACTTGAACTTGCCAAAAATCACAACTTAGCTCAGCCTACCTTAAACTTGCACAAAACACTTACATTAGCTTACGGTAGGGAAAAAAGAATCATCTAACACAGATTCATCCCTGAGAGAAACAGCTAAGATGCCTCTTTCTTGCTTCTATTTTGTTTATTCCCCTTTCTCATTAATTAATTCCCCCTTTGCAAAAACCCTCCCTAAAACACTGGGCTTCAAATGTTTATGAGCAATATACAAGAAGGAGAGGTCTCAGAGGCTGGGGATGGTGGACTGGAGGGCTGGCAAGAGTTTGGGGAATAAGGTGTAGTGGACCAGATCAAAACATTCAACTATAGACCACCCTGTGGAGGGCAAGTCTGTGTTAGATGATTTTATATAACTTACTAAATACTGTACTGAAAGTTAAAAACTGAACACTGGTATGGGTAAGCCTCTTAAGCCCAAACATTTTAAGTCAGGGACCATCCATATTTATAATAATATAATGCTAATTGTTATTAAATTTTTCCATATTCTACATGCAAGCTTTCCCACTAAGCAAAGCAGATAACCAGTAAAACCACCAATAGGAATATTTTTTTGTGAATTACCCAATCTCTTTTGCTCCTATTCTAGCAGTTGTAAGGACCAGAACTGGAAAGTGATGGTGCATGTTATATTTTTGTGCACAACAAGGTGTGGATAGCTAAGTGAATATTTTTCAAGGGCAGTCACTCTGATGCTGGGGAAGGTGTGACATGCAGAGGGCTCCATGACTTCATAAAGTCCTGACAACAAGCCCCTGTCCTTCAAATGCAGTGATTTCTCTTCCCAAAAATATAGCTTCTGTGAACACTAGTCTTCTCAAGTTTTCCCTGAAAGGGCACACACACATGCAGTGTTGGAAAGCATCTCTCCTGACCTCCAAATCTTCTTCCACCTCAGGGTGAAACCTGTTGTACTTGTAATGACTTTGTTTACAATTAATTTCTACCCTCTCAAGAACTGACATTCTGCAAATCTGGCACAGCTCCAGCCTGAGCAACAATCCACATGAACCTCATGGAAGCCAGCATGTTGACCTTTACCTTCCATCAATTTAAGCAGAATCTGATGCCCAGAAATGCAGGTGACCTTTAAGCACCATTTTCTGTGGCTTGTTTCTGTTGAGAGCCGAGAGGTCAACATTCTAGTCATCAAGGTAAAAACGTTCAAGGATAAGTGACTGCAATATTAATGGTCTGAATACAGACCCTCAGCTGCTTCTGTACTGTCTGGTTTTCATAAGATTACATCACTGTCACTCAGTGGCCACCACTAGAAAGTATAATTCATGTCACCACCCAGTTCAGTGTAAAATGAAAGCCAAGCCTTCTTCTTTCTCTTAGTGAGTTTAGTAGAATTGGCTCACTGAATATAAGGAAGCTCCCTGCTCTTTTGTCTTCCTCTAAGTCAAGCAGCACTTAATTAAACTGTGAAATAGCTGTGTTGGCGTGTGTGAGAAGATGGGTGCAGCCCTATTCGTGTGGAACACCCAAGGAAAATTTGCTTTCCATATGAAATAAGAAAATAAAGCCTCAGTGCCATCAGCGAAGTCCAGGAACACTTCAGAATTAGCACTACGGTTGGTGGGATATCATCAGGCAGGAGAATACCTTCCATTTACCATGGACAAAATCTCCATAGATTTTCACAAATGAAATGGGGACAATGATCCTTATTGTGTAGATAAGAACAGAGAAGTTCTCCTTGGTTCCTGTCACTCCAAAGACTTGGAACTAATAAACAGAAGCACACATACTTGAATCCAAGTCATCACAGATACACATACACACACATGCTATATACTCAGGCTGCTGGGAGATAATTAGAAATTTAAAAAGATATTTATGAATATGGGCATTGGGACTAAAACTATATAGTACAGGAAGAAATAACAAGTGACAAGCTAAAATTTTGTTTTAAAAGGAACAGTTAGAATCCTAGATCATACACTTTTAAACGTAGATGGCATGTATACATATGCATTAATGTTTGTGGGTGTGTGCATGTGTGTGTATGTGTGGCTGTGTGTATGTAGAGAGAGAGAATAGAGAAATTAATCCTAATGTACTCATTATTTAAGTCTCACCAGACATCAACTGACAGCCAATCTTATTTTCTCTTCACCACCATCTAATCTCCACAGTCTCAACCACTGGATTATTTTGAAGCAGCTTCTATCATACAATTTCATCATCTGCAAATGTAAAAGATAAAATCTCTCTCCTCTCTCTTCATTATCAGAAAACCATCATCATATTGAAAACTAGATATTTTCAAGGTAATCTTCTAAGGCAAACCCTTCATCTGTCAGGTAATAAATGGAGGTCTAGAGGTGGTTAGAGTCAAGAGTATTTAAACTTCCTACCCTGGAAGTGAGCTCTGTCAGCATAGCTTCTTGGTGCCACCAAGAAGAAGACACAGTTTACTTGAAGGGGTGGCATCTAAAATAAATGAAAAAACTAAGAGGAAATTCCTTGGCTAGGTCCTCACTAACACATATGAAAGCAAACTTACATATGCACTTATGCACTTGCACGCGCGGGCACACACACACACTAGAACTTTACCGCCCATCTTTGCCTTCCTCCTCCCATCTCTCTTCCCATCACAAGGTTAAATCTTTTAATCCTAAACCATTCACACTCAAATTGTGGTTCTTAAGGAAACAGTGTTAACACTGTTAGCAATTAGCACATTTGTGTGGGAAAAGCATCTTTTGACCCCCCTCCCAATTTCCAAAACTCATGCTATCCCCTCTCTCTCTCCTCACTTAGTCAATTCTCAGAGGCAGCAAGTGGGACACAGCAGACAGCAGTGGAGAGGGATTGAGTGCCACTGCCCTCTGTGTTCCGTGGGTGGCTTCTGCTTGTTGATGTGTGCCTGGATATAAACGGTTTTTTACTGCTCCACACAACAGCAGCTGCATATCATAGTTTGTCCAATACTTAGGTGTGTTTCTGTGTGTTTTGCTGAGGAATGGAAAGTGGTGATAAATGGGCTTTGGCTTGTTGTGTGGAATTAGCATAAATTAATCCCTCTTCAATTGCAGCCTAAACAAAGTAGATGTGCAGGAGGAAAAGTGCTGAGCAGTTTTTTTCCCCCATTATAAGCGCACAGAGCAAAACACAGATACAAGCACTGCTCCAAGTGACTCAACATTTCTAAGCCCCAAAGTTGGCACACACCATTTGAAAAATCCTATGAGGATCTTAGCAATGCTTTGAATGATCATATTCTATTTAAAAGATCTGAGCTGATTATCCTAATAGGGATGCTCACATTAATAAACACATCTTCTTGTAAAAAATGATTGACATATATAGTCACAGTTGCACATCTGAGAGTAAATTTGAAACTCCCTATTTGGGGTTAAGTAACTGATAGAGTCCCATTTGGGAATCAGATCCTGGTTTTGCTACTTCAGGCTAAGGGACTTCAAATTACACTCAGTTTCCTCATTTGCAGAATAGAGATAAAAATCATGTTTGGTGTAGTAAGTTGTAAGAATAAAATGAGATGGGATTTACAAAGCACTGTTACAGCTTCTGGCACACAGTACATGCCTAAT